>NC_090655.1:226362358-226668400 GCF_040937935.1 Hyperolius riggenbachi | reverse complement strand
GAACAGATACTGGTGCTGTACTGTATGTGTTACCCAGTACATAACAGTATATAGTCAATTGACTTGTTGCATTGGTCAACTCTCCTTAAGTAGACTGGTCAGCTCTCCTTGTCTACCTGTTTATCAGAGCGATATGGAAGAATAGATTGCGCTCCCTCAGCAGGGAGATCTGAGAGGCGGTAACAGGATAGGGTGTATCCCCCGGCATCAATGACACCCGGCGTATAAGACGACCCCCAACTTTTCAGAAGATTTTCAAGGGTTAAAAAGTAGTCTTATACACAGGAATATACAGTACATACTTGGGGCTTCCTCCAGCCCCCTTCAGGCTGATCAGTCCTTTGCTGTCCTCTCTTGCCACCTGGATCCTCTGCTAGGTGGCCCGGTAATTCATCCAGTCGAGCCCAGTTGGCGCAAACGCAGACGCGTGCGCTACCACATTGCGCTTTTATTGCCAGGAACGCTCTGCGCAGGCGCACAACACTCCTGGTGACAGGAACATGATGGGGTAACGTTTTTTTAATTCCCCAAACTTCTATATTTTCTGATGTAGAGGGCTCTCATAATGATTTTAGTATTTCACGGAAATATAATGTAATAAATATTTGACACGATTTGTACAAGCTCAGCAATATCATCTCTAAATTCTATGGATACTGATTTATAAAATAAATGAAAGGGTTGGGGTACATGTGCATGTCAAATAAGTGCTGAATTAATGATTTGAAAAAAGAAGATCAATTTTCTTTAAACTCCTGTGCTAAATATATATCATTTTACATTTAAAAAAAAATAATTTTTGGCATTTAATGAAGAGAAATTGATTTTCAGGTGAAGTGTTCTAATTGCTTAGAAAACTATGTAATTATTTTCCCTGTTTTTACCCGTTTTCTTTTTCTTTTTTTTTAGGATTCAGCAGTTTATCTTTATACATTTTTTTTTCAAAGTTTTTTTTTCCTAGGAGATCATTTTTCATCCTTTGTTTAAAATAACATTTCAGCACTCTGCAATTCAGGGGTGGTTATGGACTTTTTGCTGCCTGAAGCAAGCATTTTGAGGACCCCTACCCCAGCATTAGATAGCCTGTCCCTCCAGTATAGTTAGGTAGGCTGTACCCCCAGTATAGGGAGCCTGTACCCCAGCATTAGGTTACTTGCACCCCTAGTATAGGTAGCCTGTCTTCCCAGCATTAGGTAGCTTGACCCACCAGCAATAGGTAGCTTGTCCCCCCAGCATTAAGTGGCCTGTCCCCCAGTATTAGGTAGTGTGACCCAGCAGTATTAGGTAGCCTGCCCCCCCACAGTATAAGTAGCCAGTCCCCCCACGGTATAGGTAGCCATCCTGTCCCCCAGTATAGGTACCCCTCTCCCCTCCTTCCTTCACTGGCCACTGCTCATTCACCTGCTCTGCCTCAGGCACCCCCCTCCTCCACAGAGTCCAAATCCCCCTCACTGCACTGACTGGCGCATCGGCATACTTGAGACCTCAGATCAGCAGTGACCCACAGTGAAAAGACAGGAGCGGTGCCCCCAGTAGTGACAAGTATACAGGAAGTGACATCACTGGTTACTTCCTGTATACATGCCGTTACTAGAGGCACCGCTCTCCTGTCTCTTTCTGCCTGCGAGTCACCGCTGATCTGAGGTCTGAAGTAAGCATTGCTGCCAGGCAGTGCAGCGAGGGGGGATCCAGACTCTATGGAGGAGGGTGCCTCCCAAGCCAGAGCAAGTGAACAATCGGTGGCCGGGGGAGGAGGTGTGGTTTGCAAGTGAATTGGAATGGCAAGCAGGTGACATGGTGGCACTTCCTGTTCTTCCCCTGGGAAGAATCTGCCTGTACCACGGGGTTCAGGCTGCACCATACAAAGTCCGCCCCTGACGCAAATGAAAAGGTACCATAAAGTAGTGGAGAAGGTACTGTCAATATTATCTGACAGTATTTTCTATTTTACTGGTGGCTTAAAAAAATCATTTCATTGCTAAAATATGAAAATATCACCTAGGAGATAAAAGTGACTTGAATAAGGGCAAATGGGGCTGATGCAGAAAAGGCCGGTAACACATTGCACACTGCGCGGTAATGTTACTGGCCTGTACTGCACTTAGTAACGCTGATTGCGCCGACGGCGTGATGAACATAACCATAGTGCTACACTACTACTGTACTGTGCATACACCATTTACTGGCATTGCTATGGTAACGCTCGTCATTTTATCGGTGCAACGAGCATTATTATGTTCAGTAGACTGGTAACATTGCTGCCCAGTGTGCACAGTTATTGTCATTTTCTGCATCAATCCCATCGTTTGTTTGGATTCCATTAAAGGATTTCTAGTTGTCCAAGACAACAGTCTGCCTTTGAGATTGGCTTGGTAGACAGAAATGCACTTCAGAGATTTAGGAAGCCATTTCTAATGGTCATATTTAGAAGCTGGTGCTCATTAGCATGCATATGCTTGTCATTAAAAGACATCTAAGGTGAAAATAAACTAATGAAATAAACAATTGTAACTACCCACCTTCTCCTAAAAATGACTTTTTAAGATATTCCACAGTTTTATTTTATTTTTAAATCTACTTTTTAAGGTTTTGCTGTTTTATTGTTTTTGCTCAATGACACATTCATTGAAGTATGCCAGAGCTAAAATCTATGAACTGTTGACCTTTTTTATTTGTTTTATTCTCTCAGAAGCCATTTTCTGCTAGGAAAGTGTTGTATAGCTGTCATTTCTTATCAGTGAGAGTCACACTGTAGTCTGACCCAGTCCCGACTCTGACAGGAACTGCCACTTACATACCTGATGTTTAACTCTTTCAGGCAGAGAAAGAAAAAAAAGGAACACAGCTTAGTTATTTGTGTGCTAGGCACTGTACATACACATGTCTATCTCATCATGTCACATGTCACCTCGGGTATCCTTTATTAGCTTCTCATCAGCTGTCAGCTTGTAATTAGGATTTGATGTAGTATGTATGGCAGCCTCGGCTCTTGGCTTTCGGACATTCCCCCCCCCCCCCCCCGCCCCCGCATCCTTCCAGAACCTGTATAAGCCAAATCCAATTTCGGGTACAACCCCAGTTTGTACTTGGCGAAAGAAATGATTTTGATTCTGATGTGTTGGTTGATCAAACTAGCTGTTCTCTACACTCCTGAATCGTGAGAAAATTGTGCTTCCAATGATGATCTTTTGTAAAATATTTGTTTTAATAAGCTGCTGTAAAGATGAATATAAATGCATTTATGCTGACTTCAATACATTATTTTTATTGTTATGGTCTTTGGTCTTTCTTTTTTCCTTTTTGGGTGTTGCATATTCTACATACGTATATTTCTAACAAAGTTCTTGTAAAATCTGTTTTTATTAGATGGTATAAACAGCAATATTGCAACAGTAATATCACACATAACATAATAATAACATACCCCAATGTTGTCAAAGAACGTAAATACTGCATTAAATAGGATATTACAATTAGTACTCCTCTAAAACGAAAGAGAGAAAACAGAAAAAGGACGAAGCGAGAGGGATAGGAAAAAGGTGGAGGGTATGGAGTAAGTACATAGCTCCCAGTCCCAACTGTCCCTCTTTCGGAGGGACAGTCCCTCTTTGGGAGCCCTGTCCCTCTGTCCCTCTTTCTTCCTCATTTGTCCCTCTTTCAGGACTTTGTCCTTCTTTCTATGTAAATATATATATTTCTCTACTAAAAATGTGTTTGATTGACTCTAAACTTTATTCCCATCCTTTAAATTGATATATTATTAATTTTAAAATGTTAATATGAAGGAAAATGAACCAGGATAGAAAGGACCAGTGTGGTTCGAATTATCAAACATATTTTTCTTATGAAATCTTTATGGTAAGCGTGACTGGGGTGTGGCAGGGGCATGTCCCTCTTTCGCATATCAAAAAGTTGAGAGGTATGGGTAAGTAAACCATCTTCAGACCCACCATGAAGTCAGGGTAAAGAGAGATAAAGAATGAAAGAGAAGATAGCAGTGATAAAGAGAAAAGGACAAAGGGGATCTCCATACAATCTATTATTCACAGCAAATAGAGTAGCATCACATCTCAACAAATTTTATGAATCAACGTTAGAACAGTAATTTTAAACCTTGCAGAATTAAAGCCTTGCTACTTTGAAATAGTGAAGGGTTAGACTGGTACAGTATTAAACTTCTAGTGACCTTAGCCCATTTGAAAAGGGCCAGCTCTGTCGCCGAGCGCATGCACGCACCCGCACGTCCGCCGCGCGCGCCCGCCGCACTTGTGCACATGCGCGCACCCTCCACACACCCGTCCGTCCGCTCACACGCCCGCCTGGCTCCCTGGCCCCATCCCTGTCCTGTCTGTGTGAGGCTGGGTCCGTGATGCGCATATGCGCAGTAGCAAAAAGCACGGATCCAGCTACACAGAGACAACTGACCCTGCTGTATGCAGGGACAGTTGCCTATTATTATATAGGATTTAATTAAGAAGGCTATGTCCTGGACCTGAATTACTGACATTAAGCTCATTCTAGCATCCACTAGACTGTAAAGCTTAAACCCCTTGCTTAGGGCCTATTTCCACTACACGCAGATTGGATGCAGAATGGATGCAGAAAAACTGACTCCAATGAATGCCTATGGGAAAATCTGCATCAGAAAAATGCATATGATTTGCATCTGAATTGAATGCGAAGTGTGCAGACAGCTTATTAGAGGTGCTGCACATGTGAGCTGTTTGTCATTTCAGATGCAGCCTTTGTGGTATGCGCTGGCCCTCTCCTTGCTGTCCATTAAAATGTAAGTTACACATTTGTGCTTAGCTGCTCCCAAGGTTATACATATGTTGTTTTTAATTTAGGTTAGGCCACTTGCCCGGAGGTTTTCCTCACCGTGGCGCAAGTGTCCAGTATATTATACTTTGCATGCAAACTATAGTGGAAGCCAAAGTTCCTCCATAGTATAATAAATGTAGCATTTGTTTTGGATGCAGGGCATGCATTGTCAGCCTAATAGAGGTGGTGCATACCTGAGTGATTAACCAGTCAATTGCAGCATGTTTTTAGGGATGCGCAGCCTCCCCCCCCTTTTTCATCAGAAAAATCGCGTTTAGTGGAAACAGGGCCATAGGCTTTCATTGGAGTCAGTTTTTCTGCATCCTTTCTGCATCCAATCTGCGTGTAGTGGAAATAGGCCCTTACTCAATATATCTACATCTTAACATCTTAAGAAAGCCCAATAAGCCTGAGGACCCTTTCACACTGGGGTGCACTGCAACATTTTTACCGCACCCCAGCGCTAGGGCACTGTTAGTCTATGAAGCCTTTCATACCGATGCGGTGTGGCACAATGGAAGTGATGTTTTCACCACATCCCCGATGCAAGGGCAACCCTACATTGCCGTGCGTCTCTGCAGCGACCTGCGGTGGACCGAAAGTCATGTAAGTCTATGGCGACACCTTTGTTTAAATGCCCGCGGCAAGTTTTACTAGTCACGCATGTATATGCATACGTTTCCGTGCACGTGTTTGCTTTGGCAACAGGAAATGAGCATCACTTTCTGTTTGGCCAGCTGCCAGACGGGATTACCGCGTACTAACGCGGTCATCCACGAAGGCCTGTATTTGCTTTTGGGGCCGCACTACTACCGCCAATCTGCAGCAGTAGCTTACCTACTTTTAAAATTTTACTTGCACTGCCACACTAAGCTGCACTGCTTGATCAGTGTAGCGTAGTGAATCAACCCTATGAGCCAGATCTGGCTCCCGAGCCATAGGTTCCCTACCCCTGATCTAGCGCATAGGCATTAGGCAACTCCAGAGTAATGTCAGACTAATGGCTCCAGTTCATTTAAACTCCAAACAATTTTATTCCAACTCAAAATAAAAGCATAAAAAGGCAGACCATAGGGTATTACATAACACCAAGGAACCCTCACACAGCACTAAGATGTACACTTCTGACTCTGTAGGAAATTTAAACATGTAAAACGCATTATAGCGCATGCACACCGACAGATACAAAAACATATATATATATGGATGGCACAACCAATGCATTAAAAATGAACTTTGGATCCACTGTGACCATACAGGTTGCCAACCCAGCAGAGAATGGATATATACCCTAAGTGGAATGATTGTCAAAATATCTTTTGCATGGATTCTAAGGCTTCTACAGTTTTCCTTTTAATTGTGAACTGCAGTTGAAAGGGGGAGGGGGGAGGTGATACAATACAATACAATACAATAACATTTTTATAGCGCTTTTCTCCCATTGGACTCAAAGCGCTTAGGCTCTCTCAGATTCAGTAATTAGTAGGATGAAGTATTCACACAACAAAAGTTATATTTCTGCAAATGCCAGACTGAACAGGTGGGTTTTCAGTCTGGATTTAAACACGTCCAGGGATGGAGCTGTCCTGATCTGTTGAGGTAAGGAGTTCCAAAACGTAGGGGCAGCATGACAGAAGGCTCTGGGACCAAACGTTTCCAAGTGGACTCTGGGTATGACTAGATTATTAGAACCTGTTGATCTGAGAATGCGGGGATTGCTACGTAGCTGCAACATATCTTTCATGTATCCAGGGCCTAGATTATTCAGGGATTTAAATGTCAGTAGGCCGATCTTGAATAGGACCCTCCATTCTATAGGTAGCCAGTGAAGGGAGTGCAGGACTGACGTTATGTGGCAGTGACGGGGTTGGTTGGTTAGCAGTCTGGCAGCAGTATTCTGTATCAGCTGTAGACGGTACAAGGCCTTTTTTGGAAGGCCAGTGTAGAGAGCATTGCAGTAGTCCAGTCGGGATGTGATGAAGGCGTGGACTAAGGTTGGCAGATCTTCTGGGGGGATGAGGTGCTTGATTTTTGCGATGTTCTTCAGGTGAAAATAGGATGATTTCACCACAGCAGAGATTTGAGTTCTGAAGTTTAAATCCCAATCAATTAGAATCAGAGCTGCGTAGATCCGTGCCTCCTATTCCCAGTGGTGAAGACTGCAAGTTAAGTTGTTTTGTTATCATGCTCTGCCCTCCAATCAGGAGGACTTCAGTTTTGTCTGCATTTAGTTTCAGCCAGTTGTCATTCATCCATTTCTGTAGTTCACGTAAGCAGGCGTTTATAGTTAGAGTTGGGTCTGTCACACCGGGCTTGAAGGAAAGATATAGTTGGGTGTCGTCTGCATAGCAGTGGTATGTCAGGCCATGTTTTTGGATTAGTTTTCCCAGCAGTAACATGTAAATAGTGAAAAGCAGGGGAGAGAGGATTGAGCCCTGGGGGACCCCATACTTAAGTGATACAGGGGTGGACAGGAAGGGACCCATAGACACTTTGTGGGTTCTGCCACTCAAGAAGGATTGGAACCACTGAAGAACTATGCCATCAATGCTGCAGTATTCCTGTAGCCTGTTTATCAAGATGTCATGGTCAACTGTATCAAAGGCTGCAGAAAGGTCTAGCAGTATGAGGATCGAGCACTCTCCTCTGTCTCTTGCCATGAGCAGGTGGTTGCATATTTGGATGAGGGCAGTTTCAGTGCTGTGGTGTTTCCTGAAGCCAGACTGGAATGGGTCATAACTGTTATTTTGTAGGAATTTGGCTTCTAGCTGGAGGTAGACAGCTTTTTCAATTAGCTTGCCCAGAAAGGGAGGTTAGAGACAGGTCTGTAGCTGGTCATTGCATCTGGGTCCAGGGAGGGTTTTTTGAGGAGAGGCCTGATGATTGCTTCCTTCAGTAAAGCAGGAAATATCCCTGATTTTAAGGAACAGTTAATAATTTTTAGGAATACGGGTACGAACAGGTCGGGGCAGTTCAACATGAACTGTGTTGGGCCAGGATCCAGGTCACAGGTAGTTAGGCGGACGTGAAGGAGGATGATGATGGGACTAGTGCAATCAATAATTATTATAATCAATAATCATCTTCCAAGATGTAAACTTCATTAAATAAAGCAGCAGGAATGTCTAGTACTGCTGACTCAACTTCACCCTCTCTACCAACAAAAGACCCTTACCTATTGAATTTCTAGATGCAGTCAGGAAGGGACAAGTAGGGCGTTCATACTACAACATCCAGGTAATTACATTATATTTTTCAGTCTGCTCTCTAGCTAGCTCTGGTTTATACCCCAAACTCTATCAGGCTGTTATGGAACCACCACATTGAAACTCTACAGACAATTATCTGGGGAGACAGACTAAATAAAACATGTGGGTTACACAACCCGGACAGATCATCCAATGATAAACACTGCACCTCCTCTTAGTATCCAGTGGTGTATACACTTGAATTTATGGAGACTCCTCCAGCCAGTTGATGAACGTCTTCTTCTCGCAAGGACACAATTTATTTCCAGAATCAAACATTTATTTTTGCGGCAAGTTCCGGTTGGGTACAACAGATGCAGAAGCTGGGCATCGTGGCTGAGAATGGCGTTTGGTATAGAGAGCGAGCAGCACAGTCCCAAGCCAGGCCAGGGGACATACACATGGTACATCTTCTAAAAACTCTTTTTTATCAATTGGTTTTATGTGATTGCACATTATCATTTATACAGTTTTACACTATGGTGACTGAATTTGTTTTATCTGAGTTATACTGGCTCATGAACTACCAGCACAAGTGGAAGCAGACACAAAGAGTCCGGTATTAGGCAGGGGGCGGCCTCAGAGCTGGGACAAGGTCCTCCAGCACCCAAGGCTGAGACACCAAAGTGCGCCCCTCCATCCCTCCACCCCAGCCGTCACACACTGATTGCTATTAGCCTAAGAGGTGCCCCAGGGCCCAAACACCTTTATCTTTAGTTATCTGACTTGCAGTCACTTTCATGTAACCCCTTTTCTTATTTCTCTCTGCTTCAAACACAATCGGGGAATAATAGCTGAGTGAGTTGTGTACCCCCTCCTACACTGCGCCCTGAGGCTGGAGCCTCTCTCGCCTCTGCCTCGGCCTGGCCCTGGGTGGCCTTGATGACCTCGGACGTGCTGCTGGCCTATCTAGCTGAGGGTCATTTGGAAAAGGGGAGGAGCTGGCTTTCTCACTAAAGCTCCTTAGCTCCCAACTGTCCCTCTTTTGGGATAGTCCTTCTTTGGGAACCAAATCCCTCTGTCCCTCTTTCTTTTGTAATTTGCAGGGCTGATGTACAGATATGTAAATATATGTATTTTGCTAATGGAAAAGTGTTTAATTGACTCTAAACGTTATTCCTATCCTTTAACTTGATATATTTCTTATTTTCAAATATTAATATGAAGGAAAATGAACCAGGATAGAAAGACACAGTGGGATTTGAATTATAAAACAGCATATGTTTCTTATGAAATCTTTATGGTATGCATAACTAGGGTTGTGTCGGGGCGTGACTTAAGTGTCCCCCCTTTCTGACCTAAAGGTTGGGAGGTGTGGCTTTGCAAAGTCTGTCCCTGCTTTGTACCCTGGTTTGCTGAGGTGATATTGGAGCAGCACCTTTGCACTGTTTGTGATTGTTTCACTGGAGTGGACTCACAAATTCTCACTTTCTTATTTGGTTTCATCCATTTGTAACCTGTTCACCATCTGCACGCTACTCTGGGTCCAGGTGGATTACCTCAAAAGCAGTGACCAAAGCCCACCAGATGCATCAACTGGTGAGACCTATTCTTCTTGTGTAAGCTGCTGCCTGATTAATGCAAGCCAATTCCCTGCGTATTAAGCACTGTACATTACTGTACTTGATCAAGGCTAGACGTTATCCGTGCACTTACAAGTCACTTGCTGAACTGAGCTTGTGACTTGCTTGTGCATGGCTGCTGTGCATTATCTGGAGCTGCATTGATTGACTTTACTGTACTGTTTTAAAAACTTAAGTGTGTTATACTGTTGGACTATTATGTGCTTACTTCATTTTTCATTTTCAATAAATTGCAATTGAGATGGAAAAAGGACGTCCAATTATTGACTGAATTGAAATTATAGTACTACAGTTGAGCATGACAATTTCTGATATAGTGCTCTTCTGATATAAACTACTTGGCCAGGTCCCTTGGAGTTTACTATAAATGGATCCTACTGTACATGCCTTGAAACACATGTGTAAGGCAGAAAAATGATGAAGAAAGTAGGAGAGATTCTTGTTACAAACGGGGAACAGTTGGGAGCTATTGATATAGCACAAAGCAGTTTAATGATAACTGTAGTTAGTCTATTCTCCACAAGATGGCGATCTCAATTTCAGGAAGTGGAATGAACAGATGGGACGCTATAGAGTGGGAGGAAGTAAAGAGGAGACATTGCTGGGACTGGCAGCAGAGAAGGTAAAGAACACATATTCTATATATGCTTTGCATTGCGCCCATTGGGCATGGCAGAGGTCAGGGTGTGCAATATTGTATTTTCCAGTTTAGCCAATAACAGTTTTCCTTAATTGGATGTAAAATAATTAATCAGGATTCATCTATTATGTAAATAGAATTGAATGTTTTTATCAATCATTCATCATTTAAGTGGATTGCAAAATAATGCAAATTTAATAAAAATCAACCTTTGAATGGTTATCTGTAAACCTGCGCCCCTGTTAGACCTAGTAACCCTTTCTCTGTATGCAGCCCCCTCTTCCCTATTGCCCCCTCCTTTGCATGGGATACTACCTGTCTCCCAGTGCATTCCTTCTGTGGAGATTCCAGTGACTATTGCCTTGGCATGGGGACCAGAAGCAATGGAGATCTACCTTCAGAAAAATAGCTAGATAGACTGTCTAGTCATTGTAACATCATTTAAATGTATATTGCCATTGCTGCTTCTCGTGCTTTTGCTTTATGATTTATGCCTTTCCTTTATCAGTTATATTTGCATTTGAGTTATATTGTTTTTGTTGTCTGAGTCTGAACCATGTTGTTATGTGTCAAACCCAATTCCAGGTATGACTCTTTGTTCTTGGCAAATAAAATGAATTCTGATTCTAAAATCAATTCATTTGATATGTTATTAAAGGAATACTGTAGGGGGGTCGGGGGAAAATGAATTGAACTTACCCGGGGCTTCTAATGGTCCACCGCAGACGTCCTGCGCCCACGCAGCCACTCACTGATGCTCCGGTCCCACCTCCGGTTCACTTCTGGAATTTCTGACTTTAAAATCTTAAAACCACTGCGCCTGTGTTGCCATGTCCTCGCTCCCACTGATGTCACCAGGAGTGTACTGCGCAGTCCCAGTAGGGTCTGTGCCTGCACAGTACGCTCCTGGTGACATCAGAGGGAGCGAGGACACGGCCACGCAGGCGCAGTGGTTTTCAGACTTTAAAGTCAGAAATTCCAGAAATGAACCAGAGGAGGGCCGGGGCACCGGTGAGTGGCTGCGCGGGCACAGTATGTCTGCGGGGGACCATTAGAAGCCCCGGGTAAGTTCAACTCATTTTCCCCCGACTCCCCTACAGTATTCCTTTAAATTTGGGGTTGGTGACTACAAATTAAGTTACACAGTACTATACATATGCACTCCTTGCAGGGCTGTAGTGAATCCACTGAGAATGTTGTGCACATTGAACACAGAAGTGTTGTCTAACACCCCTTAAACCTGCTTCAGTTCGTGCATGAAGAATGTGTAATAGAGGAAGAATATCCTCTTTCTCCTTCAGATTACCTGCCCAGCACTCTTTGGCCTCTTTTCCATGGGCAGTTGAACTTTGTGATCAGCAAGCAGTTGCCAGGTAGCAGTGAGCAGTTACCAGGCAGCAGTGAGCAGTTGCCAGGCAGCAGCAAGCAATTGTAAGAGTTTGAGAGGCATTTCACTGCCTATCAAACTTCCCGTGGAAAAGAGGCCTTACATGTACCCACAGTTTGTTTGCCTAGGGCAAATCAATGCTCTTTGTTACTATCTGCACTCTCTACAAGTACTCTTACCAAGGACTAGTTTTGATTTAGCTTTATCCTAAGTTTAGTTTAATGCATCTCTGGTGTAAATAAAGAAAACAGAGATACGCTAATGCTTAAATGTTACTATTTCCCAACACATTGTCTGTTTAATAAGATTCACTGGAATGCCGTATCAGCTGGGTTCTGGTGCATAGATCTGCCTGCTTGCAGAAAATGGCCCTGGCCTTTTCTATATCCAGTATAGAAAAGGTAGAGGCCTTTTTCTGCAAGGTGGCAGGTCTACAGACTGGAACCCGGCTAATATGGGGCTCCGGTGAAACCCATTATACAGACAATGTAACAGGACATTGACGTTGGCAATGACAGGCCGGGATGGCTGACGGTAGAATGTGAGCATCCTGGTCAGGAGCTATTTGTTACCAAAAGCAGATGCCATCTTAATATAGCTTTAAATTACTAACCTGTGGCAGTGATGAAAGGCATTTTTTATTACATACTTTCAATAAACAAGGTTTTTATATGGGTATTAAGATTACAAAGGTTGAAGAGTGACAGATATATTTTGGACGGGGATGCAAGAGGAGGGGTGAGGCTTGTGAGAAATCTTGTATATGTGAATGTAAGCAATTATTTTGATATCGATCACATCAACATCATTGTGTTTTTCCTACGTGATACGGTCTGTTGAAAACTATATTATTGTTCATTTTGAGGTAATCTATCATAATCACTTTTTTATTTTTAATTTGTTGTGTTGTGTTATGAACAACACAGATAATCTCCATCCACCCCATTGCTTTGGCTTAGAACACTTAACACCTTTCTATTGAGGGAGCTCCATTTATGAGGACCATTAAGAAGCCATAAGCTAAATTTTTCTGACATTCACACATTTTTAAATGGTCAGAATAGAAGACTGGAAGAAGTACAGTGCATCTTACAGGGCAGTATGGTGGAGTAGTGGCTAGTGCTCTCACCTTGCAGCGCTGGGTCCCCAGTACAAATCCCAGCCAGGGCACTATCTGCAAGGAGTGTGTATGTTCTCCCCTTGTATGCGTACGGTTTCCTCCCACATCCCAATAAATATACAGATAAGTTAATTGGCTCCACCCTAAATTGGCCCTAGACTACAATACATACACTACATGATACATACATAGATGCAGGGCTGTGGAGTCGGAGTCGTGGAGTCGGGCAATTTTGGGTGCCTGGAGTTGGAGTCGGGAAAAAATGCACCGCCTCCGATTCCTAATGAATTTGTAACTGTAATTAAAATAGAAAATATGATAAAATGTTCTATTTCTCAGATAATAGTCATTAAAAATAATGTATATATACAGTATATATACAGTAATAGCTGTGCTTAGTCCACAAAAATGAAATAAACCAATCAAAATGAGTTACTTGTGCTGCTTCAATAAAGCAGTCCACCTTTTTTTTAAGGTCAGATATACATATCTGATTGTGACTGTATATATGATGTGTACACAGGAATCTCTTATATATACTAAATAACATCTATGCTGTAAGAATAAAGCCTGATGTGTAGCTGTGTCACTAATAGAGATGGTCAATGAGATGGAAATAATTCTGCACTGATGCTGATTTATGCAAATGTATGCACTCCCTTTGCTGATGAAATCAAATAATTTGATATGTTGTTAAAATTTGGTTTGGTGACTACAAATTAAAGGGTAACTGAGACGGATGAAAAGTAAAGTTTTATACATACCTGGGACTTCCTCCAGCCCCCTTCAGGCTAATCAGTCCCTCGCTGTCCTCCACCACCCGGATCTTCTGCTATGAGTCCTGGTAATTCAGCCAGTCAGCGCTGTCCGGCCGTATGCCGCTCCCACAGCCAGGAACATTCTGCACCTGCGCAATAGTGCTGCACAGGTGTAGTATGTTCCTGGCGGCGGAGTGTGTGCATGCGCACTACGCCCGACTGGCTTAAGTACCTGGACTCATAGCAGAAGATCCAGGTGGTGGAGGAGGACAACAAGGGACTGGTTATCCTGAAGGCGCCTGGAGGAAGCCCCAGGTATGTATAAAACTTTAATTTCATCTGTCTCAGGTTTACTTTGTTACACAGTAGTACTATACTCTACACATGCACTCCCCACAGAGCTGCAGGGAATCCACTGAGAATGCTGTGCACATTGAACACAGAGGTGTTGTCTGTTTACAATCTCCTCATTCCCCTGCAGAGTACCTGCACATCATTCTTACATGTACCCACAGTTACATTGCCTAGGGCCTGATAGATGTTCTTTGTTCCGGTTTGTACCTTTTACAAGTACTCTTACCAAGGACTAGTTTTAGTCTAAAGGGAATAAATATAGTAGTCTACATATCCTTCTCACTTCAGTTGTCTTGTAAAATTCCTAAGCGTTGGCAGTTAAGAGACGAATTTCATGTTACATACTTTTAATCAACAAAATTGTAATATGCAAATTAGAGGAGTCGGAGTCGAGGAGTCGGAGTCGGTGGAATCCTAAACTGAGGAGTCGGAGTCGGTGGATTTTTGGACCGACTCCACAGCCCTGCATAGATGTATGACAATGGTAGGGATTACATTGTAAGCTTCTTTGAGGGACAGTTAGTGACAAGACAATATATATACTGTACAGCGCTGCGTAAGATGTCAGCGCTCTATAAATGCTAAATATTAATAATAATAATCTTAAAGGGGTCCTGAAGTGAGAGGGATATGGAGGCTGCCATATACAGTTAAATATCCTCTTAAACAATACCAGTTGCCTGTCAGTCCCACTGATCTCTTTGGCTGAAGTAGTGTCTGAATCACAGACTTGAAACCAGCATGTGGCTAAGCCAGTCACTCTTCAGTTAGAAATATTTGATCTGCATGCTTGTTCAGGGTCCATGGCTAAATGTATTAGAGGCAGAGGATTCAGCAAGACTGCCAGGCAACTGGTATTGTTTAATAGGAAATAAATATGGCTGCCTCCATATCACTCTCACTTCAGATGTCCTTTAAAATAAGAAGATACACAAAATATAAATATAAATGTAATAATCAGAGGTATAATTTAACCACTTCAGGACTCAGCCTTCCCCCCCCCCCCTTAAGGACCAGCACTGATTTCTAAGATCTGTGCTGGGTGGGCTCTACAGCCCCCAGCACAGATCAAATACCAGGCAGAGCGACCAGATCGCCCCCCTTTTTTCCCCACTAGGGGGATGATGTGCTAGGGGGGTCTGATCGCTCCTGCCTGCGTGTGGGTGGCGGGGGGGCACCTCAAAGCCCCCTCCACCGCAGGATTCCCCCTCTCCTCCCTCCCTTACCCGGAGATCGGAGGCTGCACAGGAACGGATCTGTCCTGTGCAGCCTCTAACAGGCTCCTGCCTGTCATGTGACAGCGATCCCCAGCCGCTGATCTAGTACAACGCTGCTACTGTTAGCAGCGTTGTAAAAATGTAAACAAAGCGGATTATTTCCGCTTGTGTTTACATTTAGCCTGCAAGCTGCGATCGGCAGCCCGCAGGCTATTCACGGAGCCCCCCCGCCGTGAATTGACGCGCGAGCGGCTGTTTCCTGATTAATTAGCCTGCAGCCGGCGACGCAGATGTGCTTCGCTGGTCCTGCAGCTACCACTTTGCCGACGCGCGTTATGAGTGCGCGGTCGGCAAGTGGTTAAACAATCCTCTATAATAATATGCAAGGGTCTCTGCGTCCCTGTGCCTGACTTCCTGTGTGTGTGTGTCCGTGCAGGCAGGGTCAGAGACTGTGTAGAGCGGAGAGAGGACAGGGCCAGAAGTGGCTGGTGTGTGCGTGCACATGCGGCATGCGTGCGGGCACGTGCACGAGCGCCATGCGTGCACCCTGGAGGAGTGCAGGCAGACCTAGCCCATTTTTAAACGGGCTAAGGTTACTAGTTAAATATATTTAAAGAGGAATTTAGTTCACAAATATGCTCTGTGCCTCAAAAGAGTGGCACTTGAACTGATCCCCATTCCTGCCATATATGAGATTCTCATGCAGGATTGCCAGCAGTCTCTGCCAAGCTTAGTGTAGAATATGCACTATATTTGCACCCATTCCTAATATAGCCCAGGCTATGCCCTGATAATCATCAGCTTATATTACTTCTACAGAGAAGAGCTTCCTGAACAGATCACATGACCACACTAGTGAGGATGGAGGAGGACCGGGGTCACATGACTGAGAAGCTACTAAACCTCACCTTGGAGATCATCTACCTGCTGACTGGAGAGGTGAGGAGAATTCTGGGAGGGGCATATGATATCACTCTTATCTATACCAGTAACCTCACACCAGGCGAGAGAGGTGAGGAGGATTCTGGGAATGCACATAGTGATTGTTGTTACTGGCTCTTATTACACAGGATTATGATGTAGTGCAGAAGACATCCGGTGAGCTGTTGACCTCCAGCAGTTATCTCCACAGACCATCCCTCATCACAGTACCTCCACCTCACAGCCTGACACCTGAGAGAAACAATGAGAAGAAGATTCTAGAGGTCATCAACAAGATGGTTCAGCTGCTCACAGGAGAGGTGAGCAGTAAAGGGCTTTAATCCAGTAACAGCAGAGATGTGTGTGAATGACTGTCGTGTGTCTCACATTCAAATGAAATCAAATCAAAGATAGCTTTATTGGCATTACCAAGATTCATACAGGCATTGCCAAAGCAAGGGGAGAAGGGGGACATGGAAGGGGGTGGGGTCCAATGGCTAAGCAGTCTGTGAACATTTTTAGGTTTACAGTTCATTGATGCTCCTCTCAGTCGGTGGCCTGCTGTGACATAGTGTGCAGCGATGGTCACTGTGGATTCCTCTTCTCCCAGTAAGATGTATATTTTTCTCTCATCCTCTAATGTGAGAAAGTCTGGGATTTGTTCCATCAATTTCTTAAAGTAAGTCTCCCTGGTTGCAGTATATTTGCGGCAGTGTAGCATGAAGAGGTTTTCATCCACAAGGGTCTTCTGCTCAAAGTGTTGACATAGTCTCTCCTCCCTGGGTTTGTATGTCTGTCTGTGCCTCTCAGACTCAATTTCCAGGTTGTGAGCACTCAGTCTGTAGATACTCAGGATTTGCCTCTCTTGAGAGTTTTGTAGATTTTACAGGTATGGGTCCATTTTATGTTCTATTTGTAGGAACTGGTATATGGTTAGTTTTTGTGACTGTTTTATTTCACTCCTCCATTTTTCCACATGTCCTCTTTGCTATTGCCTGTGGTGTGTATTATCTTGGCTCTGTTGTGACCTGTGTATCTGGGTTTGAACGGAGCAGAGAGTTGAACACTTCTTTCAGGGCACATGGCTTTTCTTGGTCTTCATTGTGCAACATGGCTTTGTAGTGGGGTGATTCAGGGCTTCTGTTCTGCAGGTGGGCCCAATAGGACAGCACTCTCTTCTGTATCTCAAGCAGTATTGGGAATCTACCGAGGTCAGCTCGGCAGGCATTGTTTGAGATACTCCAAAGAACATGGAGAAGGTGTTTGCAGAATTCCAGGTGGAATATTTCTTTTGGGCTAGATTCCCATTTTGATTGGTCTGGGCAGGTGGTGGGGCCCCATACTTCACTTCCATAGACTAGGATCGGGGTGATGACACTGTCAAAAACTTTTAACCAGATCCTTACCGGTGGTTTGAGGTGGTACAGTTCTTTCCTGATGGCATAGAATGTTTAGGATGTCTCTGTTTATTTCCTTATGCAGGAGTGGCAGTACATAGAAGAACACAAGGACCTCTACAAGGAGGCCATGATGGAGAATCAGCCACCTCTGGCATCACCAGGTAAGAGGAGACTTTCTTGGCTTGTAAAGGAGAGAGCAGTATGGAGAGTCCACCTAGATCCCCCCATCATTATCTGATAAACTCATAGAAACAATGTATGCAGAGTGTGTGTGTTTCCTGTTTGATCCGCTGACAGAAATCCCCTAGAGAGATGTATGGCCTATGGCCAACAGATCGACCATCTGATAGATCCCTCTGTGATCTATTATCTGCCCACACATTGCACACCGATTTTCAATAGATGTCACCAGATAGATTTCACAAGAGGAGGCATGCAGTGGAGATCGGCTGGGGGTCGTCGCTCATTGGAATATCGAATGCTCTCACTGATGCACTCCTGACCAAGATCTTTCCAGCATGCTGGATTCATCGGTTCAATAGTTTCGCACAGAAACTGATCGAAATGGTCAGCCAGCCATGTTGCAGGATCGACCTCTGCCAGATTCGATCATTATAATAGAATTGGCCAAATATCGATGTCTCAGATCAAGTAATGTAAGGGCACCTTAAAGGTCATTTTTATTCCAAGGATTGTACACTGGAAGGTCCCCCCAATTCCAAAAGATTATCAGGTAGTGCTGCTAGTCTTAAACTTAAAGGATAACTGTAGTGAGAGGTATATGGAGGCTGCCATATTTATTTCATTTTAAACAATACCAATTGCCTGCCAGCCCTGCTGATCTATTTGGCTGTAGTAGTGTCTGAATAAAGGTGGGTACTAACGATGCAGTTTGCCGACCACTAATGGACAAAAATCTCCTAACCAATATAATCAGATTGACGGGGTCGATCCGAAAATCGGATCAATTTAATTAACCTGATTGGTTAGGAGATTTTTGTACATTAGTGGTCACAAACGATCATTTCTGATCATTCATACAAAGAATCGTACATAACCAATTGTTCAACAAATTGTTGATAGCCACCTTAACCTCCTTGCCGTTCTAAAAAATCCGGCAAGGAGGCAGCGCTGCACTTTTTTTTTTTTTTTTTTTTTTAAATCATGTGGCGAGCCCAGGGCTCGCTACATGATAGCCGCTGAGCGGCGGCATCCCCCCACCCACTCCGATCGCCTTCGGCGATCAGAGTATGCAGGGAATCCCGTTGAGAACGGGATTTCCTGCAGGGCTTCCCCGGTCGCCATGGCGACCGGGCGGGATGACGTCACCGACGTCATGGACGTCGTGACGTCAGAGGGAATCCCGATCCGCCCCTTAGCGCTGCCTGGCACTGATTGGCCAGGCTGCGCAGGGGTCTGGGGCGGGGCGGCTCGGCGCGGCGGGTAGCGGCGAATCGGCGGCGAGCGGCGGCGATCGCGTACTACACGCAGCTAGCAAAGTGCTAGCTGCGTGTAGGAAAAAAAAAAATTATGCAAATCGGCCCAGCGAGGCCTGAGAAATCCTCCTGCGCAGGTTACCCCGAACTGTGTTCGGGATAACCGGCAAGGAGGTTAAAGGGACTCAGAGATGAAACTAAGACAAGATTTTATACATTTCTGGGGCTTCCTCCAGCCCCATCCGCCTGGCTCACGCCCACGCCGCCGTCCTCCGCTGCTCGCAGCTACAAGAACCGGGTCCCGTCACTGATGTCATCGGAGCCAGGCTACGCAGGAGAAGTGCGCCCTCTACGTATCTCTCCAGTGGAGATACACAAACAGCGCACTTCTCTTACGCTAGACTGGCCCCGACTGACGGCAGTGACGGGACCCGATTCTCGTAGCTGCGGGCAGCGGAGGACGGCGGCATGGGAGTGATCCAGGCGGGTGGGGCTGGAAGAAGCCCCAGTTATGTATAAAATGTTTTTTTTGTTTCATCTCTGGTTCACATTAACACAGGAAACAAGCATACAGCTAACCTTGTCAGATCTGACAATAATGTCAGAAACACCTGGTCTGCTGCATGCTTGTTCAGTGTCTATGGCTAAAAGTATTAGAGGCAGAGGATCGGCACAATTGCCAGGCAACTAGTATTCCTTAAAAGGAAATACATATGGCAACTTCCATATTCCTCTCACTTAAATTGTCCTAGAAAAAAGAACATCAAACTGTATCAGATGAGACACATGTGAGGAATAATCAGCAGTCTAAGCAGTGCAGGGTGAAATGAGGAGGATAATTAAAGTGGAAGAAGAGGAGACATATGTGAGGCGTGTTTATCAGACTGGCAGTGGAGTGAACTAATAGGGGGAATTAAAGAGAAAGAAGAAGAAGAGACGTATGTGAAGAGTGATTGGTTTTCTATTGTTTTCTGTAGATGGCTCCTGTTACAGAAACACACCGGAGAGCTGTACAGGTCCTCTTTATTCCCGGGTAGATCTCACAGTTCCGCAGCATCATCAGGTAGGTGAAACTGAAGATCTAGACTTTTATTAGCACCACCAAGTGATGTCATCTCATTTTTCTGTATATTTTGTTGGTTTAGAGTGAAGAACAAATCCGTGTTAAGAATGAGGTTAAAGAGGAGCAGACGCACGTGAGGGGAGATCAGGGGTCTGCAGAGGAGGATTTCATATTGGTGACAATTAAAGAGGAAGAAAGTTCTCCAGATATCAGCCCAGGTAAGTCATCTCTGTGATGCTGCAGTGATGGTATATAAAATAGGACACTGGCAAAGGTTAATATGGAAAGGCTTCAGGTGCTTTATTATTCCACCAAAACTACTTGGATTTCTGCAACTTTGTTATTCCAACAACATAAAGTTTAAATAACAGCAGCATAAGCAGACCTACCAGCATATTTAGTGTCCACATACAGAGACATCCATACAGCCCAAGAAGTCCAAAGATAAAGTGCAGACAATTAGTCCAGTATTCCACATGCGGGCGATTGGTTGCTTCAGGAAGCTTCTTCACTCCATAACTACTGGTCCAAGGGTTTAGAGAACAAGCACCACAGCTTGCTGTTTCCATCACTAAAGTTGGACATACACTTTTAGATTTGCAGCAATCTGACAGGAATCTATCTGATGTGTGCCACACACTAGTAACAGATTTCCAATCAATTTCAGAACGAAATCTATTGGAAATCTATCTAAATGGACCATTGAATCTTTAGATCCAATGCAACTCTATGGGCCATCAATCTGCTGCCAGTAGCAGATCGACCTAGATTTTCCATCCTGTCAGATAGATCAAATCAATCGAAATCAGCCGCAAATGTATTAAATGGTAAATATGATAGAATCGATTTCCGATCGATCGATGGCTGAAATCGACCAGTGTATGGCCCCTTAACTCACTCCAAAACCCTGCCTTATATAGCAGATACAGGATCCTGTCGACCTGGAGATGCCTTGCTCCTAGACCATTCAATAGATACACACCATTTACCTCCACCAGGTGCTCTGTGGTCCAGCAAAGAGAAGTCAGACCATTGTCTATTGGTAAACATGAGCAGATAAGGACAAGTCTGCTAAAGGTGCGTACACACGCCCGATCTCTTCAAATGACAGGTCTGCAGACCTGCCTGCAGGGCGGGCCGTTCTGCCGGCAATTATGCCGGCAGTTTCCCCATGTGTACAGTCTGTCGGCAGGCTGATAAGGCTGGTTTTGACTGATCCACCGAGAGGATCAGTCAAAACCAGCCTTATCAGCCTACCAACAGACTGTACACACGGGGAAACTGTAGGGAAAACGGGCGCCCTGGGGGCGGGTCTTTAGACCCGTTGTTTGAAGAGATCAGGCGTGTGTACGCACCTTAACAGTCAGTAGAACAATAGAAACTCCACCTGACTCCAGCTAGCTAAAATCATCACAAGACAATATACAGATCACAGCAAGCTCTCTATGCAGGAAAGAAACACATTTTGCAAGAATAATAAATAGCATACATCACAGCTTCATTTGCTTAAGATAAGTTTCATCAATTCTAGGCACACATCATTAAAGATCATAGTTATTGTTTAAAGTAATTGGGTTATTAATGCTGGAGTTTAAGGCTGCTTTTACACTTATGCAGTATTTCCACAGCAGAGAACCATGCCACTGGCTCACTACACCCTACAAATCCAGTCTTCATATGACCCTGCAGCAGAGTGTGCCGACAGGGTCATATGCATAGGGCCACCCGGTACTCATTGCTTGACAGTGAGTTGTTTGGTTCTACTTCGATTGTACATACCCAGTCTATAAAGACTGTGCTACTGAATGTATGAAGCTGTAAAAATTAAAAAGCCATCTCCATTCCTCAGTATAACATCATCTTCCCAACAAATGAGGAGGAGATACTGTACACCATATGAAAGGCCCA
Source organism: Hyperolius riggenbachi (assembly GCF_040937935.1). Taxonomy (NCBI): domain Eukaryota; kingdom Metazoa; phylum Chordata; class Amphibia; order Anura; family Hyperoliidae; genus Hyperolius; species Hyperolius riggenbachi. Next base: position 226,646,544 of record NC_090655.1, on the reverse strand, counting down.
TCTCCATTCCTCAGTATAACATCACAGCACCAACAAATGAGGAGGAGATACAGTACACCATATGAAAGGCCCATCTCCATTCCTCAGTATAACATCATAGTACCAACAAATGAGGAGGAGATACTGTACACCATATGAAAGGCCCATCTCCATTCCTCAGTATAACATCATAGCACCAACAAATGAGGAGGAGATACTGTAGTGTACACCATATGAAAGGTCCATCTCCATTCCTCAGTATAACATCATAGTACTAACAAATGAGGGGGAGATACTGTACACCATATGAAAGGTCCATCTCCATTCCTCAGTGTAACATCATAGTACCAACAAATGAGGAGGAGATACTGTACACCATATGGATGGCCCATCTCCATTCCTCAGTATAACATCATAATAACAACAAATGAGGAGGAGATACTGTACACCATATGAAAGGCCCATCTCCATTCCTCAGTATAACATCATAGTACCAACAAATGAGGAGGAGATACTGTACACCATATGAAAGGTCCATCTCCATTCCTCAGTATAACATCATAGTAACAACAAATGAGGAGGAGATACTGTACACCATATGAAAGGTCCATCTCCATTCCTCAGTATAACATCATAGTGCCAACAAATGAGGAGGATATACTGTACACCATATGAAAGGCCCATCTCCATTCCTCAGTATAACATCATAGTACCAACAAATGAGGAGGAGATACTGTACACCATATGAAAGATCCATCTCCATTCCTCAGTATAACATTATAGTACCAACAAATGAGGAGGAGATACTGTACACCATATGAAAGGTCCATCTCCATTCCTCAGTATAACATCATAGTACCAACACATGAGGAGGAGATACTGTACACCATATGAAAGGCCCATCCATCTCCATTCCTCAGTATAACATCATAGTGCCAACAAATGAGGGAGAGATACTGTACACCATATGAAAAGTAAATCTCCATTCCTCAGTATAACATGATGCTCCATACAAATGAGGAGGAGATAGTGTACGCAATATAAAAGGCCCCTCTCCATTGCTCAGTATAACATCATAGTACCAGCAAATGAGGAGGAGATACTGTACACCATATGAAAGGCCCATCTCCATTCCTCAGTATAACATCATAGTACCAGCAAATGAGGAGCAGATACTGTACACCATATGAAAGGTCCATCTCCATTCCTCAGTATAATATCATAGTACCAACAAATGAGGAGGCGATACTGTACACCATATGAAAGGCCCATCTCCATTTCTCAGTATAATATCATAGTACCAACAAATGAGGAGGCGATACTGTACACCATATGAAAGGTCCATCTCCATTCCTCAGTATAACATCATAGTAACAACAAATGTGGAGGAGATACTGTACACCATATGAAAGGCCATCTCCATTCCTCAGTACAACATCATAGTGCCAACACGTGAGGAGGAGATACGGTAAACCATATGAAAGGTCCATCTCCATTCCTCAGTACAACATCATAGTGCCAACACATGAGGAGGAGATACGGTAAACCATATGAAAGGTCCATCTCCATTCGGCAGTATAACATCATAGTACCAGCATATATGAGGAGCTGGTAAGTCCATCTTTATCTTTTAACTTAATGTGTCAGTATACAAATGTGGTGATGTTGTGTCCTTTAGTTACTGTGGATTTATTTTACACTTCATTTGATGTCTGATTTCTGTTTTTGTAAAGATAGTTAAATATTCGATAACTATTGTTGTTTCCCCAATAGATGGACACAATGTTGGGAGCACCACAGATAGACGTTTTATTCTACCTCCACATTATAATGCAGAAGATAATGGCGTCACCCAATATTCTCCAGGAGGAAACCCCATTACTGGAAATACACATCACAGACCTTACTATGAGAATAGATCACATCCTGTTACCCCAAATATCCACCCAAGATCTCTTACTGCTGTTAGACCAAAAAATCCATCTAAGCCTGAGGAATCTTCAAATCTGAATACGAGGGAGAGACCTTTCACGTGTTCAGTGTGTGGGAAATGTTTAGCCCATAAAAGAAACCTTCTTGCGCACCAGAGAAGTCATGCAGGTGAACGCCCTTATTCGTGCTCTGTGTGCGGGAAAGCTTTCAGTCGGAGATCGCACCTTTTTTCACACCAGAAAGTTCACACAGGAGAGCGTCCTCATTCGTGTTCAGAGTGTGGGAAACGGTTCATTGAGAAGGGAAATCTTCTCAGACACCAGAGAATACACACAGGTGAAAGACCTTATTCGTGTTCAGAGTGTGGGAAATGCTTCACGCATAAAGTTTCTCTTATTACACATCAGAGAAGTCACACGGGAGAACGCCCTTTTTCTTTTTCATAGTGTCAGAAGTATATTGTCCTGTAAGATGACCCTCTTAGACCCCAGAGACGATATACTGGCGAGTGTCCCTCATTTGCTCCCCATGTGGGAAAGGAACTTGGGCCTGAGTCTCTAAGCCAGAGGCTCACACAATGCAGCCTTTCAGCAGTGAATGCAAGCGCTGGGCAGGATACCAGTGCGGTTTATCAAGGAAAACAGCACATAATGACCTCAGGGTGAGCACCCATTGAAATGAATGGAGAATAGTGTACACGCATGTACTGGTACCTGTTCATTGGTGGGTATAACACTGTCTAAGCTGCAGGTTGCTAAAAAGGGCAATGCCTGGTGTACAATATCCCTTCTTACCTATGTACATGCATGCACATTGTGTAAAATGTGGAGGTTAGGAACACAATTATGAAAATAAGCTATGCACTGATTTTGTCTGTTGTGACACAAAGGGCTCAATTCACTAAAGCGTGATAACATAGTTATCGCCTGTTAAAGCTTTTCACATGCAAACGCGCGTGCAAACCATTGTGCGCGCGTGTTGCACATGAAAAGTTTAGTGATCGCATGATAATTTTATCGTGTGTACGGCGGTGCGCTTCACGTGATAGTTACGGCGCTTTGCGCGTTAAGCAGAACTGGTACTAAAATCAGCAATAGTGCTACGCTGATCACGCTCAAAGTTTCAAGGGGATAGCGTGATGTGCTGTGTGCAGTGATATCACATGATACTGATGTTTATCACGTGATATCCCGCCTTTGCGCGTGAAGTCATTAGTTATTGCGCGTAAAGGTTTGCACGCTTGAAGTTGCGAGCAAAAGCGCTTATCAAAGCCGTGATGAGCGTTACCACACTTAAGTGAATCGAGCCCAAAGTGTGACAGGACCCTCAAAGTCTAGGAATAAAGACCTCTTCCCCATATCGGTTTGCCTTCAGGAAGGAGATATGGATATATAACAATGAGGTGATAATGCTGCTCTTTGGTCACCTGATTAATCAGTGGGTAATCTGATAACTGCCCCATCAAGGTGAATTTGTAAATTCACCTGTTCACTCAAAAAGTTAAAATTAAAAATAAAATAAACAGAATGAATAAATAGTGCCATTTCCCCCAGGCCCTGCAAAGTGTAGGGGCAGCAGAGCTACTCTCAGTCATCCATTGGAAGCTTCCTCCTGTGTCTTCCCTTTACTGCCGGGCTTTTCAATGTCTCTTCACTTCCTGGGAGCTGTGTGTCACCTGACTAAACGCTAGAGGTCAAACACTAGGGGCACAGCGGCACATACCTTACGTGACCACTAGAGGCCTCTAGTGTTTGTGATTGAAGAGACAGGAAGGAGTTCCGGTGGCAGAAAAAAGGCTCGCGAGAAAGCATCGGCATACAGGTGAGAGTAGTAAGCCAGCACAAAATCGAACGCCACACACTCTCGAGACTCGGTCAGTGAAGTAGAATCTTCCATCTTACGCGATCTACCAAATCAGTCAATTTCAGCCAAAATTCTTTTGTGGCATCGATGTCTCGCAGGTGCGATCAAATTAAACATATTGACTAGTGTTTGGCCACCATAAGGTTCCTGGGAACCCTACTGGTATTCCATCATGTAGGAAGCTGATTACTTGCTTCCAGTATGCTAAAATTGTACATACTGTACGTGATAGAAGGTTGGGATTATAGTTGAATGGTTCAACTTTCATTCAATCCGGAGAGATTTGTGCATATGCTGCACTGAATACTCCAGCCTGCCAGGTTATTGTTTTATCTCTTGACTTCAGGAGATAAGGCTAATATACAGCAGGGAGCCACTCTGTTCAAGCTGAACTGACAGAAAGATGTACATTTAGTAAAATTAGCAGTGTGGTGCACAGACTGAGCTGGATTTATGTTATTATGCAAATTGGCTGCTTCCAGTACTAGCTACTTTGACCAGAAAAGGGGTAAATTGTGATTTTTCAAAGAGATGACATTACTTTGGGTCAAAGACAGGTTGTATAACTACAGTTGTGCTCAAAATTATTCAACCCCCAATGCTGTAAAGGGTTTTAGGGAATTTCGTGTACATTTGTAATTGTGTTCAGAATGAAATCTTACAAGAACTTTTTAAAGAACCAAATGCAACTAAAATGACATCAGTTGTTTTTGTAATACAGTATTAAATGTTTTTTTTGTGATTTCTTCATTGACACAATTATTCAACCCCTTAAAGACTACCACTCTTAAGAACAGAGGTTCATTCAAGTGTTTTCGATCAGGTATTGAAAACACCTGTGGGTGTTAACGAGCAGCAATCGAGCATAATAAGAACCAATTAGGCAGATTTAAAATGACTGTGATACTCAGCTCCTTCTAGACATTTACTGGTGTGTTTACAAACATGGTGAAGTCGAGAATGGTCCAGGAAGACAAGAGAAGAGGTGATTTCTCTTCCCAGGAAGGGCAATGGCTATAAGAATATTGCATAGATGTTAAACATACCAAGAGACACCATACGAAGCATCATTCGCAAATTCAAGGCAAAGGGCACTGTTGAAACACTACCTGGTCGTGGCAGAAAGAAGATGTTGACTTCGACTGCTGTGCGCTACCTGAAGCGCATAGTGGAGAAAAGTCCCCATGTGACTGCTGAGAAACTGAAAAAAGATTTGTCAGATGCGGGTACTGAAGTTTCAGCTCAGACAATAAGGCGCACACTGCGTAATGAAGGCCTCCATGCCAGAACTCCCAGGTGCACCTCCTTGCTGTCTCCAAAGAATAAGAAGAGTCGACTGCAGTATGCCAAAAGTCATGTGGACAAACCACAAAAGTTTTGGGATAGTGTTCTGTGGACTGATGAAACAAAATTAGAACTGTTTGGGCCCATGGATCAACGCTATGTTTGGAGGAGGAAGAACAAGGCCTTTGAAGAAAAGAACACTTTGCCTGCTGTGAAGCCAGGGGGGGGGGGGAGGGGTTTGGGTCAATCATGCTTTGGGACTGTTTTGCTTCTGCAGGTACAGGGAAGCTTCAGCATGTGCAAGGTACCATGAATTCTCTTCAGTACCAGGAGATATTGGATGAAAACGTGATGCAGTCCGTCACAAACCTGAGGCTTGGGAGACGTTGGACCTTTCAACAGGACAATGATCCCAAGCATACCTCCAAGTCCACTAGAGCATGGTTGCAGATTAAAGGCTGGAATATTTTGGAGTGGCCATCGCAGTCACCAGACTTAAATCCGATTGAGAACCTCTGGTGGGACTTAAAGAAAGCAGTTATAGCTCGCAAGCCTAAGAATGTGACTGAACTGGAAGCTTTTGCCCATGAAGAATAGGCTAAGATACCCGTAGATCGTTGCAAGACACTTGTGTCAAGCTATGCTTCACGTGTAAAAGCTGTTATAACTGGAAAAGGATGTTGTACTAAGTACTAAGAATGAATATCACTTGGGGGTTGAATAAAACTGATAATGATGTGAGCACAGAAAAGACATTTGTGGTTTGTAATTTTAAAAGCTCTTGATGATGTAATTCTATGTATGTGTTCTCACTCGAACAATGTGATTTTATTAAAAAAAAAAACAACACCTGTAGCATTGCATTAGCAGGAGCTTTTCAAATCACTTGCGCTAAAAAAAGCTCTTGCAGTGTGAACCATAGACCCTGCCTTACAATTGTTCAAGTGTAAAAAACACTTTACATTTTACACTCCTGCATTGACTGGACTATGATTAATATATCTGCACCACAATTAAGATAACTGCCTTTATATTGCCTCAAAACAAAAGTGTTCCTTCTTAAAACAGAAGGTATTTGCAATTATTCAGATTGGAGTGCGCATATCATTTCTCCCACAATGCATCACTGCAGCATATGCAAATCATCCACAAGCAGATCAGCTGTTATCCAGATTAAGGAGGACCTGTCCTGCCAGTTGGTTTTATATTTGGAAGCCCTTATTGGATTGTTATCTAATCAGTGATTGTTTCTCAGCGTGTATTCCACCGCCTCCCTGTACAATACTCTCTGTGTAACCCAACCCATGTCCTACTGTAGGCCCAGATAACAACTTTTGTTCAGTGTTTAACTTGTTCAATAAAGTTTTTATAAAATGCAGACTTCTTCTGTTGTAGAGTTACAGTGAGGCAGAGACTGAGTGGGCCTGCCTGTGGCCTCTCCTGATGATCATCCAGCTTGTGTCCAGGGAGTAATTGGAGAAAGCATCTGTTGGCTGCCCATACACCACATGCCGATTCCTGATTGATTTCAGCCTCGTGATGCCGCTGCCTCCTGCCTTGCCTGGCCATTCTCCAAATCAATCTCCCCATAATGGTGCCAGTGCATTGTAATCTCACCTATCCAGCTGCACTGAATCCCAGTCTTCTTTGCTGTTTCCCCCGAGCACTGCCATCACACAGAGCGCCACCACAAGGTAATGCATGCACCACAAGGGAAGAAGCGGAGGACACCAGGAGTCACCGATGCTGGACGGGTGAGATTTATAATGCACAAACACCGGGGGGGGGGGGGGGGGGGGGTTACAACAGCCGGGTGTCCATCTTGTTTGTTGGTCGTTTCAATATCAGATGTAGTTACTGCCATGGTCGATGATGTTGAGCCTAGATTCCTTAGCTTGCTCGATGGATGCTTGGTGCTTGTCGGATGATCATTTGTGCTGTAATATTGGTAGGTGTATGGACAGCTTACATATGCAAAGTAGTATATCCATATTGTTATCCATCAGGCCAAAGCTAGGCAAGTTCACTTAAAGGATACCCAAACTGACATGTGACATGATGAGATAGACATGTGTATGTGCAGTGCCTAGCACACAAATAACTATGCTGTATTCCTTTTTTTCTTTCTCTGCCTGAAAGAGTTAAATATCAGGTATGCAAGTGGCTGACTCAGTTCTGACTCAGACAGGAAGTGACTACAGTGTGACCATCACTGATAAGAAATTCCAACTATAAAACACTTTCCTAGCAGAAAATGGCTTCTGAGAGCAAGAAAGAGGTAAAAAAAGGGGAATTTCTTATCAGTAAGGGGTCACACTACAGTCACTTCCTGTCTGAGTCAGGACTGAGTCAGCCAATTACATACCTGATATTTAACTCTTTCAGGCAGAGAAAGAAAAAAAGGAACACAACCTAGTTATTTGTGTGCTAGGCATTGTACATACACATGTCTATCTCATCATGTCACATGTCAGTTCGGGTATCCTTTAAACAACCTTCTAGATTCTAGAAGGTTGTTTAAAGGATACCCGAACTGACATGTGACATGATGAGATAGACATGTGTATGTACAATGCCTAGCACACAAATAACTAGAATCTAGAAGATGAAGCGTATATAGCATGCACTGAATAGGAATGATCAATGAGATGCAAATTGTTTCCGAAATTATGCAAATGTAAGCAGTTTGAAAATGGACCCATCAATTTAAACCCAGGTTTAAATTTATTGGTCCATTTTCAAGCTGCATATATTTTCATAAATTTGCATCAACACGGAACAATTTGCATATCTGTGATCATTCCTAGCACTGAGTATTGGTTATTATTAATTATACATTCATATGTTGTTTTGCATATTTATGATGCTTCTGATAATGTAGTGGTTTCATGACAAGGTTGTCCAGAATATGGCCCTATAGCCACAAGCAACCCACAGCCCATTTTCATGTGCCTTTCCCTCTTTTAGGCAGGGCTTGTCCTGATGAGTTAGTGGATTCGGAACACCAGCATTCACCACTCCCCTGTCTGCAGCAAGAGGCATCATGCTGGGGCAGTGATGGTAATGTTGGACAGGATGCTGGTTGTCCTGTTTCAGCAGGTACCTGATGTAAATTCAGGTAACCAAGGAAACAAGGACATGGAGGCGGGGCTGTGGACAGTGCAGGACAAGCACCATGGGGCAGACCATTATGCCAGGGGCTTTTGGCTAAATAGACAAAACGGCCACAAGCCAATATGGACTGATGTGATGTGACAGTAGTCTCTTTGGGAGCTGCTAAACTCTGAACTGAACCTAGCAAGTGCTACACTCTCACGTGATAGATTTGTTTTCTCAAATTAATGTAAATCGGGATCCCACTTTACTTGTAAAATTGTTATGGCATATATTGATGCAGACTTAGTCATTTATTAATGCTACAAAAAAATGTGTTTCCATGTAGTTTAAATAAAACACCAGGTAAAGAAGAATTTTAACCCAGGATTGAACTTCATCCCAGTCTGTGAACCTTGTTGGGAAATAACAGCTTTTTCCAGCTGCCAAGCAAGCAATATCTTCCCCCCCCCCCCCCCCCCCCGTGCATAGAACTCTCAGTAACTAACATATTGATTGAATGGTAGGCTAGATTGCCTCTTACTTGTGACATGACATGGGGGTTTATTCACTAAGCAAAATAGCGCAAGCAATCTCCTGTTGCTCCTGCTCAGTGCGACTTAAAGCGGAACTGAAGATTCACCTGAAACCTGGGTACTGTAAGAATGCAAACTCATATTTAACATGTATTTTTACTAGTTAAACCCTTCCATCCTGATTGCAGCATTATAAATAGACCTTTTTTAAATAACTGTTTATAAGTAGCACCTCTTCTTTTTGTACCCCATTTTCCAGCTGGTTCCCATTATTGCAGGTATAATCTATGGTTTCTACAATCTGCATTTAGAAGGAACCCTTTCTTATTACACTTTCATTACAACTTTACAAATGGCACCTTCCTTAGTGAAGTTTTATAGATAAGGCCTTCTTCACAGTTTTACTTGAAGGACTCCTCCCCCTTTATTGCAAGTTTAGTTAAGAATTCACCCTTATCAGGTGTTTTCTAAACAGTATCCACTTTTTGCAGCTGTGTGTGTACACTCCATTGTGTACAACTTTTATTGCAGTTTTATACCTTGGGGCTCTCTCATGCTATACATGTTTACATTATATATTTTTTTTGCACCTGGTTGTCCACATTTTCACTCCTGGTTTTCTTGGCATTTCCATTTTTGAATTTGTGGGATTTTTTTCCCCTCTGTGTTGCACTTTTTAAAGTACAGGCTGCTGCATTTCCTAAGAAAACAAATGTGCTTTTTTATGCTCACAAAAGAGCACCACCGTGTGTAAAAACTGTTGACACATGAATGTGGATTATGAGTGTGAAAGATCCCTTACTGCAGATCGAGTTCCATTTCTTCATGGCATGTATTGAACAAGGTATTGGAAAAACTCGAGATGACGCCACAAAATTTCTGCATTTATGTATACAAGATTTCTCATGTGCCTCACCCCTCCTCGGAATCCCCTTCCAAAAGACATCCGCCACTCTCCAGCCTTTGAAGTCTTTTAGGTGTTCCCTCAAAACTCACTTTTTCTGACAAGCATACGCTCTAACTTAGGCTATTCCCCTTCAACCTCTGGCCAAGTTGTACTCCTTAAAGGATACCACAACTGAAATGTGACATGAGATAGACATGTGTATGTACAGTGCCTAGCACACAGATAACTATGCTGTGTTTCTTTTTTTCTTTCTCTGCCTGAAAGAGTTAAATATCAGGTATGTAAGTGGCTGACTCAGTCCTGACTCAGACAGGAAGTGACTACAGTGTGACCCTCACTGATAAGAAATTCCAACTATAAAACACTTTCCTAGCAAAAAATGGCTTCTGAGAGCAAGAAAGAGGTAAAAAAGGGGAATTTCTTATCAGTGAGGGTCACACTGTAGTCACTTCCTGTCTGAGTCAGGACTGAGTCAGCCACTCACATACCTGATATTTAACTCTTTCAGGCAGAGAAAGAAAAAAAGGAACACAGCATAGTTATCTGTGTGCTAGGCACTGTACATACACATGTCTATCTCATTATGTCACATTTCAGTTGTGGTATCCTTTAATAAATATAAACTAAAAACACACTGCCTCTAGGTATACATATTGTATACTACTTATTGTATACTATCCCACCTCTGGTTTCCTCCCGATTCCTTCATATTGTAAGCTAGCAAAGGCAGGGCTCTCTCACCCTTTTGTGTCTTGGAATTTTCTACACATTTTGATCATCATGTTAACTTTGTCACTGTAATTGCTATGTCTACCAATTCTGTATTATGTATGTCTGTTTTTTGTATGTGCCATTGTCTGTATTATTATGTACCCCATTTTGTTTCTTACTCTGTATAGCCCCACTGAATATGTTGGCGCTTTTTAAATCAATAATAATAAGGAAGGAAAGAAATGTAAATGCGACTGTAGGGAAAGGTCGAGAGGGAGGATTTCTTCAGTATAGGAAAGACCATTTCACTTTTTGTTGAAGTTAGAAACCATCTGTTTTAATGGGAAAAATGTAAAAACAAAACCCCCAAAAACATGTTTGCCCATCTAGACAGGGAACAGACTAAGCGTGGTAAGCTAGCCCAGAGTGCACAGCATCGGTGAGAGAGGAGGAACGGAGGATAGGTAAATATACCCAGCATGCTCCATTCATGCTAGTCTGTACAGGTGGAACAGGTCTTCACTGAATCACTGGATAGGGGAAACAAGCGAGGATGGGGGTATTTGAATGGACTGTCAAACCATCTATGGATGATTAACAACTATAGTGGATAATAATCAAGTAAGATTGAACAATTCACTCATTATGGGGGTCAAGGTGCAGTGACGGGACTGGGATAAGGATATTTAAAACAGTCCACCGAAAACCTTTTCCGGATAGTGTTATTAAGTCCGTAAGACTCTTTGTGCTGTCCATGATGCCTCTACAGCTTTCCAACAGGGGCATAGCAATAGGGGGTGCAGATGTAGCGACTGCATCGGGGCACTTGGGCCAGAGGGGCCCCGTAGGGGCCACCCTCAACTACAGTATTAGCTCTCTATTGGTCCTGTGCTGGTAATAATCACTTCTATAGATACTTTGAATAGTAGTAATCATTAACAAGCTGTTCCCCATCCCCTTCTTGCACCTCTGACACTGTAGTGGCCATTGACAGGTTTTGGTGCACCGTATCAATTGTTATGTATAGAGTGCTTGGGGGGCCCCACTGTAAAACTTGCATCAGGGCCCACAGCTCCTTAGCTACGCCACTGCTTTCTAATTACCGAGGTCAGCAGAAGAGCATGATAGATCAAGTATCTTTACCACCTCTGGTAACTACCTTGGTGCTAAGTTCTGGCATCTCGGCTCTCTGGACGGCCTCACCTGTCCTGGACCCATCATGTCACATGACTCATTTTACATACCTCCCAACTTTTTGAGATGAGAAAGAGGGACACTTAAACCATGCCCCTACCACACCCCTGATCACACCCTTGCCATGCCCCTAATCACACATACCATAAAGATTTCATAATAAAAATATGTTGTTCTATGATTCGAACCACACTGGTCCTTTCTATCCTGGTTCATTTTCCTTCATATGAACATTCTAAAATTACTAATATATCAATTTAAAGGATAGGAATAAAGTTTAGAGTCAATTGAACACATTTTTAGTAGAGAAATATATACATTTACATAGAAAGAGGGACAAAGCCCTGAAAGAGGGACAAATGAGGAGGAAAGACGGACAGAGGGACAGGGCTCCCAAAGAGGGACTGTCCCGTCCCGAGCTATGCACTTTATCTGTGAAGAGAAAAAAGGTGCAGCAATGCCCTCCACAACATGATAGTTTTTTTTGTTCTTTTTCCAAATTATCAAAAGGAAAATGTGTAGGAACCAGGCCTTCAGTTTTCTTTGTTTACATTTTTTTTAAAAACGTATTCTACATATTCTATTTTGTAGTTCACCCCTTCACAGAACTGAAGCCCTTTTTGATTTAACGAGAGTGAACACAAGGCAGTGTAAAGATAGCTGCAGTTCCTCTATTACCCACAAGATGGCAATCTCACCTATACTAGGTAGAAGGCACAGATGGGAAGCCATAGAGTGGGAGGAAGTAGAGAGGAGAATTGCTGGGACTGGCAGCAGAGGAGGTAATCCATAATAACATAATATTGTATATCAAATTTACACCCTAGTAACCTCAGTGTGTTGCCTCTCCATCTCCATCAGCTGCTGTACACTCACTTGCTATGATATATGAATTATAGCCCTGATGTGCTGCAGAATTATACAAAGAGCCCTGATGATCCATTCACATTAGCTTGTGCACCACTGGAGCTTGCACTCTTATTTTCTTATCCACGCTTAGATACATATCACCAGTGGTAATAGAAGGAGGCGATGTCTTCCACATTTGTATGGCTCTGACATGCTCTGCAGTGGATTATGCAGAATAAGACAAGACACATAACATTTATATTGCGCTTTTCCCCTGGTGGACTCAGACACTTCAGGGCTGCAGCCACTAGGGCGTGCTCCATGAGTGTCGAGGATCCTTAGGGTGCCTTGCCCAAGGAGCTACTATTATCTGTGTGAGCTTACACTTTAAAGAGAATCCGAGGTGTGTTTAAAGAATGTTATCTGCATACAGAGGCTGGATCTGCCTATACAGCCCAGCCTCTGTTGCTATCCCAAACCCCACTAAGGTCCCCCTGCACTCTGCAATCCCTCATAAATCACAGCCGTGCTGTGAGGCTGTGTTTACATCTGTAGTGTCAGTCTCAGCTGCTCCCCTGCCTCCTGCATAGCTCCAGTCCCTGCCCCCGCCCCTTCACTCCAATCAGCAGGGAGGGAAGGGATGCAGGCGGGGACTGGAGCTCTGCAGGAGGCAGGGAGAGCAGCAGACTGACACTATAGAGATAAACACAGCCAGCTCTGACAAGCTGTTTGTCAGCAGCGTGGCTGTGATTTATGAGGGATTGCAGAGTGCAGGGGGACCTTAGGGGGGTTTGGGATAGCAACAGAGGCTGGGCTGTATAGGCAGATCTAGCCTCTGTATGCAGATAATATTCTTCAAACCCACCTCGGGTTCTCTTTAATGGTGACACTAGAGTCACATACAATGATCAGAATGGTTACGATTGGTTGCCTCACTTATAGGCCTGTATGAATAAATGTATACATCTGCTAAAAAGAGCATTTACTGTATATTGTGCTAAACTTTATGTTCGGCCTCAGAATTATCATCTTACTTATTTTCAAATCTGATTATTAAGAGAAGAGCAGTGCTGATAAAAAAGGACTATAGAAGGCTATGACAGCGGACTAATGTGCATTTGCACACACAGGAGTATGAAGACTTTTGACAGACTATTTTAGGAGACATCGCCAAGATATTTGAAGGGTGATAAATGCTAGGAATTATGGGACATTATTTAGTAACGGGACAAAAAGGAAGACCGAAAGCCCCTGATGGTGCCGATTATAACACAATTGAAGGCGACAAATACAATTTAGTAATTATACTCACAAATATGGGTCTAAGGTAACCACTGTAAAGGCATGGGCATGGGGGAGTATACAACTTGACCCCACTTGGGTTAAGAAGTTGCTCTCTGTAGAAAAAAGGTGGAAACACAACCCTCTACCAAAGGGTGGACTAGCAAATGAAGAAACACTGGAACAGAGGTGCCAGAAGAATAAAACAATCCTTTTCAAAATTGATAAAAATGGGAGGTATTGGTGGACTTACCTCCCCCAAAAAACTTAAATTGACAACTCCATAGTGCAACACGTTTCGCAGGATAATTCCTGCTTCATCAGGCAAATAAGGAGTAACTCAGTGAGCTTTAGGGCTAGCTAAGCGCCTCTGTATATTGTCTACGGGAGGTAAGTCCACCTCTACCTCCCCATGTTTATCAATTTTAAGAAGGATTGTTTTATTCTTCTAGCAGCTCTGTTCCAGCATTTCTTCATTATTTAGTAACAACAAGAGATGGTCTGGATGGTGACTGTATCAATGTGTGTTGCTATAAGGTGTCAAAATGTCACCGTCTATTTCTTCATGCAGGAGTGGCTGTATGTAGAAGAGCACAAAGACCTCTACAAGGACTCCATGATGGAGAATCAGCCGCCCCTCACATCACCAGGTAAGAGGAGACCTTCATTTTTTGTTAAGGAGAGAGCAGTATGGAGGGCCTTCCTAGATTCCCCAACCCCTGGTTATCCATTAAACGCATAGAAACAATGTATTCAGGCAGTTAGTGTGTTTCCTGCAGATGGATCCAATAACAGAAACCCATCAGAGAGATGTACAGGTCCTCTTTTGTCCTGGGATTATCCACAGGAAGATCCCACCATCCCTCATCATTATCAGGTAGGTGGAACTAAAGATCTGGAACTCCAGAATGACACCAGACTCTACAAAGCGTTATCTCTACTATTTTCTACAATTTCTTTGAGTCAGTACAATAAAGAAATTAGTAAAGTATTATACAGTGCGAAAGACATTATTTTTTTTATCATTTTTGAGTTTAGGATGAAGAACACATCAATGTAACAGTTGAGGTTAAAGAGGAAGAAGAAGAGATGTTTGTATTGGGTGGTCACCAGTATACGGAGGAGGGTGACACGTTGGAGATCGTTAAGGTGGAGGAATTTTCTCTAGATGAGAATGAAGGTGAGTAATAACAGTCGTACTTTGAACCTACTTCTTTGAACAGAAGACATGTAGAGTTGTACTAATAGACATTTAACCTCTTTAGGGGCGCCGCATATCAGCAGATAAGGAGAGAGAGCAGAACAGAGGGCTAATCTAGATTTTCAATTATCTTATAATTACATGTATTATATGCAGACAGTGTGTGTGTTTCCAACAGAAGGATCCAGTAACAGAAACCCACCTGATAGACATATAGGTCCTCTTTATTCCTGGGATTCTGCAGATGAAGATCAAACCATCCCTGAAGACTACCAGGTAGGTAAAACTGAGGGTTTCACTATATACCACAGTGATTACTTGTCATGCGACTTGTCTTACATGTATAGACATCTCATGTTTTGTGGTCTCATTTTAGGATGAAGATATGATTACTGTTAAAGTAGAAGTTAAAGAGGAGGAAGAAGAGACGTTAGTTTTGGGTGATGAACCATACAGGGGGGAGGAGGAAATCAACAAAGGTAGGTACTCAACACTAAACTGAGAAAATATTCACAAGTTTCATTTCTGTATTCCCCACAACAGTCTCTTCTTTTTACCTCTCAGTCAGTATGAAGGTACTTATTATATTTGGTATAGAAAATACATCCCCAGCTCTCACCAGATAAATATATATTTTTAATTACTACACTGTCCAATTGTATCTACAAATAAGGAGGAGATACTGTACACCATATGAAAGGCCCACCTCCATTCCTCAGTATAACATCATAGTGCCAACAAATGAGGAGGAGATACTGTACACCATATGAAAGGTCCATCTCCATTCCTCAGTATAACACCATAGTACCAACAAATGAGGAGGAGATACTGTACACCATATGAAAGACCCATCTCCATTCCTCAGTATAACATCATAGTCCCAACTAATGAGGAGGAGATACTGTACACCATATGAAAGGCCCATCTCCATTCCTCAGTATAACATCATAGTACCAACAAATGAGACGGAGATACTGTACACCATATGCCTGTCCCATCTCCATTCCTCAGCATAACATCATAGTACCAACAAATGAAGAGGAGATACTGTACACCATATGATAGGCCCATCTCCATTCCTCAGTATAGCATCATAGTACCAACAAATGAGGGGGAGATACTGTACATTATATGAAAGGCCTATCTCCATTCCTTAGTATAACCTCATAGTACCAACAAATGAGGAGGAGATGCTGTACACCATATGAAAGGCCCATCTCCATTCCTCAGTATAACATCATAGTACCAACAAATGAGGAGGAGATACTGTACACTATATGAAAGGCCCATCTCCATTCCTCAGTATAACATCATAGTACCAACAAATGATGATATATTGTACACCATATGAAAGGCTCATCGCCATTCCTCAGTATAACGTACCCACCAAATGCGGAGGAGATACTGTACATTATATGAAAGGCCCATCTCCATTCCTCAGTATAACATCATAGTACCAACAAATGAGGAGGAGATACTGTACACCATATGAAAGGCCCATCTCCATTCCTCAGTATAACATCATAGTACCAACAAATGAGGAGGAGATACTGTACACCATATGAAAGGCCCACCTCCATTCCTCAGTATAACATCATAGTGCCAACAAATGAGGAGGAGATACTGTACACCATATGAAAGGTCCATCTCCATTCCTCAGTATAACATCATAGTACCAACAAATGAGGAGGAGATACTGTACACCATATGAAAGGCCCATCTCCATTCCTCAGTATAACATCATAGTACCAACAAATGAGGAGGAGATACTGTACACCATATGAAAGGTCCACCTCCATTCCTCAGTATAACATCATAGTGCCAACAAATGAGGAGGAGATACTGTACACCATATGAAAGGTCCATCTCCATTCCTCAGTATAACACCATAGTACCAACAAATGAGGAGGAGATACTGTACACCATATGAAAGACCCATCTCCATTCCTCAGTATAACATCATAGTCCCAACTAATGAGGAGGAGATACTGTACACCATATGAAAGGCCCATCTCCATTCCTCAGTATAACATCATAGTACCAACAAATGAGGAGGAGATACTGTACACCATATGAAAGGCCCATCTCCATTCCTCAGTATAGCATCATAGTACCAACAAATGAGGAGGAGATACTGTACATTATATGAAAGGCCTATCTCCATTCCTTAGTATAACCTCATAGTACCAACAAATGAGGAGGAGATGCTGTACACCATATGAAAGGCCCATCTCCATTCCTCAGTATAACATCATAGTACCAACAAATGAGGAGGAGATACTGTACACTATATGAAAGGCCCATCTCCATTTCTCAGTATAACATCATAGTACCAACAAATGATGATATATTGTACACCATATGAAAGGCTCATCGCCATTCCTCAGTATAACGTACCCACCAAATGCGGAGGAGATACTGTACATTATATGAAAGGCCCATCTCCATTCCTCAGTATAACATCATAGTACCAACAAATGAGGAGGAGATACTGTACACCATATGAAAGGCCCATCTCCATTCCTCAGTATAACATCATAGTACCAACAAATGAGGAGGAGACACTGTACACCATATGAAAGGCCCATCTCCATTCCTAAGTATAACATCATAGTACCAACAAATGAGGAGGAGACACTGTACACCATATGAAAGGCCCATCTCCATTCCTAAGTATAACATCATAGTACCAACAAATAAGGAGATACTGTACACCATATGAAATGTGTATAATACAAGTGATTTGTATTGTCATTGGTGTGCTTTTTTGAATTTTCTATTATTGTTTCCCCAATAGATGGACGGGATGTGGGGAACACTTCGGAGGGACGTCTTATCTCACCTCCAGATGATAATGCAGAAGATAATGACGCCGCACAGTATTCTCCAGGAGGAAACCCCATCACTGGAAACACACATCACAGACTTTACCATGAGGAGAGATCACCGGATCCTTCCAATCCTGAGGATTCTGCTGACAGATCTTCCTCTAGTAAATCTCATACTGTTAGACAGGAAAGTGAGAAGAGATTTCCATGCCTTGACTGTGATAAATTCTATAATAAGAAATCACTTCTTATTCTACACCAGAGAAGTCACACGGGCGAGCGGCCATTTTCTTGTTCACAGTGTGGGAAATGTTTCAGTCACAAGGGAAACTATGTTGCACACCTGAGAATTCACAGGAATGAACGTCCCTTTACATGTGCAGAGTGTGGGAAATGCTTCTTTTATAAAGGAGACCTTCGTAAACACCAGAGGAGTCACTCAGGTGAGCGCCCATTTCCATGCTCAGAATGTGGGAAATGTTTCAGTAACAAAGGAGCCCTGCTGACACACCAGAGACGGCACACAGGGGAGCGACCTTTTTCATGCTCAGAGTGTGGGAAATGCTACATTGACAAAGGTGATCTTCTTACACATCAGAGGATTCACACCGGCGAACGTCCTTTTCCATGTTCGGAGTGTGGGAAATGCTTTACTTCAAAAGCATCCCTTGTTTCACATCAGAAAAGCCACACAGGAGAGCGTCCTTACTTATGCTGTGAATGCGGAAAATGTTTCATTAAGAAAGGGCAACTTCTTACCCACCAGAGAAGTCACACAGGTGAGCAGCCTTTTTCTTGCTCTAAGTGTGGGAAATGCTTCAGCCAGAAAGGTGCCCTTCTCACACACCAAAAATACCACCGAGGGGAGCGTCCTTTTTCATGCACAGAGTGCGGGAGAAGTTTTACTGAGAAGGGAAACCTTCTCACTCATCAGAGACGGCACACTGGCGAGCGCTCTTTTCCTTGTCCAGATTGTGGAAAATGTTTCTTTCAAAATGGAGAACTTCTTAGACACCAGAGAAGTCACACAAAGGACCATCCTTTCTCCTGTACAGAGTGTGGGAAATGTTTCCGTGAGAAGGGACACCTCCTTGCCCACTACAGGAGTCACACAGGAGAGCGTCCCTTTTCCTGTTCAGAGTGTGGGAAAAGTTTCAGCTGGAAAGCAAGCCTTCTTAGACACCAGAGAAGTCACACGGGCGAGGGACCTACTCAGAATACAAGTCAGGAAAACAGCCCGGCACATGATGACTCCGATCAGGATGAATTCCTGGCACAGAACTTTATTGGTATGAAAAGTCCTTTTCCTGCCCTGTGACAACCAATGTTCTCATATACACTTGACAAACCCAGAAAACATCTTCAGCAAAAGTGAAAGCTTCCTCTCATTTTTACTGATATTTATC
Organism: Hyperolius riggenbachi; assembly: GCF_040937935.1. Classification (NCBI taxonomy): domain Eukaryota; kingdom Metazoa; phylum Chordata; class Amphibia; order Anura; family Hyperoliidae; genus Hyperolius; species Hyperolius riggenbachi. Next base: position 226,627,480 of record NC_090655.1, on the reverse strand, counting down.
ACTGAACAATATCTTTGTATTTATTTTTTACTGTTCTCTGCTGCAGCAGCCCCTGGGATGCTATAGCAGACGTTGATCTTGGTGGGCCGGAGGCTGCTCTTTGCTGTTCACAGACTCTCTAGCTATTTCCTCATTTCGCAGATGAATTAGGAAACCTTGGGATTCCCTTCTTATGTCATTGGTTACATTGCCTCATGTGTTTTAGAGAGCTCATACAGTATATGGGCAATGTAATATGACTGTCACCTTCACTGTCACCACTTCATCCTGACCATCCTTAGTCCTTCCTGAATGGACTGATGATCACCCTGAGATCTGCTGGGGAGGCCAACAATAAAATCAAAAGCCATTTATAGGGCTGATAATGAACAGGCCCCTATGAAGGACATAGAGGCTCTATTTTGTTCTCTGGTCTTCATTGTTGTACCTGAGTTTTCTCTTATAGATAAAAAGAGGGATGTTATTCTATCTTCTGCTGGGGCACAATACCCCCTCCCCCCTTAGCTTTTGTTTGGTCATCAGGTGAACTAAGCATTTGTCCAAAAATCTGGACAGGAAGTCTAGAGATCTGAGTGATCAGATGCACTTCTAGCAGGAGGGAGGCACCAGTATTGGGGTCAGAAGGGGGGAACACCATTATCGGGTAAGGAGGGGGTAGGCACTTATCAGGGGTAAGGAGTGGGGAGGCACCAGTTTTTGGCTCATGAGGGGAGTGGTACCAGAATTGGGGGTTAGGAGGGGATAGGCACCAGTATCAGGGGTCTGGAAGAGTGAGGCACCAGTATCAGCAGTAGGGAGGTGGGATGCACTAGTATTGGGCATCAGGAGGGGGTAGGCAACAGTATTGGGGTCATGAGAAGGAGGTAGGCACAAGTAGAGGAGGCACCAATATCAGGGGTAAGGAGGGCACTAGTAATAAAGGTAAGGAGGGGGGCACACTAGTATTAGGGTTCAGGAGTAGGTAGACACCAGTATCGGGTCATGAGGCAGAGGCACCAGTATTGGGGGTCAGGAGGAGGTAGGCACAAGTATGAGGAGTCATGAGGCGGAGGCACAAGTATTTAAGATAAGGAAGCGGGAGGCACCAGTATCAGGGGTTAATGAGGGGGAGGCACACGTATTGAAGATAAGGAAGCGTGAGACACTAGTATTGGGGGTCAGGAGGAAGTAAGCACAAGTATTGAAGATAAGGAAGCAGGAGGCACCAGTACCAGGGGTCATGAGGGGGAGGCACAAGTATTGAAGATAAGGAAGCAGGAGGCACCAGTACCAGGGGTCATGAGGGAGAGGCACACGTATTGAAGATAAGGAAGTGGGAGGCACCAGTACCAGGGGTCATGAGGGGGAGGCACAGGTATTGAAGATAAGGAAGTGGGAGGCACCAGTACCAGGGGTCATGAGGGGGAGGCACAGGTATTGAAGATAAGGAAGTGGGAGGCACCAGTACCAGGGGTCATGAGGGAGAGGCACACGTATTGAAGATAAGGAAGTGGGAGGCACCAGTACCAGGGGTCATGAGGGAGAGGCACACGTATTGAAGATAAGGAAGTGGGAGGCACCAGTACCAGGGGTCATGAGGGGGAGGCACACGTATTGAAGATAAGGAAGTGGGAGGCACCAGTATCAGGGGTCATGAGGGGGAGGCACACGTATTGAAGATAAGGAAGTGGGAGGCGCCAATATCAGGGGTCATGAGGGAGAGGCACATGTATTGAAGATAAGGAAGTGGGAGGCGCCAGTATCAGGGGTCATGGGGGGTCATGAGGGAGAGGCACATGTATTGAAGATAAGGAAGCGGGAGGCACCAGTATCAGGGGTCATGAGGGGGAGGCACACATATTGAAGATAAGGAAGTGGGAGGCGCCAGTATCAGGGGTCATGGGGGGTCATGAGGGAGAGGCACATGTATTGAAGATAAGGAAGCGGGAGGCACCAGTATCAGGGGTCATGAGGGGGAGGCACACATATTGAAGATAAGGAGGCAGGAGACACTAGTATTGAGGGTCGGGGGAAGAACCAGTATCAGGTAAAAGGGGGGAGGCAATAGTATTGGGGGTCAGGAGGGGGGCTGTAGGATCAGTAAAAGAGGAGGCTTGGTCTTCAGCCATAATTCCCTAACCAAGCTGAAGGACTGTGCGGAACCTTTGCTCACTCTGCTTATTATTTCACATACCATCAGTATTGTTATTCTCCATTTGTAAAGACTGCTTATTTTGCTGTTTTTTGCTAATAAAGTTGTTGCTCTGCATTGCCGTCCTCTCACTTGTGCCTCTTTTATGGTCATCACCATGTCTTGTTCCTCTTCTGCCGTGCCACTTTCTTCCCTCCAGCACTCTGTAGATTACACTCTGTAGAGCAGTTAAATGTTTACCTGCTTCTAGTGCTGGTCAGGCCCTTTTCCCTTCTTTGCATCACTTGCTTGGGAAGGTGGGGTGGTTGTATTGGCCACAGTTACTGTAGTGGTTGGGGAGGTGTGCTATACTGACTACACTTGCTGGGTGGCAACATGTCACATCATCAGGAGCTTGAGGTATACAGCAGAGAGTGTGCAGCTGCCGGGAAGAACTGGGAAGGCCTAACAAGCGCAGGAGCAGGTAAGTATTACACTACTTACTGCTCTGTACAGCTACTTTGCAGAAGTGGCAAAAGAAGATAGCCCCGGCCCACAGGGGTAACAGAAACAGCCGTTAAGGTGGACCTGAACTCAGAACTTCCTCTCCGCTGTAAACGATAAGCATCAGCAGAATAACCTTTAAACAAAAACATTTCTTTGTACATAAAACTCCTGCAATAAATCTGCAGTGTGTCTACTTCATGGTTTCATGGAAGCAGACAAAGGGTTAACATCATGAGTTTACATATTAGCTGAGTTTGCCAAGAACTGACAAATGTATGTGCTGACACAGCTGAAAGATCAAATTATACTTGTGATTACTTACTGATGAGGGAGAATTAGACAGGCTGTTCTCTCTAAAAACACACGGTGCATTACTCTTTGTTTTCCTTGTGTCCTGTGCACTAGATCAGGTCCATTTAAAGGGGAACTGAAGTAAGAGGTATACGGAGTCTGCCATATTTATTTCCTTTTAATCAATACCAGTTGCCTGGCAGCCCTGCTGGTCTATTTCTCTGCAGTAGTATCTGAATAACACCAGAAACAAGCATGCAGCTAGTCTTGTCAGATCTGACATTAATGTCAGAAACACCTGATCTGCTGCATGCTTGTTCAGGGGCTATGGCTGATAGTATTGGAGGCAGAGGTTCAGCAGGGCTGCCAGGCAACTGGTATTGCTTAAAATGAAATAAACATGGCAGCCTCCATATACCTCTCTCTTCAGTTCCCCTTTAAGCCCCTGGTCTATTAAATGCTTTTTGAGGAATTCTCACATACTTTGGATACTCTGACATGGAATGAAGGTATCAGAAATCATTCACTCTGATTAATTTGTTTAAACAAAGAAGCTACAATATGATTGGGGCGGAGAGGGACGGAGGAGATGCGTTAAATTCATTAAAAGTCATAGAAATGTAAGATAATGTCAACTCTGTTTATATTTTCTTCGAGCTTATGTTACACGTCACCTGTGGTATTATTTTGGTTTAGCTGGTTTCTCTGGTCACCTGATGGCTTAGCCGGGGTGGTTATCTGGTATAATGAAGTCGATTGATTCCTTCCTGCATGTAACCCAAAAATGCACAGTGGATTCTACCAGGACTGTGAGTACTGCAGATATTGGGAGGTCCACCCATGAGTAATATGAGACATGTCATGCTGGACAAGCATAAAGTGAACCTGAACTCTTGCACAGGGCAGAAGGAAAACATAGAGAAATGCACCCTGTATGTATTTAGAGAGTTTATCCTCTCTAATTCACCCTCATCTGTGACTAATCACTGATGCCTAAAAGATCAGCAGGACTGCCAGGCAACTGGTCTTGTTTAAAAGGAAATCTATAAATAAATAAATATGACAGCCTCCATGTTGCTCTTGCTTCGTGTCCTTTGACGTTGAATTTACACACTCTAAACCACATGTAAAATTACTTTTCTTTCACAAACAGCAATAAAACTGCTGCTAGTTTAGTTTAAGGGCCCATTTCCACTACGGTGATTTCGCCGCCGATTCTGCAGAGTTTCCCCGCACATGATTCGCACGGGGAAACTCTGCCATAGGGGATGATGGGGCCGCGGCGGAATCGCTTGCGGGAGCGATTCGCCCGGAACACCCCGCAGAATTCGCCGCGGAGGCTGCGAATCCCATAGCCGTGCATGGCACGGCTCATGGGATTCGCCTGCGATCCTGCCCACCCGCTCAGTGCGGTGTGCGTCTGCGAGACGCACGCCGCACTAGTGGAAATGAGCCCTAAAATAGTAAAGATTAGGTTCTCAAAAAACTGTGTTAATTGAATTATGCTGATGAGCTCACATGCTAGCAAAATAACTAAAGTTAAGTCTAAGAAGGAATCAGAAGCTAGAGCTCCCAGCGTCACTTTGCCAGCTAGAGAGGATCTCTCCAGACTTGGGTAGTGGATGGAGGACTGGAGATGAGTAGTTCCTCCCACTGTGCTACTCTACTGGGAAGGTGGGATTCGGGGGGGGGGGGGGGGGGGGGACAGTGAGGACACACACAACGAAGCATGCTCCCTATGAAGGCTCCACAGCTTTCAGCATGTCACCACAACACCCAGCATGCTCCATAGAGGCACAACAGCAGCCAGTATGCCCCATAGAGGTACCACAGTACCAAGCATGGCACCACACAACACCCAGCATGCATTTGTTTTGTATCAATAGAGAGGGGAGCTTCAAACAACATTTTCCTGGGCAGGCCTACTTAGACCGCTGTTAAGTTCATATAAATTAGGCTCCACCCATGACCACACCCACATTCTGGTCCGGTCACACCTATTTTTTTGTCTGGAGTGCCCAAAAGTGCCCTCTTAGGATCCTAGCAGCGCCCCTGGTGGGTACCAGGGGCGTTGCTAAGTTCTTACGGCTTTGTTCACATCTAAAATCGAAATTGCTGACGGGCGCGTTTTGCGCTTTTTTGCATGTTTTTTTAGCGCCTCCCGGAGCTCCACTCCGCACTACAATTTTGTACAAAGCGCTTTTGCAGAGCGGTTCCGGGAAGAACTCTTTCACCCGGAAAATAATAAATACAATGGGCCTGATTCACAAAGCAGTGATAACTCAGTTATCACGCCTAAAGGACTTTAGGCGTGATAACCTTTGCACTGCTGAGTTAGCACCGTTTTGTGCTCTTTATCGCGCGCAAAGTCCGCGCGCAGTGCCCATAGGGTTTAATGGGCACACCACGCGCACTGCACCGTGCGCCGCGCAATTGCGCACGCAAAACTTTGCGCGCGGGAATTTCGCGTTTCAATTTATCACGCCTAAACTGAGTTTAGGCGTGATTAAGGGCTATTTACAGGCGTACAAACACTTTGCACCGCTTTGTGAATCAGGCCCTATATATTTATCCATAAAAGAGCAAACTCAATCGCCGGATAATTACCTGATAAAGCGATTTTGAGCATTTTGCGTTTTTCCTATACCTTTCATTGTAGTAAAATCGCCTTGAAAATGGTACATGCAGCACTTTGCTGAGCGGAAAGCGGACGCAACGTGCTGATATGAGCTGTCCCATAACGAATTATCACCGACGCTCAAAAAAAAACATAAAACGCTCCAGCCAAAAATAGGTGTGACAATGCACCAGAATGTGGGTGTGGTCATGAGTGGATACTAATATACATGAACCTAAACTCTAAGTAGGCCTGCCCAGCAAAATGTTGGATGAAGCCCCTGGTGGGCACAGAAAAAGGACGATTGTGATCCAACAGGTAAACCAATAATTAATAATAATATAATTTCTTGCATAGTGAATTGCCACTCAATCTAGATAATTATTAGCAGGGGTGAAAACTGAAGCTAATATTAATCATTTTGTTCCAAGGTTTTTTTTTCTTTGACAAAGTATAGTTTCTTATAGTTCAGACATGTCAAAACGTTGGAGCCTCATTTCTTTCTCCAGGGCCGGGCCGAAGCATAGGCTGGAGAGGCTCCAGCCTCAGGGCGCAGTGTAGGAGGGGGCGCAGAATTCATTCAGCTGTCATTCCTAATTTTGTTTGAAGCAGAAAGAAATAAGAAAAGGGGATACATAGCAGTGACTGCATGCCAGATAACTAAATATTAAGGTGTTGGGGAGGTTGTGGGCCCTGTGGCGGCTCTTAGTCTAATAGCAATCAGTGTGTGAAAGCTGGGGTGGGAGGGATGGAGGGGTGCACTTTGGTGTCTCAGCCTTGGGTGCTGGAGGACCTTGTCCCGGCTCTGTCTTTCTCAAACATTTTATCAAAGTTTTCAAATATATATGCAACTAGGGACCTTAGCCCGTTTAATAACGGCGCCTAGGTCTGTCACCGCCACCACCTGTCAGCGCGCATGCGCGGCGCACCTGCAGCATGCATGCGCCCCCGCTGTGCACACACGCCCCGCTCGGCCAGCCCACTGGCTGTCCTGCTCCCCTCCCAACAACGGCTTTCCCTGCGGCACATGCGCAGTAGCGCAGACGCAGAGACACGTACACACATGGACATGGGACGCAGAGACACAGGGGTTTTATTAGATAGGATAACAAACAATGAAGTCCATTACAGGAGAAGCCCACTTCTTATGTTATCACTCAGGCAAGTGAAACAGGTGTGACGCAAGATGGAATAACTAATGACGCCTGCACTTCCTCTATCCTCCTCTAGATGGTGATCTCACACACAGGAAGAAGGGAAACAGCCAGGAAGTTCCAGGTAGGAGGAAGTAAAGAGGAGACATTGCTGGGACTGGCAGCAGAGGAGGTAAGAAGGTGCTAGTTTATGTAGTCAACAAGTAATCCCCCCCACCTGCTCCACCCCCATCATCATCAGCTTTTGCAGCACTTACACTTATCCTGTTTATGTCTGCTTCTTCTATTCAGTTATGATACATATAATAACATGGAGCCCCTTGTAGAGTAAGGTGTGCTTGTTCTGTCAGATAAGGGATAGGGGGGATCTATGCTGTATAAAGCAGGGGACCAAGCACTAATCAGACACAGGACCTCTCTAGGGGGTCTGCAGCTTCTTCTAAGCACATTACAGAAATGAATAACCCACAAGCCCCATAGGGGGGTGTGAAGATCTGCAACATCTGCTGGAAGAATTATTATCGCTTGTCCTCACAGAACTCTCCAGTTATGGTATTCCTTCCCCATGTACTGAGATCAGCTGCTGTTGTCTGATCATTGACATGTGTGCTTCGCTCATCCCACCTGTAAGTCTAGTTTAGGGGACCCAGCAGGAAACCTCATAGGGAACAGTTCTCCAATCACAGCACCCTCTTTCAGCACAAAGCGTTTTGATTGGCCAAATAGTTTGGGTGTAGTTTACTACAACCTATTGGAAACCTAGCATTTTGAAGGGGTGCTGTTATTTGGTATTTATATAGTTTCAAAATCTTTTTGGAACTATATAAAGACAAGACTAGTCTTGTTACCAACAATCCAATTCCTACTTTAGTCACATGTCCCGACTCCCAAACATAGGGACCAATTTTGGGGGGAATAAGAATCATCTTTATTCGGCAAGTATGGCGATTGTCGTACCTGGAATTGTTTGTGGTTTACATGGCAGTGGTAATATAAGACATAACAGATTTAGCATTGACAAACATGCATTTAGAGCAAAGGGGGCAAGCATAAACCTCTAAACCAGGGTCAGTGCTGCAAAGGGAAGCTAGGAAGTTCAGAGAGGGTGGCTAGGGAATTATGCCACAGGAGGGAAGGCCTGGCAGGGGGGGCGGAGGAGTTCAGCAGGAGGACTGCTTGCGGTAAGAACGTGCTTCTGCACCTGGTGGCTCTTGTGGAGATTGTTCTGTAACAACGACCTGATGGGAGGAGCTCAAAGAAGTGACTGCCTGGGTGGGAGGGTCGTTGGAATTGTGGCCCTCATCTTCATACTAGCAGAGTGGAGGAGGACTAGAGGTGGGAGGGGTAATCCGATGATCTTTTCGACATCGCTAATAACTCTTTGAAATTTATACTTGTCGCTTGCAGTTACAACTGCATACCAGACGATGACAGAGGAGCAAAAGATGGATTCAGTGGTAGTGGTGTAAAAGCTGGTCAGCAGCTCTCATGGCATTCCAATTTTTTTTCATTTGGTGCAGGAAGAATAACCTTGGTTGTGCCTTCTTCTGAATTTTGGTGGTGTTCTGCTCCCATCTTAGGTCATTAGTTATGGTTGTGCCAAGGAACAGAACACATGGTATCCTGGAGACTTTGGTCTTGCCAGTAAGGACTAGGTGGAGGGTAGAAGGGTGTTTCCTTAAGTCCACAATCAGTTCCATAGTCCTTGTGGACAAAATTGTTGTCCTTGCACCAGTTACAGTTCCTCTCGATTTCCCTGCCATAATCATGCTCTCCATTGCTGGCGATGAGGCTGATGATAGTTGTATCATCTGCGATTGTAATGACCTTAATAGAGTCAGTGGATGAGGTTCAGTTATTGGTGTACAGGAGCAGGGACAGTACGCAAGGTTGTGATGCACCTGTGTTGGGGGTTCTCACACCAAAGGAGCAGTATCCAAGCTCAACCCATTGCTTTCTGTCCTTGACCCACATGCAAAGAGTGTGTTCAATTCCAAGCTGCGTAAGGTTGTCAAGCAGGATGCCCGGACAGATCGTGTTGAAGGCAGAGCTTACGGTATGTTCAGGAATGGGATCTTGGCATAGGCATCAGGTCTGTTAAGGTGTTCCATCATGTACGCCAGGCTGACATTAATAACAACCTCTATAGACCTGTTAGCCCTGTATGTAAATTGATGTAGGTCAAGGAGGGCATTGATGGAGGTCTTCAAGTCAGCGAGGACCAGTCTCTCAAAGATCTTCATGATGGTGGGAGTTAGGGCTACGGGTCTGAAGTTGTTCTGTTCTGTGTTTCCTGGGGACTGGTATAATTGTTTTGGGGACTTGTATAATTGTAGACATTTTAAGACAGGAGAGAACTTTGCCATCCGTTAGGGACCTGTTATATTAGGAGGTGAGCAAGGGTGCTAGCTGGTCCACACAGGTTCTCAGGCAACTTGAGGACACGCCATCCGAGCCTGAGGTGGGACACAATTTAAAGTGTACCTGGGATGAAACCTGCAGCAAAAAACAAACACCTAGGTAAGGGGGTGATTATGGATCCCGCATAGGCTTCCCACATGCTCCTGGCCCTCACTGTTGTGTGCAGAACCCCAAAATAAATCTGACAAGAACTTGTCAGATTTCTGGTTGAGACCATGGTCCTCTTCAACCATGAGCATGACTGTACTGTGCCTGTGCAAGTACGTCCGCACTTGCACAGTAATCAGCAGCAGCTTGTGCATGAGTGGGTACACGCAGCTGTGCTGGCATGGCTATACTTGCGCAGGGGTGCAGCACCAGGGCTGTGGAGTTGGAGTCGAGGAGTCGGGGGAATTTTGGGAACTCAGTGTCGGAGTTGGAGTCGGAGTTGTTGATGTCATAAACTGACGAGTCGGGAGTCGGAGTCGGATGATTTTTGTACAAAATCCACAGCCCTGTCAAGTATTAGACTAAGAAGTCGGAGTCGGGGCCATTTTGGGTACCTGAAGTCGGAGTTGGAGTCGGAGTCATGGTTTCATAAACTGAGGAGTTGGACTCGGAAGATTTTCGTACCGACTCCACAGCCCTGTGCAGCACAGCCGCGCTTGTGCATGAAGAGTGATGGAGTCACAATCTTCAGGAGGTAATGGCGGTAGAGGCAAGGATGACATGGGAAGCCTCTGGTGGATTCAGAGGCTTCCTCCTACCTAGGTAAATATTAATTTGTTTTGGGCCGAAATTCATCTTGGGGTTTTACTTTAATTAACAAGAAAGTAATGGATTATGTGATGGGAATTAATGGATGCCAACAAGTAGCAATATTGGATGTAATTTGATGATGACTATATTATTGTTTTAGGAAAAAAGTAGGAGGCGCCCGGTGGAATGCAACAGTATAATCACTCTATATGGTAGGTATAACATTCAAAAAGAATATGGTGTGATCCTACCTTGTAGGTGTCCCTTTTCGGGAAGTATACAAACTGGATTTTTTTTGACTTTAGAAATTCTGTTTATTTTGCACAAGACAACGCGTTTCACGGTAAAAAAACGCTTCCTCAGGTCAGTAACAGTGCCTCTACTCAGAAGCTGCCGAGTATCCGGGCGCCATCCATCATGGCGCCCGGATACTCGGCAGCTTCTGAGTAGAGGCACTGTTACTGACCTGAGGAAGCGGTTTTTACCGTGAAACGCGTTGTCTTGTGCAAAATAAACAGAATTTCTAAAGTCAAAAAAATCCCGTTTGTATACTTCCCGAAAAGGGACACCTAGAAGGTAGGATCACACCATATTCTTTTTGAATGTTATACCTACCATATAGAGTGATTATACTGTTGCATTCCACCGGGCGCCTCCTACTTTTTTCCTAAAGTTACTTTAACCCCTAGTCTGAGGGGATGATCCACATCGGAGAATCTCCGATAGATAGATTGTTTTTCTGGAGCTGCGACCAAGGATAAAAGGCAGAGTGGGGACGGTACTTCCCCACAAGCGAGTACGAGTGGTTGCCTCAATCAGCAACCCACTCTTGTGAGTATAAACTTTTTGTACTTACCTAATATCCCCATACCGATTAACGTATTGCACCAGATCGGGCTCCCGGACCCCCTGTGCTTTCTCTCCTACTACTTCTATATTATTGTTTGTTGGGTTGCTATAAAGTGCCAATTTTTCTCTGTAGGAGAGTCCATATTTTGAAAGGCAGACAAGAATTTCTACAAAAACATCATGATGGAGAGTCCGCCGCCCCTCAAATCACCGGGTAAGAGGAGACTTTCATGTCTCGTTAAGGAGAGAGAAGTTTGAAGGGTCCACCTAGATCACCCCATCATCTGATAAATACATAGAAACAATTCAGTAATCAGTAAGTGTGTGTGTTTCCTACAGATGGATCCAGAAACAGAAACCCACCAGAGAGATGTACAGGTCCTGCTGACCATTGTCAGGTAGGTGCAGCTGACGGTCTCACCAAAGGTCAAGGTGACTTCACACTGTATAATTATATTCTTCTGTGTAGCCTCAGTTCCTTAATGTTAACATGCTATTTTCTATAATTGTCTTTATTTTAGATTATAGGACAGATTAATGTGGCTGTTGAAGTTCAAGAGGAGAAAGAAGAGAGGTATGCGAGGGGTGATCAGCCACCTACAGAGGAGGGTGACACGATAAGGACAATTAAACAAGAAGAAGAGATGGATGTGAGGGGTGATCAGCAGCCTGTGGAGGGGGTTGTGATGATGGTGGCCATTAAAGAGGAAGAACAGGAGGAAGAGCCACAGTCCATGGAGGAGGATATAGTGATGGTGACCGTTAAAGGGGATTATGAAGAGACATCTGTGAGGGATGAGGGTGAAAAGATGAAGACACTGAGTAGGAACAATGGTAAGTAATAAATGGACCATATAGAAATGGGTCATGTTACCTCTATAATTCATAACCTGGTAAGAGGACACTAGGTATAAATAGCTGTATAGAAGTTTGGGGGAAGTTTAGGAGGTGGGAGGCACCCAAGGGTAATAAGGGTGTATATATAATGTGGTGGAGCATATGGTAAAGTAACCTCACCTCGAGGAAATCAATTTTCTTAGAATCTGTATTTTTCAATAAACAAAATTTATTGTGAACATAGGACAATGCGTTTCGCGGCAAAAGACACTTCATCGGGTCAGGTAAAAGCCAAACTACAGTTATTGACAACTCATGGATTATTCCTACGGAGACAGAGCGTAGAGAAGGAAATGATCTATAGTAAGAGACAGAGAGGGCACACTCAGGCTATAGAATACTGCGACCTTACCTGGTGGTAGTCAGATCTCATCTCTTTTTGTGGCTGGTGTGCTCGTATTAAAGCGGATCTAAACCCAGGACTTCCTCTCTGCTCTAACAGATAAGCATCTACATAATAACCTCAGAAAAACATTTCTTTGTTACAGCCCACAGAACTCCGAATGAGATTATGCGGTGTAGCTACATCCTGGTTCTATGGGAACATAGAAAGGGTTAAACTCCTGTGTTTACATATAGCCAGTCTGAATGGCACAAACCTCGGCACAGATCAGACAAAGCTGACAGGTCAAATTACAATAGCCCATTACTAGGGGATAATGGAGAATTAGACAGACTGTTATCTCTAAATACCAGCAGGATGGGTTTCTCTGTGTTTCCTTCTCTCCTGGGGAAGAGTGTAGGTCCTCTTTAGCCAGCATGCAAGCCTGTAGGACACAAGCCTGTGTGCACTTTCTGTCTTTTGTTCCAGTTCTTTCACTTAGTCCTTTGGAGCAGCACCCCAAGTAATTGATACATCGCTCAATAGACCTACTCTTTCTGATGTTCATTTGGGTCCCCCAAGTGTCCAATACTGATGATCTATAATGAGGTGTAATACCAGGGCTGTCATTACAAATGCTTAGGCCCCATAGCAACATTTTGATGGGGCTCCCTCCTGCTCACTGTGCTTGGCTTTTCTCTGCAACTAACAAACTTACATTTCTTTACAATCCCACTCTCACTATTACATCCCTCTACCTCTCCCAGTGTGGCCCACTCACATGTACTGTATGCTTATCTGCTCCTTCCAAAGACTCGCATTGTCTCCTGGGGAAAGAGACACACAGAATATTTGGCAACAGGCAGAATATAAGTAAGATCCTCTGCTTGTCTAGAGCCAACTACCGTGTTTCATGACTTGCCAAATCCAAACCCAATGGGTATGAACCTTTTGACGAGGATAGTCTAAAATATAACTTTTATTTTAACTTGCTAAAAACTGATTATAGAGTAAGGAGGTTGAACATATATAGTGACTGCAAACTAGCTAGCATGAGTATAGGACCCTATATATCATGGCAACAGTCATATGAACAATTGCCTTTCCTTTCCTCACATGATACAATACAGCATTCACCCAAATGAAACATCCCTGCTAGTTTCACCCATCTTCATCAGGGTAGAGTAAAGTGCAAGGTGCATAAGTGAAAGTGCATATATACTGTATATATGCTTCAGTCACACATTAAAGCTGAATTTTGGGCAGAGAAGCAGTCAATGTCTCTGGCCAAAATGTTGTTTAAATGTGTTCAATCTCCTTGCTTCACAGTCTGATTTTAGCAAGTTAAACATTATATTTGAAAAGGTTCCTACAAGGGATGATCAATAAGATGCACCTTTTTCCAAAATTATGCAAAATTTTATGCGAATGTATGCAGTTTGAAAACGGACCAATCATTTTAAACCCAGGTTTAAATTAATTGGGCCATTTTCAAGCTGCATATATTTGCATAAAAATTTGCATCAATTTGCATCAACTCAGAACAATTCCAGCTAACAGGATAAGGCTCAGTGCTGGGGGGCAGCTGGTGGGGGAACTCCTGACAGAAAGAGATGTGCACCCCATTATCTCTTCCCCAGCACCTCTGTGACACATGCCAGAGCTCTGTGACATCAGTCACTGCTAGAGCCACATACATGACTACTGTCTGCACACAGGAGAATAAATGTTCTATAACTATTATTATAATTATTTCCCCAATAGATGGACAGGATGTGGGGAACCCCTCTGACAGGAAGAGATGTGCACCCTATTAACTCTTCCCCAGCACTCCTGTCACACATGCCAGAGCTCTGTGATATCAGTTGCTGTGAGAGCCACATACATGACTACTGTCTGCACACATGAGAATGCATGTTCTATAACTAGTATTATTATTTCTTAATAGATGGACAGGATGCCAGGAACACTTTGTCAGGACGAGGAAACGCTGTTACTGGACATGTACATCACAGACTCTTCCATGAGGTTAGCTCACCAGAGGAATCTTATGATAGATCACATCCTGTTACCCCAAATATTCATCCAAGTTCAAATAGACCATCTGATCAATCTAATGATAAGGAATTCTCTTCTGGTAAAGCTCATCCTGTCAGACAGGAAGGTAAGAAGAGTTTCCCATGTCCTGACTGTGATAAATGTTATTACAAGAAATCCCATTTTGTGCTACACCAGAGGAGTCACACCGGAGAGCGTCCGTATACATGTTCAAAGTGTGGGAAAGGATTCCTCCAAAGAGGAGCCCTTCTCACACACCAGAAATACCACCGAGGGGAGCGTCCTTTTTCATGCACAGAGTGCGGGAGAAGTTTTACTGAGAAGGGAAACCTTCTCACTCATCAGAGACGGCACACCGGTGAGCGGTCTTTCCCGTGTTCAGAGTGTGGGAAATGTTTCTTTCGAAATGGAGATCTTCTACGACACCAAAGAAGTCACACAAAGGACCATCCTTTCTCCTGTACAGAGTGTGGGAAATGTTTCCGTGAGAAGGGACACCTCCTTGCCCACTACAGGAGTCACACGGGAGAGCGTCCTTTTTCATGTTCAGAGTGTGGGAAAAGTTTCAGCTGGAAAGCAAGCCTTCATAGACACCAGAGAAGTCACACGGGCGAGGGCCCTGCTCAGAGTGCCAGTCAGGACAACAGCCCGGCACATGATGACTCCGATCAGGAGGAATTACTGGCACAGAACTTTATTGGTATGAAAAGTCCCTTTCCTGCCCTGTGACAACCAGGGAATTATAATGGACAAAAAGGAATATTTGCAATGAATTTAAACATTAAATATGAACAAAATTCACACGATTTTGAGCATAATTATTGATGTGCTTCAGAAGTGCCTATTCAAAGAGAACCTGGCAAAATTGAGCGAAAGCCGAAGTAAAATGTGCAGCTTTTCTTGTCTAATCACCTGCAAATATCCGCCCACTTAGCTCAGCATAGGTCACAACTCATCACCAACATATGAAAATATGTGAAAATGAACCTTTCCACAAGGGACATTCGTAAGAGTGTGTGCCATTGGGGGAAGGGGGGGGGGGGGGTCGGCATGATCATCATTACTTACGGTAGGCTGCCCCTCTGGCCCCCTGTCCATATGGGATTCTTCATCTTCCCCAGGGAGAGACGGCAGATTCAGGCTACTGGCAGTTTTGTACTCCTCAGTGCATGCTGGGAGATGTAGTCCATGTATGTATGTACATCTCCCAGCATGTATTGCAGCAGTCGGAAGCAAGTGAGGCTGCAGGGAATTTCACAATGCTGCCAGAGGAGCAGCCCCACCCCCTCTGCCCGTAGGTAAGTAATACCAATCACTCCAAACCAACCCCCACCCCCAAAATGGCACTCTCCCATTACAAACCTCCCTTTTTCTTTTTATGTATTTTCATATTCAGGTGCATGTGTCCCTTTAATCCAATAATTAAGGAAGGGAGCTGTAAGAATCTGTGATGTTTTGGGAGGGGAGTTTGCAGTGAACAGGTTCCTGCTTCAGGTCTCCATGGCCACAGGGCTTCATCTGACACATCACATAACATGCCGCCAGGTCATGCCAGCATGTATTACACGGGCATGTCTTGACGGCGTCTCACGTGACACCCTGTGGCCATGGAGACCTGCTGTAGGAAGCGGCAAGTAGGTGAGTGTTAACCCTCTGTTTTCTTCTGTTTGCGACTGCAGGGAGGGAGGGAGCAGAAGAGTCCAGCTGCCTGCTGGCGGGCTGTTTACAGTGCACATATGCCAGATATGGCATGCGGCCATAGTTTGCCCAGCGATGGTCTAGTGGCTACACAGCTCCTGTGGGTCCCAGCCCTGAGGCTTATTGATTTACCTCTCGGTGCCAACGCTTAACATGTGATGAACATGGACCAACCCACAACTCTGCACCAATTAGGCCTTGTTCACATTGCGTTCGGCTTGCGTGTCCATCTGCGGTGGGCTTTTTTTCACATTTTTTAAACCGGTTTCCGGCGATTTTTTTGCTTGTTCACTTGTTTTTGTGGGCGTTTCTTTAGACGCTTTTGCAGAACGCTTTCGTCTTTTGATCAGGAAAAAAATCTGGATAAAATAAATACAATGTATTTTTTTTTTTAAACGCTCACGCAATTGCTAGCCAAAGCAATTTTGTGAGTGTGTTGCATTTTTCCTATACCTTCCGTTGAGGCAAATCGCCTCAAAAATGGCCCAAGCACCGCTTTTGTAAGCAGATCGCAAACGAACCACTCAGATATGAACTCTCTCATAGAGAATCATTGCACAAGTGCTTTCAGGGCGATTTTGAAAAGTGCTTAAAATTTTACAAAAACGCCTATAATGTGAACAAGGCCTTAAGACAGCAATACTTTCATTCTGATCATGAGAGCTGTGACTTACTTTCCTGTTGCTCCTTCCCATGGCCCGCACAAGCTCTCATTATATATCCATCTATATCCAGCCCCCTCAGTGTGCCTACAGCATAACGTGAGACCTCTTGCTCCGCCCCCCATTAGCAATTCAGTACTGATGTACGCTTACTGTCTCCTGTCAAGACTCCCCATCACTGCATGCTGCTTCTTTCCATCACCCCTCGCCAATATTTTAGGATTCCCAAAATAAATGTAGCACCAGGGCTTTAAAAAAAAAAAAAAAAAACCCTCCCCAGAAACTGTTCATAATGCACTGCTCCTCCGGCCCCTTGCCTGAACGGAATGCTCTGTCTTCTCCACCCAACCGGCAGCTTCCCGATGGTATCATGCAAGTGCACTGCAATGCATGCAGGAAGATGTAGTCTGTGGATATGAGTACAGAGCTGCAATCGTGTCCATGTACTATATATCCCAGCATGCATTGAGGCGGGCATGCGTGACATTGCCGGGAAATACAAGAGCCAGCTGGAGGTTTGTTTAAAGTGGACCCGAGCTCTTGCTCAGGACAGAAGAAAAACAGAGATAAATGCACCCTGTATGTCAGGGATCACCAAACTTTTTCGGTCAAGGGGGTCAACTACTTCAGACTGCTGGGGGGCCGAAGTATAAATAAAATGATGTAGAAAAACATAACATTGACTGAGCCTTGGTATTGTAGACAGCGCCTATTAACATGGGCAGTCCTCATGTCTCCCATTTAACCAGAGCAGATGTTATGCCCCCAACACAGCTTGTTCAGATAGTATCCCCCCCCCCAACACAACATGTGCAGATAGTATCCCCCCTACACAGCATGTGCAGATAGTATCCCCCCCCCCTAACACAACATGTGCAGATAGTATCCCCCCAACACAACATGTGCAGTTAGTATTTCCTCCAACACAGCATGTGCAGCTATTATGCCACCAACACAGTGCAGATATCATGACCCTAACATAGCAAGTCATACATGAGCCATAATGTCACCCAGTGGTCTGCAAAAGCCAGCAGCACAATCTCACCCATACACACATGGGGCTTGATTCACTAAGACAAATAACACGCCTTATCAAAGTTAACATGTCTTATCAGAGTAGCATATTGACCGCTACAAACTCGCATGGGCTTAGGGCAGGACGAGTGAAGCTCTTGTCATTGCCAATTAGCAGGTATAAGTTTACTATGCTACTCTGATAAGGTGTGTTAACTTTAATAAGGTGTGTTACCTCTGATAAGGCATGCTATTTGTCTTAGTCAATCAAGCCCACAATCTCTGTAGAAACATATGCAGTACAACCCTCTATTTCCCCTTCGCAAAGGAACCATAACATTCCTGCACAGCACTGACCAAAATATACATGATTATGCTTGTTACAAGTCATCCCCTCCATCCAGTAACCCAGAAGCCAGCAAATGACTGCTTTCTGGCTTCCATGTGGAAGGGTGGTGCAAGACATGCTATTCTGTATGCGGGCCACCAGGGATGCTCGGATGTGCCTCATCCACGAATTCGGCAATCTGCGTGGTTGCAAAAAAAAATCCGCATTCGGCCCCGCCGCATGCGGATTTTCGTCCGCGTCCACGCAACCACGCGGATTTTCTGCCGTGAATGGCGTAATCACGCGTGGATTCCCGCCCGGAGGCGGATTTACTTTTAACATTAATAACAAAGCCCCCATACATGCTACAATCCCCCAAATTGCATTGATTATCGAGGTGATAAGGGGCAACATAACTTCAACATAAAAAATACCCCAAAATTTTTTTTTCTAGAGAAAATGGATTTTAAAGTAAAATCAACACTTTAAATGGGGCTATTAATTGGTAATAAGTGGTTTTAAAAAGGGATATACGCGTTAAGCAATCAAAGAGGTGAAGGCGAGTTCCAATGGCACTTGGCGGCGAAGGTACCGCTGGAGGAGGATGAGTGGCTGACGCCAAAAAGGCCCCAAAGAGGTTTTTGTAATTTTTTTTTTTTTTTGCAGCAATTAGCAATGACATCGCAGCAGAGTTGTCAGTGGACACGGGCAGTGTGAACGCAGAGTGCAGTGGTGGTAGCGACTGAGTCAGGAGAAGGACTATGCGGGCGGTCAGTTCAGCAGCACAGAAGGACCACGGCAACATACTGGTAGTAGTAGTAGCAGCACAGCGTCATAGTGCTGGCCAAAAAATTAAATGCACCCGGTGACCCGGGCAGTGTGAACGCAGACAGAGTACATTGGTGGAAGCGACTGAATCAGGAGGAGGAGGACAATGCGGGCGGTCAGTTCAGCAGCAGCAGCACAGAAGGACCATGGCAACATACTGGTGGTAGTAGTAGCAGCACAGCGTCATAGTGCTGGCCAAAAAATTAAATGCACCCGGTGACCCGGGCAGTGTGAACGCAGACAGAGTACATTGGTGGAAGCGACTGAGTCAGGAGGAGGAGGACAATGCGGGCGGTCAGTTCAGCAGCACAGAAGGACCATGGCAACATACTGGTGGTAGTAGTAGCAGCACAGCGTCATAGTGCTGGCCAAAAAATTAAATGCACCCGGTGACCCGGGCAGTGATAACGCAGACAGAGTGCATTGGCGCGAAACCCTGCCAGACATGTTGCTAGTAATGAATCACTGGATGCAGTGGGCACAGTACAAGGTCACTGAAGGATGCACCAGGCACAGTACAACGGCACTGAAGGATGCAGTGGGCACAGTACAAGGTCACTGAAGGA
Source organism: Hyperolius riggenbachi (assembly GCF_040937935.1). Lineage (NCBI taxonomy): Eukaryota > Metazoa > Chordata > Amphibia > Anura > Hyperoliidae > Hyperolius > Hyperolius riggenbachi. The sequence continues at coordinate 226,608,420 of NC_090655.1, read as the reverse complement.
TGCAGTGGGCACAGCAGTGGGCACTGGATATACAACTAGGTCACTGAAGGATGCAGTGGGCACAGTACAAGGTCACTGAAGGATGCAGTGGGCACAGTACAAGGTCACTGAAGGATGCAGTGGGAACAGTACAAGGTCACTGAAGGATGCAGTGGGCACAACAGTGGGCACTGGATATACAACTAGGTCACTGAAGGATGCAGTGGGCACAGTACAAGGTCACTGAAGGATGCAGTGGGCACAGCAGTGGGCACTGGATATACAACTAGGTCACTGAAGGATGCAGTGGGCACAGCAGTGGGCACTGGATATACAACTAGGTCACTGAAGGATGCAGTGGGCACAGTACAAGGTCACTGAAGGATGCAGTGGGCACAGCAGTGGGCACTGGATATACAACTAGGTCACTGAAGGATGCAGTGGGCACAGTACAAGGTCACTGAAGGATGCAGTGGGCACAGCAGTGGGCACTGGATATACAACTAGGTCACTGAAGGATGCAGTGGGCACACAAGGATGTCACACTGTGTAATGAGATGCTTATATGCCAGCGAGCGAGCACTGGGCACGGCACAAGGTCACTGACAGAATGAATGAACAGCGCTGGCAGAGTGGCGGCGCCGGCGGTGTGACTGGCTGCCTGCAAATAGTACAAGTGTATAACGGTCACTGGAATATACAAGTGAACACTGCAGCTGCACTAACCTGGCTGCCTGCACTACACACAGATAATCCCCACTCCCACTACACTGACTACACTGCAGCACTGAACCTGCCTGCACTACACACAGTTAAATAATCACTAGACTCCCACACTCCCACTACACTACACTGACTACAACTAACTACAGCAATCACTCACTGACTAGCTAACTGTGTACAGTATAAGAGCAGTGCTAGCAAAAAAAACGCTTTGTTTTTATCACAATAAATGCACTTGCTTAAACAACAATGGCCTGGAGATAATCCTCTCAGCACTACAGTCTAGCAAGGACAGAGCTTTTCCATCATGGCCGCCGCTTTATATTCAGGAGGGGAGGGCATAGCTCCCCTCCTGTGATTGGTTGCTAGGGCCTGGCTGGGGCCCTCTGATTGGCCTGCAATGTGTCACTTCCGCATAGTTTGACGCATTTCCGCTAACCACGACTTCAGTGCCGGGTTCACGAGCGTGAATGCGGATTTCTGTCTGCATTCACGCGAAGCCGAAGCAGATTTTCGTGGTTGAAAATCTATTCACGGCTTAGCGTGTCCGAGGCGAAATGCGTCAAAATGGTCGTGAATCCACGTGTAAGCGTGATCACGACCTGGCGGTGAGCACCACTGCGGGCCACCAATATGTAAAGATGCAGGGGACTGCCTCTATAAGTAATACATTTTGTGTGTGTGGGGCCGGTAAAATAGCCTCGGGGGCCGCATTCGGCCCGCGGGCCTTAGTTTGAGGACCACTGCTGTATGTATTTAGAGAGTTTAGCCTGTCTAAAGGCTCATACACACATCAGACTATAGTCTTTGGAAAATGAAAGATCACAGACCAAAATTACCACCCTTCATGTAGTATGAGAGCTATACCTTCACAGTCTTTTCTATGGAGCTGAACTCCCCATCAGAAAAAAATCTTTGCAAGATGCTACACACACAGATGCTGTACAGACACAGATCATCATACACACCTTGTTTAACTGACATTCATCTGCAGATCAGACAATCATCTGCAGGTCTGAAAATCCATCCTGGTGGATCTGATCTGCAGATGAATTTCTGTTAAACAAGGTGTGTATGAGGATCTGCAGATCTCATAGACTATGAATTCATTTTGCAGGAACGGATCTTTTGCAGGAACAGATCTTTTGCAGATACTGATCTTTTGAATGTCTACAGCATATTTGTGTGCAGCATCTTGCAAAGATTTCTGTCTGATGGGGAGTTCAGCTCCATAGAATAGACTGTGTAGGTATGGCTCTCATACTACATGGAAGGGGGTAAAATTGGTCTGTGATCTTTCATTTTCAAAAGACTATGGTCTGATGTGTGTATGACCCCTGCTGTAGAGGCTTCCCATTCTGTCCTCTGATCCACCCATTGCAGATTGCAGACCCTCCAATGGAATCTGACAAGATCTTGTCGGATTCCAGGCTCGCGACCGCACTCCTCTTCAAAAAGGAACGCGACTGTACTGCGCCTGCGCGATCACGGCTGCACCTGCGTAGTAAGCCAGAGCTGCTTGTGCACGAGAGGATTTGTGCTGCTGCGTTCTCATTTATGCTGAAGAGGAGTGTGGTCGCCATGTGCAGAAGGGTCCTGAGCAGTAGCAGAGGACGGCTTCCCTCTCCTTAGCTAAGTATGTGGTTTTTGACCCGAGGTTCACCTCCGGTTCTCTTTAAAGGGTACCTTAGCCCTTTTAAAAATGCAAAAATGGGGGAGCAGGCATGTGTAGGAGGCTCTCGTCATGCTTACCGCTGCCCCCCCCCCCCTCCTCCGTTAAGGCCTATTGTCTCTCCGAACCTACTTCCGGGTTGAAAGGGTTGGTTCACACTGTGCAGGCGCAGCCTGGCAACGCGTGTCCTTGATAGAGTTGGGCCGAACGGTTCGCCTGCGAACGGTTCCATGCGAACTTCAGTGGTTCGCGTTCGCGTCCCGCAGGCGAACCTTTGCGGAAGTTCGGTTCGCCCCATAATGCACATGGAGGGTCAACTTTGACCCTCTACATCACAGTCAGCAGGCCCAGTGTAGCCAATTAGGCTACACTAGCCCCTGGAGCCCCACCCCCCCTTATATAAGGCAGGCAGCGGCGGCCATTACGGTCACTCGTGTGCTGCCTGCGTTAGTGAGAGTAGGGCGAGCTGCTGCAGACTGTCTCTCAGGGAAAGATTAGTTAGGCTTAACTTGTTCCTGTCTGGCTGCATACCTGTTCTGTGAACCCACCACTGCAAACCTGTGCTGTGAACCCACCACTGCATACCTGTGCTGTGAACCCACCACTGCATACCTGTGCTGTGAACCCACCACTGCATACCTGTGCTGTGAACCCACCACTGCATACCTGTGCTGTGAACCCACCACTGCATACCTGTTCAGTGAACCTGCCACTGCATACCTGTTCTGTTCAGTGGACCCGCCACTGTATACCTGTTCATTGAACCCACCACTGCATACCTGTGCTGTGAACCCACCACTGCATACCTGTTCTGTGAACCCACCACTGCATACCTGTGCTGTGATCCCACCACTGCATACCTGTTCAGTGAACCTGCCACTGCATACCTGTTCTGTTCAGTGGACCCGCCACTGTATACCTGTTCATTGAACCCACTACTGCATACCTGTGCTGTGAACCCACCACTGCATACCTGTTCTGTGAACCCACCACTGCATACCTGTGCTGTGAACCCACCACTGCATACCTGTTCAGTGAACCTGCCACTGCATACCTGTTCTGTTCAGTGGACCCGCCACTGTATACCTGTTCATTGAACCCACCACTGCATACCTGTGCTGTGAACCCACCACTGCATACCTGTGCTGTGAACCCACCACTGCATACCTGTTCTGTGAACCCACCACTGCATACCTGTTCAGTGAACCCGCCACTGCATACCTGTTCTGTTCAGTGGACCCGCCACTGTATACCTGTTCAGTGAACCCGCCACTGCATACCTGTTCTGTTCAGTGGACCCGCCACTGTATACCTGTTCAGTGAACCCGCCACTGCATACCTGTTGTGTTCAGTGAACATGCCACTGCATACCTGTTCTGTGAACCCGCCACTGTATACCTGTTCTGTTTAGTGAACCCGCCACTGTATACCTGTTCTGTTTAGTGAACCCGCCACTGCATACCTGTTCTGTTCAGTGGACCCGCCACTGTATACCTGTTCAGTGAACCCGCCACTGCATACCTGTTGTGTTCAGTGAACCTGCCACTGCATACCTGTTCTGTGAACCCGCCACTGTATACCTGTTCTGTTTAGTGAACCCGCCACTGCATACCTGTTCTGTTCAGTGGACCCGCCACTGTATACCTGTTCAGTGAACCCGCCACTGCATACCTGTTGTGTTCAGTGAACCTGACACTGCATACCTGTTCTGTGAACCCGCCACTGTATACCTGTTCTGTTTAGTGAACCTGCCACTGTATACCTGTTCTGTTTAGTGAACCCGCCACTGCATACCTGTTCTGTTCAGTGGACCCGCCACTGTATACCTGTTCAGTGAACCCGCCACTGCATACCTGTTGTGTTCAGTGAACCTGCCACTGCATACCTGTTCTGTGAACCCGCCACTGTATACCTGTTCTGTTTAGTGAACCCGCCACTGTATACCTGTTCTGTTTAGTGAACCCGCCACTGCATACCTGTTCTGTTCAGTGGACCCGCCACTGTATACCTGTTCAGTGAACCCGCCACTGCATACCTGTTCTGTTCAGTGGACCCGCCACTGTATACCTGTTCAGTGAACCCGCCACTGCATACCTGTTGTGTTCAGTGAACCTGCCACTGCATACCTGTTCTGTGAACCCGCCACTGTATACCTGTTCTGTTTAGTGAACCCGCCACTGTATACCTGTTCTGTTTAGTGAACCCGCCACTGCATACCTGTTCTGTTCAGTGGACCCGCCACTGTATACCTGTTCAGTGAACCCGCCACTGCATACCTGTTGTGTTCAGTGAACCTGCCACTGCATACCTGTTCTGCGAACCCGCCACTGTATACCTGTTCTGTTTAGTGAACCCGCCACTGTATACCTGTTCTGTTTAGTGAACCCGCCACTGTATACCTGTTCAGTGAACCCGCCACTGCATACCTGTTGTGTTCAGTGAACCTGCCACTGCATACCTGTTGTGTTCAGTGAACCTGCCACTGCATACCTGTTCTGTGAACCCGCCACTGTATACCTGTTCTGTTCAGTGAACCCACCACATCAGTGCGCATACCTGTGCAGTTAAGTGAACCCACCTACCTACGTGAGTGCACGCAGTGTGATATACCACTCCGTGCATACCCGATATGGACAAAACAGGTAGAGGAAGAGGTAGTGCCAGAGCCAGAGGAAGGCCACCCGGCAGGTCTGCGCGAGGTCGTGTAAATGTAATTTCGTGTGGACCTGGCCCACAGTACAGTGCTCGGAAGAAGGCACGTCCCATCACCTCCCAAGATTGTCAGGACGTGGTTGAGTATTTAGCGACACAGAACACCTCATCTTGCTCAGCCACCAGCGCTACTACAAGCACCACTTCCGCTGCATTTGACACTTCGGAAGAATTATTTAGTGTTGAAATCACTGATGCACAGCCATTGTTGTTACAGCCAGATGAATTTTCACCAGCTCATATGTCTGAGTTACGCGGCAACACTATGGATGTAACGTGTCAGGAGGATGAAGGACCTACTGATGGTGCAAGTTTGGATTTGTCTGAGGCAAGCGAAGCTGGGCAGGATGACTACGATGATGACGGTAATAGGGATCCTCTGTATGTTCCCAATAGAGGAGATGAAGAGGGGGACAGTTCAGAGGGGGAGTCAGAGAGTAGTAGGAGGAGAGAAGTTGCTGAAAGAAGCTGGGGCAGCTCTTCGTCAGAAACAGCTGGTGGCAGAGTCCGGCACCATGTATTGCCACCTATGCACAGCCAGCCAACTTGCCCTTCAGCATCAGCTGCTGAGGTCCCCATAGTGCCCACATCCCAGGGTGGCTCAGCGGTATGGAAATTTTTTAATGTGTGTGCCTCAGATCGGACCAAAGCCATCTGTTCACTCTGCCAACAAAAATTGAGCCGTGGAAAGGCCAACACTCACGTAGGGACAAGTGCCTTACGAAGGCACCTGGAGAAAAGGCACAAACAGCAATGGGATGGCCACCTGAGCAAAAGCAGCAGCAGCACACAAAAGCAAAGCCACCCTCCTTCTCCTCTTCCTCCTCCATCAGGTGCATTATCTGCTTCTGCCGCTTTCTCCCTTCCACCTTCACAGGCACCCTCCTCCACTCCGCCTCTGCCCTTGAGCGGTTCCTGCTCCTCTGCCCACAGCAGCAGTCAGGTGTCCGTGAAGGAAATGTTTGAGCGGAAGAAGCCAATTTCGGCCAGTCACCCCCTTGCCCGGCGTCTGACAGCTGGCGTGGCGGAACTGTTAGCTCGGCAGCTGTTACCATACCGGCTGGTGGACTCTGAGGCCTTCCGTAAATTTGTGGCCATCGGAACACCGCAGTGGAAGATGCCAGGCCGCACTTATTTTTCGAGAAAGGCCATACCCCAACTGCACCGTGAAGTTGAGAGGCAAGTGGTGTCATCTCTTGCGAAGAGCGTTGGGTCAAGGGTACACCTGACCACGGATGCCTGGTCTGCCAAGCACGGGCAGGGCCGCTACATTACCTACACAGCCCATTGGGTGAACCTGGTGGTGAACGATGGCAAGCAGGGCGCAGCGGACCAAATTGTGACACCTCCACGGCTTGCAGGCAGGCCTCCTGCCAGCTGCCACCTCCTCTCCTCCTGCTACATGCTCTTCGCTTTCCTCCTCCTCCTTGGCTGAGTGGCAGTTCTCCTCTCCAGCTACACAGCCCCAGCTCCGCAGGGCCTATGCTGCATGCCAGGTAAGACGGTGTCACGCCATCTTAGACATGTCTTGTCTCAAAGCGGAGAGTCACACTGGAGCAGCTCTCCTGGCTGCTCTTAAGAAACAGGTGGATGAGTGGCTGACCCCGCACCACCTGGAGATAGGCAACGTGGTGTGCGACAACGGCAGCAATCTGCTTGCCGCTTTGCATATGGGGAAGCTGACACACATACCCTGCATGGCACATGTCATGAATCTAGTGGTTCAAAGATTTGTGGCAAAGTACCCTGGCTTAGCGAATGTCCTGAAGCAGGCCAGGAAGTTCTGTGGGCATTTGAGGCGGTCTTACACAGCCATGGCACGCTTTGCGGAAATTCAGCGCAAAAACAACATGCCGGTGAGACGCCTCATTTGCGATAGCCCGACTCGCTGGAACTCGACCCTGCTCATGTTCTCCCGCCTGCTAGAACAGAAGAAAGCCGTGACCCACTACCTCTACAACTACAGTAGAATGAAACAGTCTGGGAAGATGGGGATGTTCTGGCCTGACAACTGGACACTGATGGAAAATGCATGCAGGCTCATGCGGCCGTTTGAGGAGGTGACCAACCTGGTGAGCCGCAGTGAGGGCACCATCAGCGACTTAATTCCCTACGCTTACTTCTTGGAGCGTGCTGTGCGTAGAGTGGCGGATGAAGCTGTGAATGAGCGTGACCAGGAACCGTTACGGCAGGAACAGGCATGGGACCAATTTTCATCAGACCCAGCTGTTTCCTCAACACCTGCGGCAGCACAGAGGGGGGAGGAGGAGGAAGAAGAGAAGTCGTGTGCAGAAGACGAGTCAGACTCAGAGGATGATGAGCAAGGTGTTTCTTTGGAGGAGGAGGAGGAGGGGACAGCGGCAGGAGAACAACCTCAGCAGGCATCGCAAGGGGCTTGTGCTGTTCAACCTTCCCGTGGTATTGTTCGCGGCTGGGGGGAGGAGGTTGACTTACCTGACGTCACTGAGGAAGAGCAAGAGGAGATGGAGGGTACTGGATCCGACTTTGTGCAGATGTCGTCTTTTATGCTGTCCTGCCTGTTGAGGGACCCCCGTATAAAAAACCTCAAGGGGAATGACCTGTACTGGGTGGCCACACTACTAGACCCTCGGTACAGGCACAAAGTGGCGGACCTGTTACCAACTCACCGGAAGGTGGAAAGGATGCAGCACATGCAGAACCAGCTGTCAACTATGCTTTACAATGCCTTTAAGGGTGATGTGACGGCACAACGCCAGCAAGGTACCACTGCCACTAATCCTCCTCCCGTGTCCACGCAGTCAAAGACAGGACGCTCCAGCGATCTCATGGTGATGTCGGACATGCGGACGTTCTTTAGTCCAACGCCTCGCCGTAGCCCTTCCGGATCCACCCTCCTCCAACGCCTGGAACGGCAGGTAGTGTGGATGTAGACACTGCTGTGAACAGCGATGAGGAACCCTTGAACTACTGGGTGCGCAGGCTTGACCTGTGGCCAGAGCTGTCCCAATTTGCCATCCAACTTCTCTCCTGCCCTGCCGCAAGCGTCCTGTCAGAAAGGACCTTCAGCGCAGCTGGAGGCATTGTCACGGAGAAGAGAAGTCGCCTAAGTCACAAAAGTGTTAAGTACCTCACCTTTATCAAAATGAATGAGGCATGGATCCCGGAGGGCTGCTGCCCGCCCCAAGACTAAGTCAGTCCCCACACACACAGCATCTCTGCCTGCACGCCGTGTGACTGGCTGCCTGGCCTGCCCCAAGAAGACTAAGTCGCTCCCAGTCCCTCCACACAGCATGTCTGCCTGCAGGCCGCTTGACTACCTTCTCCGCCACCACCAACAGGGTCCGGTACTCCAGGCGGATTGCTGAATTTTTTAGGCCGCTGCTAGCAGCGGCCGCTGTAATAATTTTTCTGGTGCGTGTACATGACTGCCTAATTTTTCTGGCTGCACTGCGGGCAGCTGCAACAACAAAAGAAAAGGCATGTACATGCGCCCATTCCCCTTCGTGATCATTACCTTGCCGTGGTGAAGGGGCTTGCGTATCACAATGAAGCAATAACCGGCGCCTAGATGAGTGTCTCGGGGGGCACACCCACGATAATAAGGTCGTTGCCTCATTGTGGTCAGACCAAATTTGATCAGCTGGACAGTCACTGTTCTGTCATTCAGCTACATCAGCCAGGCGACCATATGGGCTGTAAAGCCACCAAAACCTGCACTCTCGCCATGGTGCGCACCAGTCCAGCACGGCCGTCACTACACAAACAGCTGTTTGCGGTGCGTTACACGGTGAGTTTGGTGTGTCAGTGTGAAGCAGTACCTTAATTACACTACCTGATTGATGTATACACATGCAAGATGTTTGAAAGCACTTTAGGCCTGTCATTTAGCATTCAATGTGATTTCTGCCCTTAAAACGCTGCTTTGCGTCAAATCCAGATTTTTCCCCGGGACTTTTGGCATGTATCCCACTCCGCCATGCCCCCCTCCAGGTGTTAGACCCCTTGAAACATCTTTTCCATCACTTTTGTGGCCAGCATAATTATTTTTTTTTTTCAAAGTTCGCATCCCCATTGAAGTCTATTGCGGTTCGCGAACTTTAACGCGAACCGAACCTTCCGCGGAAGTTCGCGAACCTAAAATCGGAGGTTCGGCCCAACTCTAGTCCGTGATCGCATGGCCACAGCCAGGAGTGCTTTATGCATGCGCAATACATAGTTGTGAAGTAGTGCGCCCAGCACTCCGAGCTGCAGCCGTGCAATCAAGAGTGTGCATCGCTGGACAGCGCCTGCGCAGTGTGAACTGACCCTTCCGACCTGGAAGTAGGTTCGGGGGGACATTAGGCCTTAGTGGAGGGGGACGAGGGAGCAGTGGGCATGTGGAGAGACTCCTAAACATGCCTGCTCCCCCCCATTTTTGAATTTTTATAAGGGCTAAGGTACCCTTTAACTTGCCTGATCAATATCTACTTCACATTAATAGCAAAACAAATGAATTGTTAAAGGGCCCTGAATGTAGGAGAATGAAATGCTCATGCCTTAGAATGAAGCAACAGTATGTAAACACCACCACCAAATAGATGAGCCTAAGCTGACTTTAAGCACAATGTGCCGCCATAGGCCATAATGTGAATTACGGCTATCAAAATAGTAGAATGCAGTAAATTATTCATAATTAGGGATGATCAAAGAGATGCAAATTCTTCCACGTTTATGCAATTTTGTATGCAAATGTATGCAGTTTGAAAACAAAACAATTTAAACTCAGGTCTAAATTGATTGGTCCATTTTTTCAAGCTGCATATATTTGCATAACAACTTGCATAAATTCGGAAGAATTTGCATCTCTTTGATCATCCCTAATTCTGAATAATTTACTGCATTCTACTATATGTCACTACAGTGCCTCTTTAATACATTTGTTGCGTTGCTGGCCAACCACTTGTGTCTCATTACTTTAATATTATCTCACAGCTTATCTATCTTTATTGACTTCATTATTTTTGTGTGGCTGAGGATCCGACATTTGCCAGAAGGAGGCCCTTTTTGCTAGCTTCTTGCCTTTCGCTGCACATTAGTGTTGTCCGGATCATGAACGATTCGGATCTTTGATCCGAATCTATTTTGTGAGTCGAATTATCCGAATCATCAAAATGAGTGATTCGGATCACAAAAGGGGCGGGACCAGGAGCGACACGCCCCCTCTCAGCGGGCAGCGGGGTCCTGGAAGCAGAGCTGAGATGGATCGCTCTGTTGGATGGGAGCCAGCCTTGCAGAGAGACAGGTAGATGAGAGAGAGGGGACATGGGTGCCACTGCCAGATATGTGTAGAGCACACATACTGGCTATAATGTGCTGCCCCTTATAGGCTGGCTGTTCCGTAGTGCTGCACAGTGATCACATTGGAAGCTTTTGGCTCAGCACAGCTCAGTAACTTTGCAGGCACTGTGATTGCAGCGCAATATGATCCTCCTGCACTGCTCTAAACAGCTGCACTTTACTTCTGGGAATGCTTTGGGGAATGCTTTCTAACAGTGCGACGTTTGCATTCAAAGTACACAGATGAGCATATAGGTGAAATACATGTAAAGCATATGATTGCAGCATGTGGGTATTGTGTGAAAGCAAACATTTCTGCTCTCTGCTCGTCCCTCCTCCCTTCTCTGTCCACTCCCTGCCCTCTGTCCATCTTCTCCCCTTCTCTGTGTGTCCACCCCCTCCCCTTCTCCTGTCCACAGCAGGGAAAGACCTGTCCTGCTATTCATTTCACCCCCGAATGCTTTGGTAGTAAAATGATCCGAGATTCGGATCAAAGATCCGGATCTTTTCAATGATCCGATTCGAATCATCCGGATCATTGAAAAGATCCGAACTTCCCATCTCTACTGCACATGTGACCTGCGCATGCGCAATGGATAAGAGTACTGCAGATGTTGTGAGTCCTCCTTCTCAGTATTGTGAATACCCCCATGCTGGACAAGCATTACACAATATGGGGCTTGATTCACTAAGACAAATAGCATACCTTATCCGAGATAACACGCCTTATCAAATTTAACTCCTCCCTCCACCCTCCTCCTCCCCCTCCCCTCCCTGGGCCGCTCCTGATCAAGCCCGCCAGCTGCACAGACTCGTCAGGAATCAGGATAGATTACGAGAAGTGCTGTCGCTGGCCGGTGCATCCGCATTATACCATTCATATACAATTCCATTATTACTCCATACCGACTATCGGCTTCTCTGAATAAACGTACAGGAAACCGCTATATTTATTCTGTATTATGGTTATTTTTCCCGGAGAGGCTCTGCTGCATTACCAAGTATCCATATACTCTTCTATACACGTGTGCAAAGTTAAAAGCTGCAGAATGCACCTACTGAATTCAGTATTTCCCCAACTAGGGCTTCCCGCATACATGTATAGCACCGCACGGCTGGAAGAGTAACTGCAGCGTGGAAATCATCCTCCCAGCACAGCCGATCTATGAGTGTGAGAGCCAGAATACTCGGGGAACACTGTACAGCAGTTACTGCAATAGCAGCACACCGCTCCGTAGTGAATGAGACCGTGGCTACTAGTAGAGATTGTAAGGAGTAGGTAATGACATTCATAACAGTGTGTTGCAGCGGTACACAGCTCCGTAGTGCAGTAGTGGGTGGCAGAGCCGGGACAAGGTCCTCCAGCAGCCAAGGCTGAGACACCAAAGTGCGCCCCTCCATCCCTCCCACCCCAGCCGTCACATACTGATTGCTATTAGACTGAGGCCCCCATGGGCCCACAACCTCCCCAACACCTTAATATCTAGTTATCTGGCTTGTAGTCACTTCCATGTATCCCCTTTTCTTATTTCTTTCTGCTTCAAACACAATTAGGAATGACAGCTGAATGAATTCTGCGCCCCCTCCTACACTGCGCCCTGAGGCTGGAGCCTCTCCAGCCTATGCCTCGGCCCGGCCCTGGTGGGTGGCTCTGAAAAGAGCCTTTGGGATTACTACATAGCTGGATGCGAGCCACATTACTTGGCGCTGGTGTACTTGGTGACGGCCTTGGTGCCCTCGGACACGGCGTGTTTGGCCAGCTCTCCCGGCAGCAGCAGGCGGACGGCGGTCTGGATCTCCCGGGAGGTGATGGTGGAGCGCTTGTTGTAATGAGCCAGGCGGGAAGCTTCCCCGGCGATGCGCTCGAAGATGTCATTGACGAAGGAGTTCATGATGCTCATGGCCTTGGAGGAGATGCCGGTGTCGGGGTGCACCTGCTTCAGCACCTTGTACACGTAGATGGCGTAGCTCTCCTTCCTGGTCTTCCTGCGCTTCTTGCCGTCCTTCTTCTGAGTCTTGCTCACTGCTTTCTTAGAGCCCTTCTTGGGCACCGGGGCGGACTTGGCTGGTTCAGGCATTGCTGCGGATTCTCAGTAACTCTGCAGAGTGCGGAGACGCAATGAGGAGCAGCGCCGCCTCCCCTCCTTATATAGGCTGGCCTATGCTAATCAGGCTGCAGCACTTCTCTCTACACTATTGGGCAGCGTCACTGGCTGATGATTTCCTTCTCTCTCACTGGCTGGAGACGCGCCGTGTGCAAAACACATTGGGCTCTATTCATAAAACCTTACCGCAAGTTTTCCGCTCAAAAAAGCGTATTTTCCCGTCCATTTAGCAAAGTGGGCATTCATAAAAGCTGTTCCCGCATGAAAATCTACAATCCCCCAGCAGAGCGAGAAATTTCCGCCTTCTCCAGTGTTTTTCTAGATTTATCTAGAAAAAAGTAACAAAATGGCCATTCATAAAGTTTAGAGGAAGCGGTATGTGGACGGGAAATACCGCTTCCTCTGATTTTGCGGATTACATACAAGTGAATAGAGTTGGGCCGAACCTCCGATTTTCGGTTCGCGAACTTTCGCGGAACGTTCGGTTCGCGTTAAAGTTCGCGAACCGCAATAGACTTCAATGGGGATGCGAACTTTGAAAAAAAAAATAATTATGCTGGCCACAAAAGTGATGGAAAAGATGTTTCAAGGGGTCTAACACCTGGAGGGGGGCATGGCGGAGTGGGATACACGCCAAAAGTCCCCGGGAAAAATCTGGATTTGACGCAAAGCAGCGTTTTAAGGGCAGAAATCACATTAAATGCTAAATGACAGGCCTAAAGTGCTTTAAAACATCTTGCATGTGTATACATCAATCAGGTAGTGTAGTTAAGGTACTGCTTCACACTGACACACCAAACTCACCGTGTAACGCACCGCAAACAGCTGTTTGTGTAGTGACGGCCGTGCTGGACTGGTGCGCACCATGGCGAGAGTGCAGGTTTTGGTGGCTTTACAGCCCATATGGTCGCCTGGCTGATGTAGCTGAATGACAGAACAGTGACTGTCCAGCTGATCAAATTTGGTCTGACCACAATGAAGCAATGACCTTATTATCTTTTGTGTGCCCCCTAAAACACTCATCTAGGCGCCGGTCATTGCTTCATTGTGATACGCAAGCCCCTTCACCACGGCAAGGTAATGATCACGAAGGGGAATGGGCGCATGTACATGCCTTTTCTTTTGTTGTTGCAGCTGCCCGCAGTGCAGCCAGAAAAATTAGGCAGTCATGTACACGCACCAGAAAAATTATTACAGCGGCCGCTGCTAGCAGCGGCCTAAAAAATTCAGCAATCCGCCTGGAGTCCCGGACCCTGTTGGTGGTGGCGGAGAAGGTAGTCAAGCGGCCTGCAGGCAGACATGCTGTGTGGAAGGGACTGGGAGCGACTTAGTCTTCTTGGGGCAGGCCAGGCAGCCAGTCACACGGCGTGCAGGCAGAGATGCTGTGTGTGCGGGGACTGACTTGGGGCGAGCAGCAGCCCTCCGGGATCCATGCCTCATTCATTTTGATAAAGGTGAGGTACTTAACACTTTTGTGACTTAGGCGACTTCTCTTCTCAGTGACAATGCCTCCAGCTGCGCTGAAGGTCAGACAAATCCAAACATGCACCATCAGTAGGTCCTTCATCCTCCTTACACGTTACATCCATAGTGTTGCCGCGTAACTCAGACATATGAGCTGGTGAAAATTCATCTGGCTGTAACAACAATGGCTGTGCATCAGTGATTTCAACACTAAATAATTCTTGCGAAGTGTCAAATGCAGCGGAAGTGGTGCTAGTAGTAGCGCTGGTGGCTGAGCAAGATGAGGTGTTCTATGTTGCTAAATACTCAACCACGTCCTGACAATCTTGGGAGGTGATGTCACGTGCCTTCTTCCGAGCACTGTACTGTGGGCCAGGTTCACACGAAATTACATTTACACGACCTCGCGCAGACCTGCCGGGTGGCCTTCCTCTGGCTCTGGCACTACCTCTTCCTCTACCTGTTTTGTCCATATCGGGTATGCACGGAGTGGTATATCACACTGCGTGCACTCACGTAGGTAGGTGGGTTCACTTAACTGCACAGGTATGCGCACTGATGCGGTGGGTTCACTGAACAGAACAGGTATACAGTGGCGGGTTCACAGAACAGGTATGCAGTGGCGGGTTCACTGAACAGTACAGGTATACAGTGGCGGGTTCACTGAACACAACAGGTATGCAGTGGCGGGTCCACTGAACAGAACAGGTATGCAGTGGCGGGTTCACTGAACAGTACAGGTATACAGTGGCGGGTTCACAGAACAGGTATGCAGTGGCAGGTTCACTGAACAGAACAGGTATGCAGTGGCGGGTTCACTGAACAGTACAGGTATACAGTGGCGGGTTCACTGAACACAACAGGTATGCAGTGGCGGGTTCACTGAACAGAACAGGTATACAGTAGCGGGTCCACTGAACAGAACAGATATACAGTGGCGGGTTCACTGAACAGAACAGGTATGCAGTGGCGGGTTCACTGAACATAACAGGTATACAGTGGCGGGTCCACTGAACATAACAGGTATGCAGTGGCGGGTTCACAGAACAGGTATGCAGTGGCAGGTTCACTGAACACAACAGGTATGCAGTGGCGAGTTCACTGAACAGGTATACAGTGGTGGGTCCACTGAACAGAACAGGTATGCAGTGGCAGGTTCACTGAACACAACAGGTATGCAGTGGTGGGTTCACTGAACAGGTATGCAGTGGTGGGTTCACAGAACAGGTATGCAGTGGTGGGTTCACAGAACAGGTATGCAGTGGCAGGTTCACTGAACAGGTATGCAGTGGTGGGTTCACTGAACAGGTATGCAGTGGTGGGTTCACTGAACAGGTATGCAGTGGTGGGTTCACAGTACAGGTATGCAGTGGTGGGTTCACAGAACAGGTATGCAGTGGTGGGTTCACTGAACAGGTATGCAGTGGTGGGTTCACAGTACAGGTATGCAGTGGTGGGTTCTCAGAACAGGTATGCAGTGGTGGGTTCACAGAACAGGTATGCAGTGGTGGGTTCACTGAACAGGTATGCAGTGGTGGGTTCACAGTACAGGTATGCAGTGGTGGGTTCTCAGAACAGGTATGCAGCCAGGAACAAGCTAAGCCTAACTAATCTTTCCCTATGAGAGACAGTCTGCAGCAGCTCACCCTACTCTCACTAATGCAGGCACACGAGTGACCGTAATGGCCGCCGCTGCCTGCCTTATATAAGGGAGGTGGGGCTCCAGGGGCTAGTGTAGCCTAATTGGCTACACTGGGCCTGCTGACTGTGATGTAGAGGGTCAAAGTTGACCCTCCATGTGCATTATGGGGCGAACCGAACTTCCGCAAAGGTTCGCCTGCGGGACGCGAACGCGAACCACGGAAGTTCGCATGGAACCGTTCGCAGGCGAACCGTTCGGCCCAACTCTACAAGTGAATGGCACAGACCTCCCAGAGAGAGCAGTGCATGGAGGGACTCTGCCGGCTGAAGTGTTTTCGCATGCCTTCCGACAGCATACCGCCAGCTTTCAGCGGGAGATCTCCGCTCTGCTATCGCAGCTGGCAAGATTTCTATGAATGACCACCCAGAAGTGTAAAATACCGCTGCTGTATTTTACCTCCAGGATTTTTTCCGACTCAGAAGTTTTATGAATAGAGCCCATACTGAGAACAGGAAGATAATCCCATTGGCGGCTCCAGCGCAGAGGGACGCCCAGAGTTTGCTGATTGGTGAATTGCTGGACCTGCATTCCATTGGCTGAATCGGACAGGGGCCAATAAGGGGACAGCGCGGGGCGGGCAGCAGAGTATATAGGGCAGGAGGAGGGGTGAAGGCGGCTATTCCTGCGTTATAGTCTATCACTGCTAATCCTGCGAAGTCATCATGTCTGGAAGAGGCAAACAAGGCGGCAAGGCTCGTGGCAAGGCCAAGACTCGCTCCTCCCGGGCCGGGCTGCAGTTCCCAGTCGGCCGTGTTCACCGTCTGCTGAGGAAGGGCAACTATGCGGAGCGGGTGGGGGCCGGAGCTCCGGTCTATCTGGCTGCAGTGCTGGAGTATCTGACCGCTGAGATCCTGGAGCTGGCTGGCAACGCCGCCCGGGACAACAAGAAGACCCGCATCATCCCCCGCCACCTGCAGCTGGCCGTGCGCAACGACGAGGAGCTCAACAAGCTGCTGGGTGGGGTGACCATCGCCCAGGGGGGCGTCCTGCCCAACATCCAGGCCGTGCTGCTGCCCAAGAAGACCGAGAGCCACAAGGCCGCCAAGAGCAAGTAATTCCCTGCAGCAGCCAAGAGACACAGTACAGAACCACAAAGGCTCTTTTCAGAGCCACCCACATAGCCACTAAAGAGCCTGATGCGCGGTATCGTGTTTCCCTGGAAACCGTTTACTTATAATAATGAAAAGTACACCCCGTATTAGAGGATTATAATGTAATGTAAATAGTTACATCCAATAGGTGGAAGTCGCGCTCCTTATCAGTCAAATACGTTACAAGCGAATGAGGGGGATCCTCTTGACTGCGACAGCAAGTTGCGTGTTCCTGTTGCACATTGGGATGTAGTACAGCGAAGCACAGTAATGTTTCACAATCTACACGCGTATAAGCAGAGCAGCCTGCAGAAAAGCACTTGTATGGGAAAGCGTGCACAATGCATAAGTGCTATCAGCAGGCAATAGAGCAGCATCTCCATATACGGTGCTGGGAACGTTCCTCTGCAGGTCGGATCGCAACGGGCTTCTTTCAATAGAAATCAAAATGAAATTTTTACTTTCTACAATTAAATTATTGTTTAATGATTGTGGGTAGTTAATAGAAACAGTAGTACAAAACCATTGCATATTTATCTACACGCTGAATGTCTGATCCACAACGTGGAGAGGATTATGGCCGTGCTATTGGCTGATGAGAGACGCTCCTGTAGCTGTGATTGGCTAAGAGGCAGGGCGGTTGCTATTTTCAAATTTGCCGCCGAATTTCCCCGGGACAGCCGGGCTGGATGTGCAGCTGTGTTGCGGCATTATGTGATGCAGTACCGGCAGCTGCCCCGCAATATTCAGCATTTCCCCGGCTGTGCTGCTCCCTGCAATGCCAGCTCAGAGTTCCGCTATAAGAGATATGGGAGGTTTGTGGTCATATTGTAACAATGTAACTTACTACAAGGGGAGGGGATCCCGGAGGAACAAATAGATCATTATTTAGCAGTGCACAGCTGTCATTAATATGTCCAGTGTTAGATAAACAGCAGTCGTTACATTACATTCTACTGGTTTCTAAGATGAAAGAACGAATTGCCACCGGGAATATAACCCACTGATCTGTACGTAGCGCTACTGCTAATATCAAAAATATAAAGTAATATTAGAAGAGAAACAACCAGTATAACCAGCACTTACAGTATAAGACATTAGACGTATTAAAAAAAAAAAGATATATTCGAATATATGCCAGATAATCGTGTGGCTCCGCCCCTTTAACTGCAGTCTCCCCTCAGGTCCGCCCACACTGTATAAGAGGAGGGGAGGTGGCAGCACAGATCAGTTCCTCTCTACAGCGGAGAAGCAGCAGCATTGTTATCATGTCTGGCCGAGGAAAGGCTGGGAAGGGACTCGGGAAAGGAGGCGCCAAGCGGCACAGGAAGGTGCTCCGGGATAACATCCAGGGCATCACTAAGCCCGCCATCCGCCGCCTTGCCCGCAGAGGGGGTGTCAAGCGCATCTCCGGCCTCATCTATGAGGAGACCCGCGGAGTGCCGAAGGTTTTCCTGGAGAACGTCATCCGGGACGCCGTCACCTACACCGAACACGCCAAGAGGAAGACGGTGTAATGTCTGATTGCGCTGCCTCAAAGCTGCCCTCCATGGCAGACATGCGCAGACATTACTTCCTCATTCCACAGAGATAAGGCAGCACAATCAGACATAGCACAGCTCAGACTGTGCTTCTGCAGAGCTGCCCTCCAATGGTAATTAATTCGCAGCACTTCCGTGCTGTGAATGGGGTCTATTGTAATGCGCTGAAGGTGGCTGATTGTAGCAGAAGATTACTGACAGGAGGACAGGACGTTAGGGCAGACAGCAGTCAGAAGTGCTTGATTTATGGTGGCCACTAATGATCCAATCTTTTTCATCCAATCTTACCAAATCTATGTAGTATAAAGGTGCCCATACACTCGTCAGATTGGCAGCAGACAGATAAGAAATGCATCTGATGATCTATCTGATGCGTTTTTAGAACATTTTTTACCAGGATAGAATTCCAATAGATTTCAGTTTGAAATCTGTTGAAATTCGATCTGATGGCATTTTTTTGCCATCAGATTTCCATTAAGGCCAATGCAAACTGATAAGCAATCTCATCAGATCGACCTAAATTTTCCACCCTGCTAGTTCGATGGAAATCCATCGAAATCGATCGAAATCGGCCGTCGATCGGTCGATTGGCCAACCGATTTGCGATCGATCGATCGATCGATCGCGATCGATCGGTCGGCCAGAAAATCGGCTGAGTGTATGGGCTGCTTAAGGGTAAATTGAGTGAATATACTGAATGGATACTTCAGGCAGTTACCTTATATTACATAGAAATGGTAAGATTGGATGAAAAAGATTGGATCATTAGTGGCCACCTTTAGAATACTAAGACTGTAATCCAATCAGCCGTCTAGCTGTTGTTCCGTTTCCACAGTAATACAGTCACTGTACTTTTTTTTTTTAACAGTAGAGACCCATTTTATGTGAGATAACTACCAGGAGCAAAGACACTGTTTAGTTGGGCTATATTATTGTTATTTAGTATTTATATAGTGCCAACATTTTACACCACGCTGTACAGTATATATTGTCTTGTCCCGTAGACCTGCTGTTACCATGGAGTTTAATATGTGTCCAGTCACAGAGTAAAGTATTGTTTTCCGTGCAGTCAGGGTGAATTCCAAGAGCAAATCCCCATAAAGTATACCGAGCCGACTCGCTTATTACAAATGTGGGGGGCAGGCATGTACAATGAGCTTTCCTGATAACCACCGCTCCCCCCGTTCCCCTCCTTTGCCTGCTAAGTTCCCCCCGGCTCGCTGAAGATGGGCAGCACCGCGCCTACCCTGGCCCACCTGTGCGCATCATACAGCACGCAATTGCGGCCAGGAGTGCACTGCGCATGATGTCACCTTGAGGTCATGCGCAGAGAGTTCCCAGTTGAGTTCGACTGCTGTCGGGTGTACGCAGCCGGTCCAGCGTAGGCGTGGTGCTGCCCGGCTCTGGCGACCCAGAAGAGGTTGCCGGTGTTAATTTATCAGGCAAAGGAGGAGAACGGGAGAGCGGTGGGCATCTGGACAGCTCATCGTACATGCCATCTCCCTCAGTTTCTCATCTTTTTGGCTCTGGCCTCTTGCACACTATATGCGATTGCGATTTTGATGTGGTTTTACATGCAATTCCGATTTGCGATTTTTAATCGGTACTGCATGCTGCGTTTTTGTTTGGAACGGAGGCTTCGAAAAGCCTTCGGGAGCCCGGGTGCTCTTGAAGATGGGCCTCTCTACACTGCGCGAGCGGCCACTCACGAGCACTCGTGTGTGTGCAGTTTGGAGCCGCCTGTCTTCGGGAGGACTCGGCTCCTGAAGACTTCTGAAGTCCCGCGCAGCAGGGGATTTGAATGAATGGAGGAGCTGCCGCCTGAACGAGAGGATCGGGAGAGAAGAGGGAAAGCTCATTAGGACCCAGAGCCTTCCCTCTCCTGGGGTAAGTATCCGGCTTTGTATTTTAGGGTGGCCATCCAATCTTTTTCATCCAATCTTACCATTCCATGTAATAGAAGGGCCTGCCTATAGTATCTGTTCAAGTATAATCACTCAGTTTACTCTTTTACTACATAGACAAAGACAAGACAAATAACATTTATATCGCGCTTTTCTCCTGGCGGACTCAAAGCGCCACATAGATTTGGTAAGATTGGATGAAAAAGATTGGATCGTCAGTGGCCACCCTTAACTCCCGGTTCTCATTGTCTTTAAGTAGATGCCCACCTTGCCATCGCACCCACGTAGTCTAGAGTAGTGATGGGAATTCCGTCTCTTCTCAGAGAGTCGGCTCTTCTGAATCGGCTCCCATTAAAGAGCCGGCTCTTACGGCTCTGAATCGGCTCTTCATTAAATATCACTAGACACCACTCAGAATCGGAGTAAAAGCCCTGCCCCCGTCTCCATGACAACTCCAGACTGCTTCTCTGACTGGGGCAATCCCTCCTGTTACTGCTCTGCTCCGCACCCATACACTCCTAAAAGCTGCAAGAGGAGGACTACATCTCCCAGCATGCCTCAGCGCCCTTTATTACATAGCAAAGCAGGGCTATGTGGGGTAGCTGAGGCATCGGCTCTCCTCAAAGTGGGAATCGGCTCTTGTCGTTCGCAGAAAAGAGCTGGCTCTTAGAGCCGGCTGGTTGGCGAACGACCCATCACTAGTCTAGTGTGTTCTGTGCAGGTGCAGTAGTTCTTCACCTGCGCAGATCATTCCAGATTATGTGACCGCAATTGTGAGTGACACGGACACATGCTTGTGCAGGTGATGACGACCTGGCAAGATGGGCATCTGCAACGGAGGGGATCCTTTGACACCGGAGCTGTGGCGAGGGACAGATAGGCTGCCAGGGGCTAGAGGAAAGTCCCAGGCAAGTAGATCTTGTTTTTATTTTTCTTCTCTCACCTATCCTTTTAGGATCTGCCTAAATTACCTATTCAATACATTCACTCAATTTACCCTGCAGGAGGGCACGAAAGATCCAAATTTTTTCATCCAATTTTATCAAATCTATGTAGTATAAGGGCTTGTTCCAGCGCCAGACAGAAGCAGAGGCCGAGAGAGGCTCTTGCCTCAGGGCGCAGTGTAGGAGGGGGCGAGGCAGAGGCTCCAGCCTCAGGGCGCAGTGTAGGAGGGGGCGCACAACTCACTCAGCTATCATTCCCCTATTGTGTTTGACGCAGAGAGAAATAAGAAAGGGGATACATGGCAGTGACTGCAGGCAACATGACTAGAGTTTAAGGTGTTGGGTGGTTTAGGGCCCTGAGGCGCCTTTTAGTCTAATAGCAATCAGTGTGTGACGGCTGGGGTAGGAGGGATGGAGAGGTCCACTTAAGTGTCTCAGCCTTGGGTGCCGGAGGACCTAGTCCCAGCTCTAGCTTGTTCACACTATGAGCGTTTGCGGAATTTTTCAAGCGCTGGCGATTTTAGAAATCGCACTAAAAGTTCTTATGCAATTGATTTCCTGTGAGAGTGTTCACATGTTTCAATTTTATTAAAATGTAAACTGCCTACATGTACCATTTTCTGAGTGTTACCACAAACCTCAGGCCAACAGCAGCCAATAACTTGACCACCCCCAGTATCCAACGCAAAGCCTTTGGGGCTTGAGTCCCGGCCATGGCGGTTTTCCAGCCCCCATGGTCAGGAAGAGCTAGCTTAATGACCGTAACGTGATCCAGAAAACACTGGTACTGCTGTGTGGACCCAGTGTTGGCCTAGTAGGCTTTACAGAATACTGCTGCCAGACTGCTAAGCAACCAACCCCGTCACTGCCACATAACACCAGTCCTGCACTCCCTTCACTGGCTACCTATAGAATGGAGGGTCCTATTCAAGATCGGCCTACTGACATTTAAATCCATGAATAATCTAGGCCCTGGATACATAAAAGATATGTTGCAGCTACGTAGCAATCCCCGCATTCTCAGATCCACAGGTTCTAATAATCTAGTCATACCCAGAGTCCACTTGGAATCTTTTGGTCCCAGAGCCTTCTGTCATGCTGCCCCTACGTTTTGGAACTCCTTACCTTAACAGATCAGGACAGCTCCATCCCTGGACGTGTTTAAATCCAGACTGAAAACCCACCTGTTCAGTTTGGCATTTGCAGAAATATAACTTTTGTTGTGTGAATACTTCATCCTACTACCAATTACTGAATCTGAGAGAGCCTAAGCTTCTTTGAGTCCTATGGGAGAAAAGCGCTATAGAAATGTTATTGTATTGTATTGTATTTATTGAATGATCATCTGAGGTGACCAAAGGTTTAGCCAAAACATACCCAGCCCATCGATCGAATTTGGTCTGTCCACAATGAAGCAACAACCTTATCCTCTTGGGTGTGTCCCTAACACACTTATATAGGTAATTGGTTCATTGTGACATGCAAGCCACTTCACCATGACAAGATAATGCTTATGAAGGGGAATTGACATCATGTACATCATGCCTTTTTTTTGCTGCCACATTTCAGCACCACAGTCCAGAAAAATTAGGAATGTGCACATGACAGAATTTTTTTTTATTTGTAGCAGGACTCCACCTGGAGTCCTGGGCTGGACCCTGCTGGTGTTGGCAGAAAAGTAAAAAAACAGGCCTAGCTAACGCTTTCCCTTCCTCAGCAATGTGTCTCTCCCATCCTCTCATTATAGAAGCCAAAGACAGACTGTAACATGGCCGACGCAGCAGCGTTTTTATAGGGGACGGGGGGGTCCATGAGGGAGTGCAGGCTGATTGGCTGCCATAGGTACCTGCTCACCCCCACTCCAATTTAAACACCTCCCTTTCAGTCACATGTGCATGCAAGGGAAGAGAGTGATTGCTCTGACAGCTCAAGCTATGCCTCTCTGCTGAGTGCTTGCCTATTATATCTGCCGCTCTTTTCTAGTGGGTCATGGCTACTAGCTGACTGGTGATGGGTGGAAGTGAGCAGGGGCGGCGCCAGGGGGGTGCAAGGGGGTGCTCAAGCACCCCCTAGAATTGTCCAAGCACCCCCAAAGCACCCCCTGGAGTGAACTGACTTCAGGCGTCTAAGAGACGCCAAGTCAGTTCACAGCGGCAGCACGGAGCAGCAGGCAGGGCTATGGTAAGATGGCCGCCCGAAGCCCTGCTCTGCAGACTTCGAGTCTGCAGTGCACGGCTTCGGGCGGCCATATTCCCGTAGCCCTGCTCTCAGCACGGGCAGGAAGTCTCGTGACGTCATCGGGAAGGAAGAGGATCGTGGGCGCTGCGCGCCACAAGGAGGTCGGGACAGGAGGTCGGGAAAGAAGGTCTTCTGGCTGTAGGTGAGTAAATAGTTTTTCTTTTCTTTTTCAGGTGGTGCTGAAGGGGTCAGAACTGCTGAGGAAGGATTGTGCATATTGGGGTCATATCTGCTACCGATTGTGCATATTGGGGCCATATCTGCTACCCATTGTGCATATTGGGGCCATATCTGCTACCGATTGTGCATATTGGGGCCATATCTGCTACCGATTGTGCATATTGGGGCCATATCTACTAACGATTGTGCATATTGGGGCCATATCTGCTAACGATTGTGCATATTGGGGTTATTGAACATGCTTTTTGTTCAAATCTGCTCACATTAGGTGTATTTTCTCGAGAAAACCTGCACAATTATGTGAATTTTCTGGGGAAAGGGTCACTAAAACTTGGGCCCTCTATGTTTGCGTTGCACTTTTAACCACTTCCCGACCGCCTAACGCACAGAGGCGGCCGGAAAGTGGAGCCCGCAAGGACCAGCTCATACCCAAAGGCGGCGGTCCTTTTAGGGGCATGGGCGGAGCGATCGCGTCATTCGTGACGCGATCGGCCGCCGGCGACTGGCTCCGCCCCCTCGCGCTGTAACCTGCCGGCCGTTCGGAAGCGCCGGCGGGTTACTAGCACCCGGATTGGCGCATACATAATGTTTACAAAGTGTATTATACAGGCTGCCTCCTGCCCTGGTGGTCCCAGTGTCCGAGGGACCCCCAGGGCAGGCTGCAGCCACCCTAGTCTGCACCCAAGCACACTGATTTCCCCCCCCCCCCCCCCTGATCGCCCACAGCACCCCTCAGGACCCCCCAGACCACTGTTTGCACCCAATCACCCCCATAATCACCCATCAATCACTCCCTGTCACTATCTGTCAATGCTATTTCCCCCCCCTGCCCCCTCCTGATCACCCACCCCACCCCTCAGATTCTCCCCAGACCCCCCCCCCTCCAGTGTACTGTATGCATCTATCCCCCCTGATCACCTGTTAATCACCCATCAATAACCCCCTGTCACTGCCACCCATCAATCAGCCCCTAACCTGCCCCTTGCAGGCAATCTGATCACCCACCCACACCAATAGATCGCCCGCAGATCCGACGTCCGATCACCTCCCAAGTGCAGTGTTTACATCTGTTCTCTACCCTAAACACCCACTAATTACCCATCAATCACCCCCTATCACCACCTGTCACTGTTACCCATCAGATCAGACCCTAATCTGCCCCTTGCGGGCACCCAATCACCCGCCTACACGCTCAGATTGCCCTCAGACCCCCCCCCCCCCTTATCAATTCGCCAGTGCAATATTTACATCTGTTCTTCCCTGTCAATCACCCATCAATCACCTCCTGTCACTGCCACCCATCAATCACCCCCTGTCACTGCCACCCATCAATCAGCCCCTAACTTGCCCCTTGCGGGCAATCTGATCACCCACCCACACCAATAGATCGCCCGCAGATCCGACGTCCGATCACCTCCCAAGTGCAGTGTTTCAGTCTCTACCCTAAACACCCACTAATTACCCATCAATCACCCCCTGTCACTGCTACCCATCAGATTAGACCCCTATCTGCCCCTATGGCACTCAATCACCCGCCCACACCCTCAGAACGCCCTCAGACCCCAGCCCTGATCACCTCGACAGTGCATTGCTTGCATCTATTCCCCCCTCTAATCACACCTTGAGACACCCATCAATCACCTCCTGTCACCCCCTAGCACACCTACCCATCAGATCAGGCCCTAATTTGCCCCGTGTGGGCTCCTGATCACTCGGCCAAACCCTGCAGTAAAGGTAACCATACATCAGATGACTAGGTGGATGATCGACCATCCAATAATATTATTATAATCGAATTGGATGAAAATCTGTGGCGACAAGTGCATGCACCACTGACAATGCGACTGGCGTATTCTCCCCTAATGTTAAATGTTCCCCCACTGCCCAGTGCAAGTGATACATTACCTCTCTGTATCCTCCCCTGCTCTGTTCTCCTGACACTTGCGACCCATGTGGTTGTCTAGTAAGGACGCGCGTGTGATGTCAGATGTCACACACGCGGGCATGTTACTAGGCAACCACGTGGAGCATGCGTGTACGGAGAATGGAGGAAGCCAGGAGCCAGCAGAGGACAAGCAGCAGGCACGGCGGAGAGGTAATGTATAACTTGCAATGGGGGGGGGGGGGGACATTTAACATTACGGGGGATATAGTATCACAAGCGAGGTGGCCAGATGCGGCGTCACAAGGCCAATTCGTGATCAATTTCAGCAATGTTACAGTGGCATAACGATGATTGGCCACAGTGTATGGCCAGCTGGTCAATCTCTCTCTAATCAGATTCGGTTACAGAGAGATTTGTATTTTGGTCGGCTCATCATCGCTAGATATATGGTTGCCTTAACCATGGCCAATTTGTTTGTCAAGAGGTTTGTGGTTTTTTTTTTGGTTTTTTTTAATTACTAATTTTTTTTTTTTTTTTTTTTAATAAAAACACTTCAACCATCTATGTCCATGGTTCCAAACCTTTTTGAAGTCATTAGTAACAAGACTATGTTCTATTTAAAGCGTTGTGGAAGATGTCAGCATTAGAGAATATGTGGGATATTGTGAAGAGAAAGCTGAGAGACGCAAGACCCAACACTCTGGATGAGCTTAAAGGGGAACTTTAGCCTAAAAAAAATATACTGCCATTAAGTTACATTAGTTATGTTAATTATAATAGATAGGTAATACAATCTCTTACCCACCCTAAAAGAAAAGGCAAATGTTTGTGATTCATGGGGGCTGCCATCTTTGTCATGGGGGCAGCCATCTTTTTGGTTTTAAGGAGGTGACAAGGAGCAGGAGACAGTTCCAACTGTCCTGTGTCCTGATAACCCCTCCCAGCTGCACACACTAGGCTTCAAATGTCAAATTCAAAATGTAAGAAAAAAAAATTTGCACCAAAACAGCAGAACGAGAGCAACAACATCAGAAATCCCATCATGCTTTGCACAGCATCAGGGGAAACATGCCCGGGCAGTTTTCTTCTGTGCAGCTAAAAATGAGACTTGTATAAGAGAAACAAAGTTCTGATGCTGTGAAACTGTTAAAGAAACACCAGGCCTTTTCAGTGCTGCTGTGTCGATTTTTAGTCTGGAGGTTAACTTTAAGGCCGCTATCAAAGCATCCTGGGCCTCCATAATACCTGAGCAGTGCCACAGGCTGATTGCCTCAATGCCACGCTGCATTGAAGCAGTCATTTCTGCAAAAGGATTCTCGACCAAGTATTGAGTGCATAACTGAACATAATTATTTGAAGGTTGACTTTTTTTGTTTTAAAAACACTTTTCTTTTATTGGTCGGATGAAATATGCTAATTTTTGGAGATAGGAATTTTGGGTTTTCATGAGCTGTATGCCAAAATCATCAATATTAAAACAATAAAAGGCTTGAACTACTTCAGTTGTGTGTAATGAATCTAAAATATATGAAAGTCTAATGTTTATCAGTACATTACAGAAAATAATGAACTTTATCACAATATGCCTATTTTTAGAGAAGGACCTGTACAGTGAGAAACCGGCCTGAAAATAATGAAATGCTGTGCATCAAGTTTGTTATCAAATGACGTATAGGTGACTTAACGTAATCAAAATGAGGTGTGGAATAAATTTTGATGCGTCTTTCAGCTCGGACCCCTGTCACCTAAAAAAAAGGAAGGGAAAAACGCAATCCTACATCCCCATAAAAAAAAAAAAAAAAATTAAGTATAGGCCATAAATTATTGTTACCTTGCGTTTGAAATATGTTGCCATGAGGGTGTATTACTGTTATTTTTGCAATAAAGGGTTTGTAATTATTAATAGATTACAATGAGGGAGAAAAACACAACATGGAAAAAATACACCTTTATTTCTAAATACAATAATGTCATTGTACTAGTAACATAACCAGGACAAATGGGCAAACAACATGTGTGAGTTTTATCTACAATAGCATTGTTTAATGAAGACATTGTCATTCGTCAATTTCACCCCTTTAAAATGCATAGAAAATAGTAAAAAAAAAAACAAAAAAAAAAAAAAAAAAACACCACAAAAACCCTAATTTGGCCCTAAAAAACAAAAACAAGACATAGATCATTTAGGTATGATGAGTACCATAGTTGGGCGAATGAATGAAAGCAGCGCTGCAATGTGAACAATAAAGTAAATATGTAATGTTCACTAAGGAGATGAAAAATTAAAGGAACGTGCCCAAAAGAGTAACCAAAGAAAATGGCTCCTTTAGTGTTAACTATCCCACTGACCGAAACTGGTTTTAAATTAATAGGCAAATTTGCATGCAAAAACATGCATGCAATTTGACAAATGTTAACACTGCCTAAAGCACAGGTGTGGAGCTCCAGTCCTCGGGGGTGTAAGATCCACTGGCTACTCATGGCGGCGGAACGCAGAGACCCACGCTGAGGCGCAAGCCTCTGGGTCTCGGCCTGTCTCTGCCATCACTGGAGTGCATGGCGCTCAGCTCCCATTGGATAAGCGGCGGACGCGCTCTCCATATGCGCTCCGCCGCTGTAAACAATGGCCTCGATTCATAAAGCATTCCCGCATTCGGAAATGCTGAAAACGGCTCACTTTACCGACCACACAGCAAAATCTGTATTCATAAAGGCTTTTTCCGCATGAAAAGCCGACATTCGCGAGCAGAGTGATAAATCACCGCCTTGCGCGGTGATTATCATAGCAAAAGTAACAAGTAGTCAATTCATAAAGATTAGAGGTAGCGGTATGCGGACGGGTATTACCGCTACCTCTGGTGTGGCGAGAAGCGTGCGGAATACAGTGCAGTGAATGGGACAGACCTCCCAAGCAGCTGCAGAGAGAACACCGCACGGAGGGACTCCGCCTGCTTCTCCTGTTTCCGCATGCGTAGGACAGCCTAACGCCTGCCTACAGCGGAATATCTCCGCACGCCTGTCACATCTAGCTACATTTTTATGAATTACCACCCTGAAGGCGGAAATACCGACAGCGGTGTTTCCCCGCTCGACAGCACTTTTATGAATCGAGGCCAATGAGTTTGGTTATATGTCAGTCATATGGGCATACAGTCTGACTCATAGCAGGTGACTGTACTGAGATGATCAGCAAGAAATGAGAGGTTAGGATGAGTCCCCAGCTTGGAGAAAGTCCTGAATGTAGAGCAGGTGACATCTATAGTGTAGTTCCAGCACTGTGAGGCCACGTCATTGCTGCTGCTCTAATAAGATGTGCTTCCAGGAGACTTGTGCTTGTTTCCCCGTAGCTTCATAAGCTGTCTGACTGTAACTTTCCTACTGACATGACTAAGGACGCTTTCCCGTGTGACTTCTCTGAAGTTTAATAAAACTAGCTATCTGACTGAAACATTTCCCACACTCTGAACACAAATAAGGACGCTCTCCTTTGTGTCTCCTGTGATGTCTAAGAAATACAAATTTCTGACAACCATTTCATGTATTCAGAACATGTAAAAGGATGCTCATCCATGATTTTTCTGATGTGTAGTAAGATTACCTTTCTGGCTGAAACATTTCCCACACTCTGGACATGAATAAGGACGCTCTCCTTTGTGATGGCTAAGAAAAATAAATTTACAAATGAAACATTTCCCACATACAGAACATGAATAAGGACGCTCTGCTGTGTGACTTCTCTGATGTATAATAAGACTACCTTTCTGCGTGAAACATTTCCCACACTCTGCATATGAATGTGGACGCTCTCCTGTGTGACTTCTCTGATGTATAATAAGACTACCTTTCTGCATGAAACATTTACCACACCTGCATATGAATGTGGACGCTTTCCTGTGTGAATTCTGATGTTTAATAACATTTGATTTGACACAGGAAATTTTCCACATTCGTCACATGGATAAGAACGCTTTCCTGCGTGATTTCTTAGATTTCTAACAAGATCAGATTTCTGACTGAAGCATTTCCCACACTTTGCACATGAGAAAGGACGCTATCCTGTGTGAATTCTGTGATGTGTACGTAGACCAGTTTTTAAACAAGAACGTTTCCCACACTCAGAAGATAAAAAAGGATATGTCTTTGAGCTAACAGGATGTGATCTATCAGAAGATTTGTCCTCATGGTGACGTCTGCTGTGTATATTTTTTGCAATGGAGTTTCCTGCTGGTAAATGTAGTGCGGCACCATTATCGTCTGCGCCATAATCTGTTGGAGAAATAATAACAGATAATAGTCATTGTCCTGTCAGCAGTCGTGTGTGTTGCTGTAGCAGTTACAAATAATAAAAACCAGATCAGACACAAACTCAATAGATAAAAATATAAAACCAAGAAAAAAAAACACAGCGACCCACCCATAAGATCCAATGTTATAGAAACAATCGCATCAATCAATCCAGTTCAACAACAGAGCAGATGCCTCCTGCCTTGCAGCACATGTAATGTACAGACTGGGAGCCCCAATACACAGCAAGGTTCCACATAGCATCACAGATATACCACCCAACACATACCAGTATAGATACATAAATGTAAGTGCTGAAGGGTTAAAGCGGTGGCTGCTGCTGGCATAGTAGTGACACAGTGGTGGCTGCTGCTAGAACATTAGGGGCACCGGCGTAGCTGATGCCGGCACATTAGGGGCACTGGGGTGAAAGTCGCTGGCACATTAGGGGCACTGGGGTAGCTAATGCCGGCACACTAGGGGCACTGGGGTGGCTGATGCTGGCACATACAGGGACAAGCCAGGGACAATGCTGCCAGTCACATACAGGGACAGAGCCAGGGACAATGCTGCCAGTCACATACAGGGACAGTGCCAGGGACAATGCTGCCAGTCACATACAGGGACAGTGCCAGGGACAATGCTGCCAGTCACATACAGGGACAGTGCCCGGGACAATGCTGCCAGTCACATACAGGGACAGTGCCAGGGACAATGCTGCCAGTCACATACAGGGACAGTGCCAGGGACAATGCTGCCAGTCACATACAGGGACAGTGCCCGGGACAATGCTGCCAGTCATATACAGGGACAGTGCCCGGGACAATGCTGCCAGTCACATACAGGACAGTGCCTGGGACAATGCTGCCAGTCACATACAGGGACAGTGCCAGGGACAATGCTGCCAGTCACATACAGGAACAGTGCCCGGGACAATGCTGCCAGTCACAAACAGGGACAGTGCCAGGGACAATGCTGCCAGTCATATACAGGGACAGTGCCAGGGACAATGCTGCCAGTCACAAACAGGGACAGTGCCAGGGACAATGCTGCCAGTCATATACAGGGACAGTGCCCGGGACAATGCTGCCAGTCACATACAGGGACAGTGCCCAGGACAATGCTGCCAGTCACATACAGGGACAGTGCCAGGGACAATGCTGCCAGTCATATACAGGGACAGTGCCCGGGACAATGCTGCCAGTCACATACAGGGACAGTGCCCAGGACAATGCTGCCAGTCACATACAGGGACAGTGCCAGGGACAATGCTGCCAGTCACATACAGGGACAGTGCCAGGGACAATGCTGCCAGTCACATAGAGGGACAGTGCCAGGGACAATCCTGCCACTCACATACAGGGACAGTGCCCGGGACAATGCTGCCAGTCATATACAGGGACAGTGCCAGGGACAATGCTGCCAGTCACATACAGGGACAGTGCCATGGACAATGCTGCCAGTCACATACAGGGACAGTGCCAGGGACAATGCTGCCAGTCATATACAGGGACAGTGCCCGGGACAATGCTGCCAGTCACATACAGGGACAGTGCCAGGGACAATGCTGCCAGTCATATACAGGGACAGTGCCAGGGACAATGCTGCCAGTCACATACAGGGACAGTGCCAGGGACAATGCTGCCAGTCATATACAGGGACAGTGCCCGGGACAATGCTGCCAGTCACATACAGGGACAGTGCCCAGGACAATGCTGCCAGTCACATACAGGGACAGTGCCAGGGACAATGCTGCCAGTCATATACAGGGACAGTGCCCGGGACAATGCTGCCAGTCACAAACAGGGACAGTGCCAGGGACAATGCTGCCAGTCACATACAGGGACAGTGCCCGGGACAATGCTGCCACTCACATACAGGGACAGTGCCCGGGACAATGCTGCCAGTCACATAGAGGGACAGTGCCAGGGACAATGCTGCCAGTCACATACAGGGACAGTGCCCGGGACAATGCTGCCACTCACATACAGGGACAGTGCCTGGGACAATGCTGCCAGTCATATACAGGGACAGTGCCAGGGACAATGCTGCCAGTCACATACAGGGACAGTGCCAGGGACAATCCTGCCACTCACATACAGGGACAGTGCCCGGGACAATGCTGCCAGTCATATACAGGGACAGTGCCAGGGACAATGCTGCCAGTCACATACAGGGACAGTGCCATGGACAATGCTGCCAGTCACATACAGGGACAGTGCCCAGGACAATGCTGCCAGTCACAAACAGGGACAGTGCCAGGGACAATGCTGCCAGTCACATACAGGGACAGTGCCCGGGACAATGCTGCCAGTAACATACAGGGACAGTGGCAGGGACAATGCTGCCAGTCATATACAGGGACAGTGCCCAGGACAATGCTGCCAGTCACATACAGGGACAGTGCCCGGGACAATACTGCGAGTAACATACAGGGACAGTGCCCGGGACAATACTGCCAATCACAAACTGGGACAGTGCCAGGGACAATGCTGCCAGTCACATACAGGGACAGTGCCAGGGACAATGCTGCCAGTCACATACAGGGACAGTGCCAGGGACAATGCTGCCAGTCACATACAGGGACAGTGCCAGGGACAATGCTGCACGTCACATACAGGGACAGTGCCAGGGACAATGCTGCCAGTAACATACAGGGACAGTGCCAGGGACAATGCTGCCAGTCACATACAGGGACAGTGCCAGGGGCGAGCGATTGTTAGTGGAAAAGAGAGCTAAGACCACCACAGTGACAGTGACTGACAGGCACAACATAGTACTCACGTTATGTGCTCTATAGTGACCTCCTCCACCACACAGGAAGCACTCTGCAGCCAGCCAATACAATACGGCAGGAAGTACAATACAGGAAGCACTATGTATCCAGGCTGTGGAGCTCTAGGGCAGCTTAAAAATACTGCATCTGCGCATGTGCTAAGACATGGCGCGTGATGCAGTGTAATTCTAGCCGATGTTGATACTGAGCATGCGCGGCAGCGTAATCCTTAGGGCAGCGCAATCAGACACAACACCGGCTGCTTCACTGATTCCATTTATAACACAAAGGTCCTTCTCAGGGCCACCCACTGTTTCTATACAAAGTGCTGTGGTAGGATTTCTATCTAATGGAGATATTTATAATTCTTTTACTGTCGTTTCTGGGGAATACAGTAGTTTAGTGTTTCTACGGCAGGTTCACTGTAGCAGCACTTTCACTTATACACGAATACTGATGATGAGCAAAGAATATTGAACAGTGTTCTACATTGTATTTGTAACATTAGCTGTTGCATCCGAGGAGAGAATATGATACATCTGTAGATAAACAATGTAACGATATTCCTCCCGTGAACACTGCACACTTGTTATCTGAGCATTAGTTATAGGACATAATGCAAATATCAGACAATAAAAACAAATAATTGAAGATACACGTATAGTTATTGGGATATAGTTTCAGTAAGGTGTTTCAGATGGGTTGGGTGGGAGTTTAGGAAGAGGACTGCTTGGCGGATGAGGGCGATCTTGTGCTTGGCAATGTTGGTGTGGTGCAGTGTTGCCAACTCATCCCTTTAATTACTGACACATATGAATTACACAGGTTTTGTGGCTAGGTAGATGCAGTTAAGGCACTGATTATGTGCAAATAGCCCCAGAACCTGAATAACTTAGATGTGTCAGTAATTAAAGGGATGAGTTGGCAACACTGGTGTGGTGGCCTGAGGGGAGCAGAAGTAGGGAGGATCACATACATCGACATGGCATTGAGCTGTTTTCAGGAGTGATTGGGTGTTCGGTGGGGTCCTGGGAAAACCCCTTCCTCTCCCTGGACTTCCTGTATTTCGTTGTCTTGTTTTCTATGACATCTTCCTCTCTTCCGGGTTTGTCTTCCTCTGTGTCTGTTTCTAAAAAGCTCACCCCTTTATGTGATCTGCCAGTTCAATCCTCTGCAACTTTCTGGAATTGTTCTGGTTGGTTGCTTACTGAGTTTAACGTTCCTTTTAACCATGTGATTGTATTTACAAACATATAATCGAAGGACAACTGAAGTGAGAGGGATATGGAGGCTGTCATGTTTATTTCCTTAAGCAATACCATTTGTCTGGCTATCCTGCTAATCATCTGCCTGTAATACTTTTAGCAACAGTCCTGAACAAGCATGCAGCAGATTAGGTGTTTCTGAGATTGTCAGATCTGCAATGCGGGCAAACATTTCACCAGAAAAGAAATGCAGTGCGGGCAAACATTTCACCAGAAAAGAAACGGAATGCAGGCAAACATTTCACCAAAAAAGAAATGCAACGCGGGCAAATATTTCACCTGGAAAATAAAGCATTTACTCACCTGGCAGAAGTCTCCGGCCTCTGGCGCGCTGCTCCCGGGACCGCCTTCCTCCTGCTCGTCCCCCGCGCTGACAGGGCTACGGCAAGATGGCGCCCGAAGCCCTGTACTGGAGACACAAATAGTCTCCAGTACAGGGCTTCGGCAGCCATCTTGCCGTAGCCCTGCTCGCCTGCCGGTGTTGGAACAGACACCGGAAGAAGGAGGCTGGAGCGGGGCTGCGGGCAATGAACTGGCACGGCGTCTATAGACGCCGCTGCCAGTTCATGAGGATAGAGTGACCAGAGTCCCGAGACCGGGACGTCCCGCTGCTGAAAGCGGGACGCTTCCTGGACCTCATGCAGCCTGGGACAGCGGACCCCGAATCCGGGACGTCTGGTCACTCTATATAAAGTGAGTAGAGCAGTGGGGAAAGCACACAGCCCTGGGGTGCACAGTACTGACTGTCAGAGAGCTTGATGTGTGTTTCCCAATTCTAACATGCTTTCTCCTGTCGGTTAAGAAATTGGTTATCCATTTGCAGATGGATTCAGGTATGTGTAGCTGGGAGAGATTGCTGTGTAGCAGTGATGAAATGATGGTATTAAATGCAGAGCTGAAATCTATTAATACAATCCTGGTGTAGGTTCCTGGGGTGTCTAGATGCATACACACAGTGCAGTGTCTAGGCTAAAATGCACCCAGGGCGAGGGTGTAAAAATTGCGCCTGCCCACGCCCGAAGCAAGGTATGGGTGCCCGCAGTATAGGTTAGCCAGGTCTAGTTGCACTCAGTATAGATTCCCCCAGTATAGGTAGCCCAGAATAGGTACCCCAGTATAGGTAGCCAGCTATAGGTCCCCCCCCCCCAGTATAGGTAGCCAGGCCTAGGTGAGCCAGTATAGTTGCCTCCGGTATAGGTTAGCCAGGTAGGTGCTTCCAGTATAGGTAGCCAATAGTTGCCCCCAGTATAGGTTAGATAGGCAGGCGCCCCCGGTATAGGTTAGATAGGCAGGTGCCCCCAGTACAGATTAGCTAGGTGGGTGCCTCTAATATAGGTAGCCAGAATAGTTGCCCACAGCATAGGTTAGATAGGTAGATGACCCCAGTATAGGTTAGATTAGAAAGCTGCCCCCCAGTATAGGTTAGATTAGGTAGCTGTCCCCAGTATAGGTTAGATTAGGTAGCTGCCCCCCAGTATAGGTTAGATAGGTAGCTTCCCCCCAGTATAGGTTAGATAGGTAGCTGCCACCCAGTAAAGGTTAGATTAGGTAGCTGCCCCCCAGTATAGGTTAGATTAGGTAGGTGCCCCCCAGTATAGGTTAGATTAGGTAGCTGCCCCCCAGTATAGGTTAGATTAGGTAGGTGCCCCCCAGTATAGGTTAGATTAGGTAGGTGCCCCCAGTATAGGTTAGATTAGGTAGGTGCCCCCCAGTATAGGTTAGATTAGGTAGGTGCCCCCCAGGATAGGTTAGATAGGTAGCTGCCCCAGTTACAGGTTAGGTAGGTGCGGTGCCCCCCATGATGGAGGGGGGAGCCGCAGCCGCGGGAAGGGCAGCCCGACCTCTCCCTCCCTTCCTCTCCCCGGCCGCCCTCCGTGCTCCCCCCGTCAGTGTGCAGACAGCAATGTGCAGGGAAGCGCTATGCAAAACTACTCACCTCCCTGGTTCCAATCGCTGCTCTCTCGCCGCCAGTCTCCTCTCTCCATAGACGCTGATACACACACACACGCTGCTTCCTATTTCACAGCGCCCCCCTCCCAACAGCGCTCAGGGCGCCCGCACGGGCTGCACGGCCCTAGAAACGGCCATGCATACACACATGTTAACGGCGTTGTCTGCGGATTTATTAGGCCTGTAGGCAAATTGCAAAGTATACAGCAGGGGATCTGTGATGGGTTTCACATAAGCCATTATGAGTTTTTCGAATGCTTTCATAACCAATGATGTCAGTGTAACAGGCCTGTAATCGTTTAAGCATGTAGGTTTTGATTTTTTTGGAATTGGTACAATGATTGAGCTTTTAAAACAGGCAGGGAAAATTGAGAGATCCAGAGATGATTTGAAGATGTCTGTGAATACAGGCGCTAATTGATCGCCACAGAATTTCAGACATTCTGCAGTTACAGAGTCTGGTCCAGGTGCTTTATTTGTATTCTGTCTTTTGAAGAGTTTGTTGACATCTGATTGGCATATTGGTAGTGCATGCACATCTGGGGACAGGTTAGCAGATTATGTCTGGCCTCCTGTGTTGTGTAGATGCTGAGGCACCGCAGGGGGTGGAGACGTTGGCTGGCTGGAGAAGTGCTCAGTTTGCCTGTTGCAGAGATGAAAATTGACTTGGTGTGTTTGTCTTTTGTTGGTAGTGTCAAACCTGCAATAAAATCTATTCAACGCATTTGCAAGCTGCAGGTTGTGTAGTGATTGTGGAGATTTCTTCCTGTAGTTGGTAATTTCATGTAGAGATTTCCATATTGTGGATAAATCGGCCGTGGAACATTTTTCCTCAAGTTTTTAGAGTAATCTTTTTTTACGTCAGTAATGTCTCTCTGCAGTTTGTATTTCACAGCTTTGTAGAGGACTTTATCGCCTGTACGATATGCCCTTTCTTTATCGAGGTGCAACTTCATAAGATGTGATGTAAACCAGGATTTATCATTATTGTACCTGATATGTAACACATGATATTAAAACATGAAAATGTGTGCTCACCTGTGTGACATCCCTGATATCTTAGAAAAGATGTTTTCCAAGAGAAACGTTTCCCACACTCTGGGCATGCAAAAGGATGCTCCCCTGTGTGACTCCTCTGGTGTGCAAGAAGGTCCCTATTGGGACAGAAACATTTCCGACATTCAGGTCCGGATTTACCTCATGGGAGCCTATAGGCACAGATGTCCTGGCAAAGGCCCTTGCCAAACCACTCCTCAAGTGTGCTTGCTGGCCCAGCTGTCACTTCTCCCTTACTTCCCTTGCCTGTCATAGGAAGCTACAGGTTCCCCTTAGCATTATGTAGCCAGAAAAACCCTCAGTATTGAGTAGCTCGAGGTGCCCCCAAGTATTAGGTAGCTAGAGGAACCTCAGTATTAGTAGATAGAGGTTCCCTTGACTGAACGAAGATTTTGTCAGTGTAATGCCAAGAGCAGGGTGAGGAACCTGCCATTTACACTCTCATCAGGACTCTGCATAAGGAAGGAGGGAGAGAGGCGCTCTGGGAGGGGAGTGAGCCACCTTTCCATCATCAGGCGCCTGTAGGCACATACCTACAGTGCCTTATGGTAAATCCGGCCCTGCCGACATTATGAACAGAAAGCTCTGCTTTGGTTTTGGTGGCTTTCGTTATGATTTAAAGGACAGTGGGGTTCATTCACTAACATAACACCACTTGTCACTTGACAGTCAGCCTATTGGGCCAATCAAAGTGCAGGAATCTTGTCCATTGAAGCCACTGGACCCGCCAGGCTCAGGGCTGGTTCAGTGGAGCCCTCGTTTAGTTTAATGAAGCTCTTGTTAAACTATTGTAGCATAACGTTATTTAGCAGCGCACACTATGGCTGCATAGCATGTGCTTGGGATTAGGGATGCTCGGATGTGCCTCATCCACGAATTCGGAAATCCGCGTGGTTGCAAAAAAAAAAATCATCATTCGGCCCCGCCGCATGCGGATTTTCGTTCGCGTCCACGCAACCACGCGGATTTTCTGCCGTGAATGGCGTAATCACGCGTGGATTCCCGCCCGGAGGCGGATTTTCTTTTAACGTTAATAACAAAGCCCCCATACATGCTACAATCCCCCAAATTGCATGGATTATCGAGGTGATAAGGGGCAACATAACTTCAACATAAAAAATTCCCCCCAAATTTTTTTTTCTAGAGAAAATGGATTTTAAAGAGGTGAAGGCGAGTTCCAATGGCACTTGGCGGCGAAGGTACCGCTGGAGGAGGATGAGTGGCTGACGCCAAAAAGGCCCCAGAGAGGTTTTTGTAATTTTTTTTTGGTTTTTTTTGCAGCAATTAGCAATGACATCGCAGCAGAGTTGTCAGTGGACACGGGTGTGAACGCAGAGTGCAGTGGTGGTAGCGACTGAGTCAGGAGAAGGACTATGCGGGCGGTCAGTTCAGCAACACAGAAGGACCACGGCAACATACTGGTAGCAGTAGTAGCAGCACAGCGTCATAGTGCTGGCCAAAAAATTAAATGCACCTGGTGACCCGGGCAGTGTGAACGCAGACAGAGTACATTGGTGGAAGCGAGTGAGTCAGGAGGAGGAGGACAATGCCGGCGGTCAATTCAGCAGCACAGAAGGACCATGGCAACATACTGGTGCTAGTAGTAGCAGCACAGCGTCATAGTGCTGGCCAAAAAATTAAATGCACCCGGTGACCCGGGCAGTGTGAACGCAGAGTGTAGTAGCGACTGAGTCAGGAGAACAAAGCGGGCGGTCAGTTCAGCAGCTCAGAAGGAGGACCATGGCAACTTACTGGTAGTAGTACCATAACACCAAAAAATTAACCAAGGTAGGCACTAGGCAGGTAGTAACTGTCTTTATAAAGGCAGGCATAGTTAACAACAGCACATGCAGCAGCCACTTCATGTCCCCCTGTGTCCGACAATAGGGGCCAGGAACTCACCTTCCACCCAAGCCTGGTTGATTTTCAGGAAGGTGAGTTTGTCCACAGAGGCGTGGGAGAGCCGAGAGCGCTTCTCTGTGACCACGCCACCGGCCGCACTAAAGCATCTCTCGGAGAGGACACTGGAAGGAGGGCAGGATAGGAGTTCCAGGGCATACTGGGAAAGCTCGCTCCAGATGTCCAGTCTCTTGACCCAGTACTCCAAGGGGTCCATGGGGCTGTCGGTGTCATTGAGCCCGCTGGATGACCCCATATAGTCAGACACCATGGTGGTCAGTCGTTGCTTGTGCTGGTTGGTGGTGGATGCTGTGGCGGGCACCTCTGTTCTGGGCTGCTGCACTGCATACAGGCTCTTGCTTAGGCTCTTCAGGTCTCCGGGGCGCCAGTTGCTGCTGCTGCTGCTGGTGGTTGTTGTTGTGCTGCTAGTGGCAATGGCAGGCACCTCTTGCTGGCTTGGGAGAGCAGTTACAGTGGGGGTGGAAGGCTGGGGGAATGCTTCCAGTAGTCTGCGCACAAGGGCCTCCTTCAACTCCCTTGTGCGTTGCTCGGTGGTGGATGGCGTCATTAAGTCTCCCAGCTTCCCTTTCAGACGGGGATCAAGCCAGTGGCGTCCCTTTAATAGGGCGCAGGGGAGCGTCCCGCACCGGGTGACACAGCTGAGGGGGGTGTCAAAAACGTCAGCCAGCCTAATAGCCAAATAATTTAAAACACCTGGCTGGCTGACTAATGAGCGGAGCCGGAGCGGCTGAGCCTTGCTGCAGGCAGCCTCTCTTCATGTTAACTAGGCAGGGGGGCAGGGCAGCAGGCACACGCTCCCTCCCCTCCTGCAATAGGCTTCTGGGCTTGCTTGAGTCTCTGAGACTCGGCCCCGCCTCCGCATCGGGACTTCCGCTTAAATTCCGGCTTCCAGCCCCTGTTGCATGCTGGGGCTGCCGGAGCGGAAGTGGAGTGTGCGGGGCCGTCCGCGTTGAGCAGCGTGTTGTGGACAGGCCTGGCACAGCATGGATGGAGGACAGAGGCGGCATGAAAGGCCAGGCACGGAGCGTGGTACTCGGCGGCCATCCGGCAGTCAGGGGGCACACAATGGACGCTGCACAGCAGCAGCACACAGCTTGCTGCACTGCATGACGCTGGCCGGTGACCTGCCGCCAAGTACCACGCTTCTGCTATGCGCCTTTCCTGCTCCTCTTCTCACACACACAGACTGCTGCAGCTGTGAGTGCCTCGGTGGGCATTGGGCGGGGCGAGAGGGGGCAAAAATGCGGGCCACACCAGGAGGAAAGCACCTGACCTTGCCTGGCGCCATCATGTCTGACTCTGAGGTGCCTGAACTGAAGACTGACACTGAGTCACTGACTCACCACCAATCAGCATCCATTCCAGACCAATGAGACCATCACCCCTGTGTGACCCCACAACACAAGTAAGTAATGTAGTGTGTTTACTACTGTGATTGTCTGTCAGACTTTGTGGCGCTCAGCTAGCTGGCACTAAATGTGGTGTGTGTGCTGTATATAATGCCATGTGCACTGCAGGCAGCCATTGAGCCAGATGACCAAGGTTCTACTGCAGTCCAGAGAGCAGATCAGACAGAGTAGCAGTGGCCAGTGGATAGAGCCAGTCCAGAGGTTGCCAGTGCCAGGTTGGTATGAGGTGGGGGCTGGGGCTG
The DNA here is from genome assembly GCF_040937935.1 of Hyperolius riggenbachi. Lineage (NCBI taxonomy): Eukaryota > Metazoa > Chordata > Amphibia > Anura > Hyperoliidae > Hyperolius > Hyperolius riggenbachi. The sequence continues at coordinate 226,568,080 of NC_090655.1, read as the reverse complement.
CCTGTGCCAGAACATGGTGTGTTTACTATTGTGATTGTCAGTCTTTGTGGCGCTCAGCTAGCTGGCACTAAATGTGGTGTGTGTGTATATATGTCATGTGCACTGCAGCCATTGAGCCAGAAGATGACCAAGTGCTACTGCAGTGCAGAGAGCAGACCAGACAGAGTAGCAGTGGATAGAGCCAGTCCAGAGGTGTGTGTGTGTGTGTCCCTGCTTGCAGATGGATGATCGATTATTACATCATCCAACCAGACTAGCAGTGTTAGTCCAGAGTCTGCCAGTGGCTGGTAGGGTAGCTGGGGCTTACCAAACTTGCATGAATGGATGATTGAATACTGTATGTCCTGTCTCAGTCACCTCCAGAGCATTGGTTAGAGCCAGAGGAGGCTGACTAAGGCTAATGGTATGAGGGGGGGCTAGCTGAGCATGAGCAAGCCAGGCATGAATGGATGATTTATTCTTTTAATGGCTAATCTTGGTGAGAATGAGATCACTTGCTTGTGTGCAATGCAGCATTGTCACTTTCATCTCAATCACTGATCTCAATGTAATGGTAAGCCCTGCCATGGTTATAACTTATAGTGATATAAAATATGCCCTAACCTAATGTATTTATAGAGCAGCACTGACAAATCTTCAGGGCTTTAGAGTCGAGTTAAGGTGCATACATGTCAGATTTTTTAAAACTACGGGTGGTCGTTCTGATAGTTTCCACGTGAGTACAGGCTGTGACAGAATCAGTTGAAATTGTTCTTATCAGTCTGACAACCTGTACTCACTTGGAACTGTTGTCAGAATGGCCGCACCGCGGGCAGGTGTGATAAACCGTAGTTTGAAAGTCTTGCGTGTGTACGTGCATTTAGTAGCAAAATCCTGACTCCTCAATTTAGGATTCCACAGACTGCTCTAATTTGCAAGTTACTGTTGATTAACTTGATTTTACATTTAAAGTGAACCTTAAGTCAAAATAAGACTTGCTCACCTGGGGCTTCCCTCAGGCCCCTGCAGCTGTCCGGTGCCCTCGCAGACACTCACTAATCCTCTGGTCCCCTGCTGCCAGCTAGTTTCATTTTTCCCGTCAGGACTGGCCACGCGTAGCTTTCGCTGCATTCCCAACTGTAATTAGCGCTGTTGCGGCCACAATGCGTACAAAATAAACACATTGCCGCATATCTACGCGTAGGTAATGCGGCAACGTGTATCTTTGTATGCGTTTCGGCCCACAATAGCACTAATTAGTCGGGAATGCGGAGAAAGCTACGCACGGCCAGTCCTGACGGCAAAAACGAAACTAGCTGACAGTGGGGGACCGAGGATTAGTGAGTGGCTGCAAGGGCACCGGACAGCTGCAGGGGGCTGAGGGAAGCCCCAGGTGAGTAAGTCTTTTTTTTTTTTTTTTTTTTTTTTTGACTTGAGGTTCACTTTATGGTATATAACATAAAAATCATCCCTTCACTGCCACCGTAACCAGTAATTTTAAATGGAAACTGAAGTGAGGCTTCCAAATGTGTTCACTTTTAAACAGTATCAGTTACCTATAGACCTTGACCAAGCATGCAGATCAGGTGTTTCAAGTATGACATTATTATCAAATCTGAACAGATTACCAAAATGTTTGTTGCTGGTATGTGCATCAGACATTACTGCAGCCAAATAGATCAGCAGGGCTGGCAGGCAACTGGTATTTAGAAGAAAATAAATATGGTATCCTCTTCCTTTTGTTTAATTTTTTTTAGTTGTCCTGAGGAGTTTCACCTTGAACTATGTCCTCTTTGCTGTAAAGGGTACACAACAGTATAATTTAAAGGGAACCTTAACAGAGGGATATTGGTGTATCCTTATAAACAATGCTGGTTGCTTGGCAGTCCTGCTGATCTCTTTGGTTGTAGTAGTGCCTGAATCGCACACCTGAAACAAGCATGCAGCTAATCCAGTCTGACTTCAGTCAGAGAACCTGCTCTGCATGCTTGTTGAGGGGCTGTGACTGAAAGTATTAGCCTGTTTCCACTACACGCAGATTCTGCTTTCAGAAAACGGACTCCAATGAATGCCTATGGGAAATCTGCATCAGAAAAATCACGTTCAGTGGAAACAGGCCCATAGGCATTCATTGGAGTCAGTTTTCTGCATGCAGAATCTGCGTGTAGTGGAAACAGGCCCTAGAGACACAGGATCAGCAGGAGAGTCAGGCAACTGGTGGTATTTTAAAAGGAAAGATTCATATCCTTCTCAGTTAGGCTCACTTTAAACAAACATTTCTTTGTTATAGCTGATACAAATCCTACAATCTGCACGGTTTCTAGTACTTAATTCATGAAAGCAGACATTTTGTTAACATCCCATGGTTTTGAATGAGTTTATCTACCATCTCTGCAATGGCATGGGACACAGACAGCTGGCAATGTAATGTGACACAGGAGAGCTCAAATTACAACTTGTGATTAGACCCAACTGGGGGGGAATTAAACTGGCTAAACATTTGTTTTCCTTATGTTCTGTGCAAGAGTTCAGGTCCACTTGAAGGACAGAGGAATGTACACTCACCTAAAAGATTATTAGGAACAACATAGTAATAGTGTTTGACCCCCTTTCGCCTTCAGAGCTGCCTTATTCTACATGGCATTGATTCAACAAGGTGCTGATGGCTTTTTTTTTTTTTTTGAAATGTTGGCCCATATTGATAGCATCTTGCAGTTGATGGAGATTTGTGGGATGCACATCCAGGGCACGAAGCTCCCGTTCCATCACATCCCAAAGATGCTCTATTGGCTTGAGATCTGGTGACTGTGGGGGCCATTTTAGTACAGTGAACTCATTGTCATGTTCAAGAAACCAATGTGAAATGATTCGAGCTTAGTGACATGGTGCATTATCCTGCTGGAAGTAGCCATCAGAGGATGGGTACATGGTGGTCATGAAGGGATGGACATGGTCAGAAACAATGCTCAGGTAGCCTGTGGCATTTAAACAATGCCCAAATGGCACTAAGGGGCCTAAAGTGTGCCAAGAAAACAGCCACAGTGGTAACAAGGCATGATGTATCCATGTTCTCATTCTGTTTATGCCAAATTCTGACTCTATCGAGACTCATCAGACCAGGCAACTTTTTACCAGTCTTCAACTGGCCAATTTTGGTGAGCTTGTGCAAATTGTATTTTTTTTTTCTATTTTGTAGTGGAGATGAGTGGTACCCGGTGGGGTGTTCTGCTGTTGTAGCCCATCCGCCTCAAGGTTGTGCATGTTGTGGCTTCACAATTGCTTTGTTGCATACCTCAGTTGTAACGAGTTGATATTTCAGTCAACGTTGTTCTATCAGCTTGAATCAGTCGGGCCATTCTCCTCTGACCTCTAGCATCAAGTCATTTTCACCCATAGGACTGTAAACCCTAGAAATGGTTGTGTATGAAAATCCCAGTAACTGAGCAGACTGAAATTCTCAAATCGACCCTTTTGGCACCAACAACCATGACACGCTCAAAATTGCTTAAATCACCTTTCTTTCCCATTCTGACATTCAGTTTGGAGTTCAGGGGATTGTCTTGTCCAGGGCCACACCACTAAAGGCATTTAAGCAACTGGCATGTGATTTGTTGATTAGATAATTGCATTAATGAGACATTGAACAGGTGTTCCTAATGATCCTTTAGGTGGGTGCTTAGTTTCATAAAAGTGGATTGTGAAATGAATAAATGCAGATTACAATTAAGTGTTCTGTTCCCTTCACCTAGATGTCACTGTTACTACTGAAGAAAGGAATTGAGCCACAACTTTGCGCAGTTGGGACACTGTCACTACTACATGGAAATAAGACAGGTACTTGTAGTTTTTTTACAGCTTTTATTAATCATGGCAGGGACAAATGTACAGCAAATCATGTGTACCTAGAGATGGGTGGGGGTAGTCATGTATAAACAAATTGTTTAAAATCTCATTAGTGCCACCCGAGGTACTCCTAAGGGCCCGTTCACACCTGAGCGGGAATCGCACGATTCCCGCTCGCGGCAAACCGCTAGCGGTTCTGCAAGAACCGCTACACAATGTAGCGAGTGGCAGTGTTCTCACTGCCGCGGTTGCGCTTAGCGATAACTGCAACCGCGCTGCATGCAGCGCTTTGCCGGCGACGAGCATTCTGCGATTTGCGATCGTGATTAGCGTGCATAGCACACTAATCGCGATCGCTCCCAAACCGCCGCAGTGTCCAGTGATTTTCACGCGCTAATCGCAGGAAAATCACTCCCGCAAAACGTTCTGCGGTTTTAAAGGGGAACTGAAGAGAGAGGTATATGGAGGCTGTCATGGTTATTTCCTTTTAGACAATACCAGTTGCCTGGCACCCCTGTTGATCCTCTGCCTCTAATACTATTAGCCATAGCCCCTGAACAAGCATGCAGCAGATCAGGTGTTTCAGTGGTTCAGACTTATAAGTCTGATCTGACAAGACTAGCTGCATGCTTGTTTCTGGTTTTAATCAGATACTACTGCAGAGAAATAGACCAGCAGGGCTGCCAGGCAACTGGTATTGATTAAAAGGAAATAAACATGACAGCCTCCATATACCTTTCTGTTCAGTTCCCCTTTAAGTGTGAATGGGCCCTAAGGGCCCATTCACACTAGAAATCGCTAACGCAAAACGCTGAGCGTTTTTTCCTAGCGGTTTTTCACTGTAGAGAGCGTTTTTCCAGCGATTAGCGTTTTGCGCTTTCTAGTTCAATTCAAATACTTTTATTGAATCTCGAATCGCTCAGAAAACGCTGCATGCAGCGCGTTTGCGTTTCAGCAAATCGCAAAACGCTTAGATGAGAACACTTCCATACACTTTCATTGTGCACACGTTTTTCAAATTGCTAGCGATTTTCAGCAAAGCTGAAATCGCTCTGAAAACGCACAAGTGTGAATGGGTCCTTATGGGCAAATTAATGCAGACTTTCATAAAAGGTGATTGTGAAATGATTAAATGCAGATTACAAATAAGTGTTCTGTTCCCTTCACCTAGATGTCACTGTTACTACTGAAGAAAGGAATTGAGCCACAACTTTGCGCAGTTGGGACACTGTCACTACTACATGGAAATAAGACAGGTACTTGTAGTTTTTACAGCTTTTATTAATCATGGCAGTGTATAGCAAATCATGTGTACCTAGAGATGGGTGGGGGCTGTCATGTATAAACAAATTGGTTACAATCTCATTAGTGCCACCCGAGGTACTCCTTATGGGCAAATTAATGCAGACTTTCATAAAAGGTGATTGTGAAATGATTAAATGCAGATTACAAATAAGTGTTCTGTTCCCTTCACCTAGATGTCACTGTTACTACTGAAGAAAGGAAGTGAGCCACAACTTTGCGCCGTTGGGACACTGTGTCACTACTACATGGAAATAAGACAGGTACTTGTAGTTTTTAACAGCTTTTATTAATCATGGCAGGGACAAATGTACAGCAAATCATGTACTTAGAGATGTATTGGGGGTGGGGGGTTGTCCGCTGCTCATTGTTCTGAAAAACCTATTAGGGTCTTTTTAACATATTTCTATTTGTGTTCCATACAGCTGTTCGCTACTGTCAAGCAAGAAAACAACAAAGGTATTGTGTCTTTTACCAATTTGTTTACAAAGGGCCCTGCTAGTAGTCAGATTCCACATACAGCAAAGCCATGCATAGAAGTACCACAGGTCCACTGTGTAGCCAAGGGACCCTTTGTCCCTTGGCTGCTCGCTGGCCCTGAGACAGGGTGTGCAGCTTAGTGTTTAGTTTGTGTTAAGATGGCCATAAACTCATATTTTTCCAATGACAGTCCCTGCAGATTTAATTAACCTCCTGCTAATTGATTCCCTAAAATGTCACTACGAGTGTTTATTTTTGTTTGTTTTTTTAACAGATTGTTCTAAAGATCGATTGGTCATAATGGAATACTTGGGTTGATGTGGGGGGGAGGTAGCTTTGGTATATTCCTTCTGAATCAAATTTTGTCTGAAGAGGAAAGGATTAGGAAACGTTATGGTGGCCATACATGGTACAATAAAAACGTTCGATTTTCCCATTTATTTGATCTAAATGATCGCATTGAATGAAAGTTGAAAACATTTTTTTTCGATCAAGAAATTCGAACGATTATCCCGTTTTTTCGGGACAAATGATCGGACATGCTGGAAAAATTGTTATATTCGATCTAACAGAATAATCGAACTAAATTATCTAAATGAAAAATTGTACCATGTATGGCCACCTTTGGTTCTGGAACATTGGTTGGAATTCTGTTATGTAAGTGTATGGCCATATTTAGAGTGCTTCTGCTTCAAATGTGTCAAATATGTGCTGGCTATAGCTGTTTCGGACATCCATCAACCAGGCTGGCACAAGTCACCTGGAAGGATGTCACTGGCTGGACCAGACAGTTTTTCATTGCAGGCCAAGGGGGCTGCAATTAATAATGTAGAAATTTTAACTGTAAAATATGTATGTTAATAGGGCAGCATTTAATGTTGAATGTGTAGTTTGCTATGCATGTTGAGGCAGCATTTCATGTGATATAAAGTAACTGTTATGCAGGTTCCTAGGCCAGACTGCATTTCATGTTCCATGCAGTTTTTGCTATGCATGTTACTAGGCCAGGCAGTTTTTCATGTGATATGCAGGGTTTGCTATGCAGGTTACTAGGCCAGACAGCCTTTCATGTGCTATGCAGGGATTTTGCAATGCATGTTAAACATTTAAGCTCATGTCTAGTGTCAGTAAGGAAGTTTTTCATAATGCTTTCCCCATGCTGCTGAGCAATACAGCTTGTGGGATATTGCCATCCTATTCACTTTGGAAAAACGGATCACCTATCCATAGAGTGCATGAAATGCTATTCAGGATGGCTGAAATAATCACAATGTTTGTGGACATCAAATCAAAAGCTTGTACAGTGTAACAAATCAGTAGTTAAAAAATGAAGTCCTTCTACTTAGTTTTTTTTTGGTTTTTCATCTGACAGGAAAGTCCCTCCACTGTATTTAACGATCATAAGACACTCCAGCATTGCAATATGAAACGACATCGTCCTAGTGGTGCTCAGCAAAGGAAGAAAATACAAAAAAATAAAGAGGCAATTGCATCTATGTCTGGCTTAATGAGAAAATTTTTAGTACATTCCACATTGCGTTCAGATGAGAATCCTCAAGACTGCCAAGAAACACATTTGGATGATCAAGGGCCTGAAGGCAGCCAATCATCGCAGCAATTGGCTGAGGCATGCCTTGCAGAGCAGACAGAACTTGTAGAAAATGTAGCATCAACATCTGAAGACACTGCCAATGACAAAGATGAAAATATTGTTTCTCTGAGCCCACCACAATCTGATATTATGGAACAGGGACATGCTGCTGAGCAAGAGTTTAATAGAGATCTGATTTCTGAAATTGATATGTATTGTGATATTGCTAATTGGCCAATACCTATTTCAGACAATTTGAGAGTTGATCTTGTGAAGAGAGGAAGTGAAGTTATCCAGAATAAAGAGGGACCTTTTGCAGTAGTTCATAGGGAAGGAGATAAAGTCAGGGGAATCAGGCGTCATTTGACAACCTCATGGTTTTATAAACACTTACCAAATGGTGAAAAAGTTCTTCGAACTTGGATGGTTTATTCCAAAACAAAACATGCTCTGTTCTGTTTTTGCTGCAGATTATTTGCTGATAAAGAGGCAACTGGTCAGACATCTAATTTTATGACAGGCTTCAAAACCTGGTGGAAGCTATACCCTAAGGTGCATGAGCATGAAACTTCAGAATCTCATATCACCTGCCTAGAGAAGTGGAAAACATTGGCAACAGGGCTGCAGTGCAAGAAAACTATTGATAATATCCATCAAATTGAAATAAATAGGGAGACAAAAAAATGGAGAGAGATATTACATCGTCTTTTAGATATTATTATGTTTTTGGCCAAACAGAACCTTCCCTTACGTGGTCACAGAGAGGATTCATCCTCTCCAAACAAAGGGAATTTTTTGGAGTTGGTGCACTTGTTATCAAAGTACGACCCAATTTTAAAGGAGCACTTAGTCAAAATTAGGCATAACATTCAGAGTGAAAGGAGACTCCCTTCGTACTTATCTCCAAACATACAGAATGAATTCATTCACCTTCTTGGTAGGCAGGTAAAAAACAAAATTGTGGAGGATATTAAGAAAGCAAAATATTACGGAATTCTCTTTGACAGTACTCCAGATGTTTCACACACTGACCAGATGTGTGAAGTTATAAGATATGTTTGCTTTGATAACGGCAAAGTTGAAATTAAAGAATCCTTTATTGGATTTTTTCCAATTGCTGGTAAGACTGCAGTGGAACTCACTGATCAGATCCTAAATGAACTGGATAGAGATGGGTTAGACCTAAATCTTTGTCGTGCACAGGGATATGACAATGCTGCAACAATGGCTGGTATTCATGGTGGTGTTCAGGCCAGAATTAAAGAGAAAAATCCAAAGGCGTTGTTTGTACCTTGTGCAAATCACTCACTGAACCTCTGTGGAGTCCACTCTTTTGGAACTGTAGCCTCATGTGTGACATTTTTCGGCACGCTAGAGAAAGTATATTCTTTCTTTTCAACCTCTCCACATCGATGGAAAGTTATGCATACTGCTGGGGTAACTGTAAAAAGACTTGTTCAAACAAGATGGAGTGCTCATTACGAATCTGTACATGCAGTGAAAAATAAATTTTCTGAATTAATTTTAGCATTTGACAGGCTATGTGATCCAAAAGAGAATGTGGACACCCGAGGCTCAGCTCAGATTTTGCGCAATGCAGTTTGCGATTTTTCATTTTTCAGCTATCTCTCATTCTGGTGTGAGGTTTTAAAGGAGGTCAATGATGCACAAAAATATTTGCAGACTGCTGGAATAACTCTTGAGCAAGTTGCCGTAAAATTACAAGCTTTAAAAATGTTCTTAGAGGATGAGAGAACTGAAGTGGTTAAGAGGGCTCTGGAATTTGCCACAGAAAAATGTAAAGAGCTGAACATTACCATAGAAAAACGAATTAGATTTGCAAAAAGAATGCCTGGAGAAATGTCAAGAGATGCTGGCCATACATTGCAAGAAACCATCAAAAGGGATATGTTTGAATGTCTCGATCGTTTTTACCGAGAACTAACAACTCGGTCTAAAGGTATGGAGCACGTTATGTCTATATTTTCAATTATACAGCCCTCTAATCTGATACATGCAGATGAGGAAGAACTTCAGAAGCTTATTCCAAAGTTAACACAAACTTATGATGATCTGTGTGGCGAAGACATTGTACATGAAATTTTTCGACTAAGAAGACATTTAAAATCTGCCAACAAAGATGTTGAACAAACCAAAACCTGGACAGTCTTGACATTTCTCCAGTTCATTCTTGAATGGGATTTTCAGGAATCACTCCCAAACTTGTCTATATGTTTGCGAATTTTCCTAACCGTGTGCATTTCTGTTGCGTCGTGTGAACGAAACTTTTCAAAATTAAAATTGATAAAAAGTGTTCTTCGCTCAACAATGACTGAGGATAGATTGACAAATCTGGCTATGCTGTCCATTGAGCATGATTATGCCAGCAAGATCAGCTTTGACGAAGTGATCGAAAAATTTTCAGAAATGAAAGCCCGAAAAATGAAACTGTAACTTCTCATTTTTAACACTGGGGGTATCTACTCAAATTTTTCCAAATGCCCTGTCACATCTTTGGGTGTCTATATATAACCTTAACATTTTGCTTAGTGTCAGCTGTGTAAAACCAAAAAAATGGTTGTAGTGTGCTGTCTATTTTCCAGTTGTACTTGTACAAGTTTCCACTCATTTGGAATTCTTGGGGAATCCATAGTTGTCATGTTGTAGAGTTCAGGAAATTGACTACTGCAAGGAATCCCTGATGGGGAAACCTAACTGTACCTTACTATGCAACAAGAGATTTCATGAAATGGTCACGCATCTAACCAAGATGCACCTGACAGACACTCACTGCATAGGGCTAATAAGCCTCACAAAGGCACAACTGTGCTCCGTTATAGTAGAACAGGTGCATGAAGAACTAATGCATCTCACAATACAAATAATGGAAGCAAACCTATGCATTACACTTTATTCAACTTACAGTATTAGGGGACCTTACCCTTCTTATTGAGAGAGACATTGGTTCCATGCTGCGAAGCATGTTTGCAGCCTTCTCTGGGAGTCCCCCACCCTAACCGAAGTTTAAAATCACCCAACGATTTGGGAACATGCTAGCAACATAGACTTGGGAGCTGCAGTTGTGCCGTTGTGAGGCTTATTAGCCCTAAGCAGTGAGTGTTTATCAGATGCATCTTGGTTAGATGCACGACCATATCATTGAATCTCTTGTTGCATAGTAATTTCTACCTTGCTCTGGCTATGCCCTCAATTTGCTACTGTTCCCTGCTGTAATGCTGGTAACACACCATACAATTTCCCATCTGATAAAATGGGTTGAAGCCATTATTTCACAATCCTTTTTCAGAGCGTACTACACCTCTAACAAGATCCTTGCATCATACACCTGACCTCTATCCAAATGTCCTGAGATCAGCATCAATCTAGTTAATGTATTTGTCTTCAAGCTTCAGAGGGCAGCTTCAGTGCATATACACCACCACGCCTACAAGACTGGGCACTCTCCCTTATCCAATGATCCCCTGCCAGATGGGTCAAATGCGCTAATGGGATACTCTAGCGAGCCCCAGGGTCTAACTACTCTGCTCTGATCTGCAATTTCTTCATTCAGCATTCCCGTGAAAATAAAACCACATAGCCCTCCATAGCATCCCTGTTAAAATTGCACTCACGTTCCCAAACATTTATTCAAGCATAGTTTTAATGGGCGCCTCTCCCCCATGCGTTGGCCACCGGGCTGGGCTTATCGGCAAACCAACATCTCGGGTCCCCAATCTCCTCCGTGTCCACCCTCTCCACGCTGGATAACTTCCTCATCAGTAACCCCCTGGCCACCGCATGGGGAGAGCCTAGTTAAACTCCTATACTTGAATTCTAGTTTGCGAACAGGTGAGTGTGCAATTTTAACTTATTAAACAGACTGTTTTGCACTTTGGATGGCTATGTGCTTTTATTTTGAGAATTCTTTATGAAGGTATAGCAGCTGAAGTGAGCAGTGTATTGTTAGAGGCTGGGGATCGCCTGAGTATCCCACAAGCACATTTGACCTGGCAGGGGGTCATCATTGGATAAGGGTATGTGCCTAGTCTTGTGGGTATATGGTGGTGTATATGCACTGATGCAGATACAATTAAAGTTGCACACTTTGAAGCTTGAGGACACATATGAACTATATTTATTAATGCTGATATCGGGACATTTGGTTATGTGTATGATGCAAGGATCTTGTTAGATGTGGTGTGCTCTGCATTTTTTTTTCCTTGGATTTGGCAGAACATGCACCACCATTGATCATAACCTTAATGTTAGCATACCAGCGCATCCTTTTTGTATGACTAATCTATTTGGAGAATAGCTGCTGGGAGTGAGGACATTGCTGTCTGGGTGGTTATAGTTACTGATCAAGGTTATGGCCAATATTGTTCAAGGCCTGAAAACAAACAGCAATACAGCCTAACAGCAGCAAATGTAGCACACACTGTGAGGCAAATAACAAGTGGGTACTACATTTCACTTAATGGCCTTTAAAATTGAAGATGGGAATGCGACATATAAATGTGAATTCTAGTTGAGAATAAACACTAAGTAGTCCCCACAGCCAAATTTCTGCATTTATATCTTTTGGAGGGACTTTTGGTACAGAAGAGGGAACATCTTGTACTTGAGACCACAAATGGTTTTACACAGTTGACACTTTAATTTATGGGAAATGTTTGAGTGTAACTCCAGGAAAATGGACCCCATTGCTCTCATCTGTATACTAAAAGCAGTTTTTGAATAGTAAATTAACATTTAATGCAATTACCAGTCCACCTGTTGCCTCTTTATCAGCAAATAATCTGCAGCCACTTCATCAGGAACTCAACAGCAAAAGCTGAACAGCGCTCTTGCCTGACCTAGATTCCAACTTCCATGTCCTGTTAAAGGGAACCTAAACGGAGAAGGATATGGATTTTGCCTTTTAAAATACCACTTGCCTGACTGCTCCTGAACCTGTGTAACACCTTTAGCCACAACACCTTAGTCTGAGCACCTGATCTGCATGCTTGTTGAAGTCAGACTGGATTACCTGCATGCTTATTTCAGGTGTAATTCTACCACTACTGCAGCCAAAGAGATGAGCAGGAATGCTAAGGAAACATCCATATCCCTCTCCATTAAGGTTCTCTTTAATGTAGTGTTTTTAAATTTGCCTTATCTAAGTAGCTTCAAGGGAAACTCTGCCCTGAAGCAGAAGCACTACCCTAGCAAAGGGGGTAACTTTCCCCTGCCTAAGGGGAAACTTTGCACTGCCTGGGGGAACTTTGCACTGCGTTATGGGGGAAACTGTCCTGCCTTGGGGGATTTCGGGACATTAAGTTTACAATTAGGCTGGGAAGTATTTGTCCTTGGGCAAGACAGTTTCCCTTTGGTTCAGGTAGTACTTCTGCTTCATTGGGGCAGTTTTTGACATAAATTACAGGAAACTGTATCCTACTGGAAGTTCAAGCACTACCTTTACCAAAGGGAAACTCTACCCTGCCTAAGGGGAATACTTCCCTTTCTAAGGGGGAATTAGCGGGAAACATTAGCTAACATTGCTTTCATAAACCAGTTAATGTGATCTCTATACATTGTTTGTTCTCTGCTGTGTAGGAAATGCATCTTTGTGCAATCTCCTGTTATTTATATTGGTTTTCTGTTTACAGATATGTTAAAGTGAATTGAGATTGTTGTTTCTCTGCCCTGCCTTGAGGGGAACTCTCTCTGCCCTGCCTTGAGGGGAACACTCTCTGCCCTGCCTTGGGGGTGGGAAAGGCTCTGCCCTAGCAGGACTCTATGCCTTATATTAGGCAGAACTTGGGGAGCTTGAGTTTTCCATAGGCTGGGAAATATTCACCCTTGGGCAGGGCAGAGTTTCCCCTTTTGGTTAGGGTAGCGCTTCTGTTTCATTAGGGCACAGTTTCCCCTAAGTGATAGGAAACTGCATCCTACTGGAAGTTCAAGCACTACCCTAACCAAAGGGAAACTCTGCCCTGCCTAAGGGGAATACTTCCCTGTCTAAGGGAATTAGCGGGAAACATTTGCTAAAATTGGTTTCATAAACCACTTACTGTGATCTCTATACATTATTTATTTTATATTTGTTCTCTGCTGTGTAGGAAATGCATCTTTGTGCAATCTCCTGTTATTTATATTGGTTTTCTGTTTAAAGATATGTTAAAGTGAATTGAGATTGTTGTTTCTCTGCCCTGCCTTGAGGGGAACACTCTCTGCCCTGCCTTGAGGGGAACACTCTCTGCCCTGCCTTGAGGGGAACACTCTCTGCCCTGCCTTGGGGGTGGGAAAGGCTCTGCCCTAGCAGGACTCTATGCCTTATATTAGGCAGAACTTGGGGAGCTTGAGTTTTCCATAGGCTGGGAAATATTCACCCTTGGGCAGGGCAGAGTTTCCCCTTTTGGTTAGGGTAGCGCTTCTGTTTCATTAGGGCACAGTTTCCCCTAAGTGATAGGAAACTGCATCCTACTGGAAGTTCAAGCACTACCCTAACCAAAGGGAAACTCTGCCCTGCCTAAGGGGAATACTTCCCTGTCTAAGGGAATTAGCGGGAAACATTTGCTAAAATTGGTTTCATAAACCACTTACTGTGATCTCTATACATTATTTATTTTATATTTGTTCTCTGCTGTGTAGGAAATGCATCTTTGTGCAATCTCCTGTTATTTATATTGGTTTTCTGTTTACAGATATGTTAAAGTGAATTGAGATTGTTGTTTCTCTGCCCTGCCTTGAGGGGAACACTCTCTGCCCTGCCTTGAGGGGAACACTCTCTGCCCTGCCTTGGGGGTGGGAAAGGCTCTGCCCTAGCAGGACTCTATGCCTTATATTAGGCAGAACTTGGGGAGCTTGAGTTTTCCATAGGCTGGGAAATATTCACCCTTGGGCAGGGCAGAGTTTCCCTTTTTGGTTAGGGTAGCGCTTCTGTTTCATTAGGGCACAGTTTCCCCTAAATTATAGGAAACTGTATCCTACTGGAAGTTCAAGCACTACCCTAACCAAAGGGAAACTCTGCCCTGCCTAAGGGGAATACTTCCCTGTCTAAGGGGGAATTAGTAGGAAACACTGGCCAGCATTGATTTTATGAAGCTGTTACTGTGATCTCTGAAATGGTGGTTGTGTGTAGAAGATACACCAAAGTGCAATCTTGTTATTTATATTGGTTTTCTGTTAATGTTTTAAGTGAATTAAAATTCAATGTTTTCGTTACCAGATGTCTAATGTGCAATCCTTGTCATTTGATCTGGTGTAATAAAATCTTAATTGAAATCTGACTACTTTGCATTATTTTAAAATCAAGCACTGATGGAATAACATACTAGCATGCTGTAATAACCTTTTGACATAACTCATTAAGGTAATGGCCACACAACTTCAGCTTATCCATTCCAAATTTGTGTCCAACAGTTTGCCTGTATGTGTAACCCTCTCAATTACCTACACTTTTTTTTTTGGGGGGGGGGGGGGTGTCTACCAATGATGAGCACCGGGTGCAAAATACCCTAGGTACGCCACTGGATCAAGCATCAAGGTAATCCAGATGTCCTCCCTTGAACGCATCTGGATCACCCGGGGGTCCCTGCGAAGGCAGCGCAACATGTGCACAGCCATGGGAAACAAGTGGGCCCTGCCAGCAAGATCTTCCTTGTCCTCGCCATTGTCCCATAACGCATGCCTGTCCTCTTCCTGTGCCATGTCGTTGTCCTCCTCAAACCGCCATCCACGTACAACGCCTGCTGCACTCTGCTCCTCCTCCTCCTCCAGGTTAGGGACCTCCAACTCTTCCACTACCTGCTGTGAGCCCTCCTCTGAGCTGGACTGTGCTGCCATCTGCTTTTGTTCTTCCAACTGCCTCAGGGCTTCATCCCCACGCTCAATTAAATTGTCCATTGCCTGCTCCAGTAGACAAACCAAGGGCACCCACTGGCACACAGAGGCCCGCTCCTCACTGACCATCTTGGTTGCCTCCAGGAAGGGACTCAGCACCAGGCATACTTGCTGCATCAGTGTCCACTGAGTGGCAGTAATCATGGGGACTTGCTGGTTGCTGGGAACACTTGGGTCTAGCATGTAGGCCCTAAGAGCCAGCCTGTGCTGACACAGCCGCTCCAACATGGCCAGAGTCGAATTCCAGCGAACTGGCATGTCGATGATCATCCGGTGTTGTGGCCTTCCATACTGCTGCTGTAAGGTGGACAAGAGTGCAGAGGCAGTGGCTGACAGGCGGAAAAAGCGTACCACCGCCCGGGCATCCTGCAGCAGCTCGCTCATCCCCTGGTAGGTGCGCAAGAAGCGCTGCACCACAAGATTGAGCACGTGGGCCAAGCAGGGGATGTGCTGGAGGTTTCCCTGCTGCACTGCTGCCACCAGGTTGGCCCCGTTATCGGCTGCCACATACCCCACTTCCAGGCCTCTGGGGGTCAGCCACCTCCGCTCCTGCTTCCTGAGGGCGGCCAGGACGTTGGTGGCCGTAAGCCTCTCCTTCCCCAGGGTCACCAATTTTAAAAGGGCTTGGCAGTGCCGAGGCTTGGCGCTGCTGCTGCCGAGGCGGGCTTGCTTTCCGGGTGCAGAGGGAGTGTCGTGACAGGACCCTTCTGCATCCCCCCTGATCCCGCGTGGTGGCACCACTAGCTGGGCTGATGCACTCTTGTCCTCCCTCCCTTCCATCAGTGTCACCCAGTGGGCCGTAAAGGACAGGTAGCGACCTGTCCCAAATCTGCTACTCCACGAGTCCATGGTCACGTGGACCCGCTTGCCCACAGAGTAGTCCAGGGAACGGGCCACGTTTTCCACCGCAAACTTGTGGAGTGCTGGGATCGCGCTCCTGCTGAAATAGTGGCGACTGGGGACTTGCCACTCAGGGATGCCAAATTGGAGCAGCGTCCACATGGCGCTCCCCTCCTGCACCAGGGAGTAGGGAAGCAGCTGTGATGCCATGGCCCGGGCCAGCAAGCCATTTAGTTTGCGGATCCGCCTGTGGCTTGGAGGCAGAGGCTTGGTCAGACCCTGAAAGGTGTCGCTCAGCAGGGTCTGACGACGCTGGGATGCAGGGGAGACAGAGGAGAGAGAGACGAAAACACTGGCTGCCAGCCTCAATGTCTGTGTCCTGAGTAGCCGAGGTGGAAGAGCGCTTGCGTGCTACTACTGCTGCTGCTGTGGGGGATTCACGACCCTGAGGGAGGGATGATGCTGCTGCGCTGGTGGGCCTTCTGCTCTCAGGAACCCCTGCCAGCAGTGCCTGCTTCCTCTTAAACTCTGCATACTCGCGGCAGTGGCGGCTTCTCAGGTGGCCCTGGAGGGATGAGGTACCCATCTTGCTCAGACTTTTCCCACGGCTCAATCTTTTGCTGCATAACCTGCACACCGCATACCTTTTGTCATCAGTACATTCCTCAAAGCAATCCCACACTGGTGACTTTAATTTACTGCGGCCCCCACTAGCAGAGGGTGCAGCGGAACAATGTGTGGTAGTAGTTGCCGGGGGTTGCATGGTGGTGGTGCCGGCTGAAGCAGTGTCCTGTCTACTTCCTCCACGCCCACTGCTGCCGATGCCCCTGCCCCTGCCTGACATATGGCGATATCCTTGCCTAGGCCGAGGTGACTCGTCATCCTGCTCTGCCTCTGACAATTCTTCCACGGACTCAGCAGGCTGCACATAGTTAGGGTCCACAACGTCGTCATCATCAGCAGCATCTTCATAATCCAGCTCTTCCTCTGACTCCACCGCCTCCTCTTCTGTCCCTACATCCCCAGACACAGACCCCTCTTCTTCATCACCAGAACTCAACAACGCTTGTGATTGTGGCCCGATCTCAATCTCTGCCACATCAGTCCCCAGTAAGTCCTGAGCTTCTTGCATCAGCAGGTTCCCAGAAGCCGGACTGAGGGACAGAACGCTGTCATCCTGGGAGGGCTGCTGACCAGTGGGTGCTGGGGTGGATGCCACAACAAGCGTGGGACGTTGGCTGCTGCTGCTGCTGCTGCTGCTTGGAGTGGTGCTCACAGTAGAGGTCTGGGAGGAAGTCATGGTGTCCATGAGTACGTCAGGTTCCATTTGCTCAACCACCACACGGGGACCAGAAACTTTAAAATACTTGGACAATGGCATCCGCTGACTCGGCCCAGGCTTTGCTGCCCCCCTTTCTGCTGCATCACGACCACGTACAGCTGGGCGTCCTCTCCCTGGACGTGGAGCAGTCCCAGAAGTGGCTGAGGCAATTGAACTCCCTTTCCTCTCACCCCGCGAAACCCTGCCAGACATGTTGCTAGTAATGAATCACTGGATGCAGTGGGCACAGTACAAGGTCACTGAAGGATGCACCAGGCACAGTACAAGGTCACTGAAGGATGCAGTGGGCACAGCAGTGGGCACTGGATATACAACTAGGTCACTGAAGGATGCAGTGGGCACAGTACAAGGTCACTGAAGGATGCAGTGGGCACAGCAGTGGGCACTGGATATACAACTAGGTCACTGAAGGATGCAGTGGGCACAGTACAAGGTCACTGAAGGATGCAGTGTGCACAGCAGTGGGCACTGGATATACAACTAGGTCACTGAAGGATGCAGTGGGCACAGCACAAGGTCACTGAAGGATGCAGTGGGCACAGCAGTGGGCACTGGATATACAACTAGGTCACTGAAGGATGCAGTGGGCACAGTACAAGGTCACTGAAGGATGCAGTGGGCACAGTACAAGGTCACTGAAGGATGCAGTGGGCACAGCAGTGGGCACTGGATATACAACTAGGTCACTGAAGGATGCAGTGGGCACAGCACAAGGTCACTGAAGGATGCAGTGGGCACAGCAGTGGGCACTGGATATACAACTAGGTCACTGAAGGATGCAGTGGGCACAGTACAAGGTCACTGAAGGATGCAGTGGGCACAGTACAAGGTCACTGAAGGATGCAGTGGGCACAGCAGTGGGCACTGGATATACAACTAGGTCACTGAAGGATGCAGTGGGCACAGTACAAGGTCACTGAAGGATGCAGTGGGCACAGCAGTGGGCACTGGATATACAACTAGGTCACTGAAGGATGCAGTGGGCACAGTACAAGGTCACTGAAGGATGCAGTGGGCACAGCAGTGGGCACTGGATATACAACTAGGTCACTGAAGGATGCAGTGGGCACAGTACAAGGTCACTGAAGGATGCAGTGGGCACAGCAGTGGGCACTGGATATACAACTAGGTCACTGAAGGATGCAGTGGGCACAGTACAAGGTCACTGAAGGATGCAGTGGGCACAGCAGTGGGCACTGGATATACAACTAGGTCACTGAAGGATGCAGTGGGCACAGTACAAGGCCACTGAAGGATGCAGTGGGCACAGCAGTGGGCACTGGATATACAACTAGGTCACTGAAGGATGCAGTGGGCACACAAGGATGTCACACTGTGTAATGAGATGCTCATATGCCAGCGAGCGAGCAGTGGGCACTGGGCACGGCACAAGGTCACTGACAGAATGAATGAACAGCGCTGGCAGAGAGTGGCGGCGCCGGCGGTGTGACTGGCTGCCTGCAAATAGTACAAGTGTATAACTGTCACTGGAATATGCAAGTGAACACTGCAGTTGCACTAACCTGCCTTCCTGCACTACACACAGATAATCCCCACTCCCACTACACTGACTACACTGCAGCACTGAACCTGCCTGCACTACACACAGTTAAATAATCACTAGACTCCCACACTCCCACTACACTACACTGACTACAACTAACTACAGCAATCACTCACTGACTAGCTAACTGTGTACAGTATAAGAGCAGTGTTAGCAAAAAAAACGCTTTGTTTTTAACACAATAAATGCACTTGCTCAAACAACAATGGCCTGGAGATAATCCTCTCAGCACCACAGTCTAGCAAGGACAGAGCTTTTCCATCATGGCCGCCGCTTTATATTCAGGAGGGGAGGGCATAGCTCCCCTCCTGTGATTGGTTGCTAGGGCCTGGCTGGGGCCCTCTGATTGGCCTGCAATGTGTCACTTCTGCATAGTTTGACGCATTTCCGCAAACCACGACTTCAGCGCCGGGTTTCACGAGCGTGAATGCGGATTTCTGTCCGCATTCACGCGTAGCCGATGCAGATTTTCGTGGTTGAAAATCTATTCACGGATTTTCGTGTCCGAGGCGGAATGCGTCAAAATGGTCGTGAATCCACGCGTAAGCGTGATCACGACCTGGCGGTGAGCACCACTGCTTGGGATTGCTGTAGCAGCTCAGCTTAGTGAATCAACCCCTTTGATTGGCCCAAAAGGCTGCCTGTCAAGTGACGTCACGCGTAGCGTGTGCTCCGGTGAGTGATGTCAATTGTGCGTGCTACGCTGCCAGTAACGCATGTAGTATGTGGACTGATTAAATAGCGCGTGTAGCAGAAGGTTACTTGCGCTATTATGTTAGTGAATCAATTACATAATATGGGGGCTTTAAACTTCAAAAATAATTTCTTTCCTTGTAACATTTTTCCCACATTACAAAATTGAAAATGGATGCTCACCAGTGTGGCTTATCTGGTGTACATGAAGGCTTGTTTTCTACCTGAAGTAGTGGCTGGATAGTGTACTGGATAAGGGCTCTGCCTCTGACACAGGTGACCTGCATTACCTCTCTGACTACCTCCCACGCATAACAACGCCACTCTATTGCAAACTTAAAAGTAACCCATTGGGTTGTCTCTGTACAATTTATCAAAGATGATCTTTTTAAAGGTGTATGTCACCAAGGTTTTAAATATTTTTTTGTTTTATATTTTTATGCGATGGAGACCTCTCTTTATGATTACAGAGGGTGCTACAAGGATGGTGGTGTTGCCAGAGAAGGCAGTGGGGTGGCCATATACCGCCGGAGGTGCTGTTAAGCTGGGCATGGCTGCATCACCTGGTGAGCCGTTATATGTAGGGGAGGGGGGGACCCCACTGAGTCTGAAGTTGTGAATTTGTGGACTGATACAGAGTGCTAACACTATTATCCTCCATTGATTTCCCACACTCTGCATATAAGAAAGTCAATTAGCTTAGTGATGGATGAAGTAGATGCAAATAACTTCGAGTTGATGCAAATGTACACACATTTTAATGCACATGTATGCAACTTCAAAATGAACCAATCGAATTTTACCTCAGCATAATTTGATTGGTTCATTTTTAAGCTGCATAAATTTGCATAACAATGTTCATATTTGCATCAACACTAATTTGTTTGCATCTACTTGACCATCACTAATTAGTATATCTGTCAAGAGCAACCATTGTTATTCGTCAAAAAGGTTGGAAATGACCATGACTATAGAAATGACATTTAGGAACACAAAAGAGAATCCTTTTCTCTGTATGTCAGTTATGTGATATTGGTGGGAATTCCCAATTCTGAATTGGTTAATGATAACCCCTGGACAGCCGATGTGAGAGGCTCATCCTAATGGCAGACAGCAGAGGAGAACTCAGCCTGTGCTAGCATCCGGGACATTCCCCAGCATAATACTCCCCTCCAGAGGTCAGTAGCCCCCCAGCCCCGTATATTGTGTGGCGGGGATCATCTCCCTCATATTGCGGGGGCAGTGACAGGAGACCCCGTATAATAGACATGTTACCCCCTGATAATGATGGAGACAGCGGAGATCGGGGGAGCAGGAAGCGGAGCTGGTCACATTAGAGCGGGATTTCCCGGCCACTGTCGCCGCTCAGAAGCCCCCCATGACTGTAATTGGGGAGGGGAGACCCCTGCCAGCCGGGCGGCCGCACACAGGGGGCGCACCGCTACTCTCCGGGGGGAATAAACCCACTTTTTTCCCGGCGAGGAAACACAAGCAGAGAGCCGAGGAGTGACAGCTGTGTGAAGAGGCGGGCAGCTCAGAGTCCGGATCCCACCAATAGGTAGACGGGACGCGCTACTATCAGCAGCCAATGGCAGCGCAGCCGGGGAGGGTATATAAGCGCTCACTGGCGGTCACTTGCAGAGTTACACTTTGTAATATAACTAGGAAGATGGCAGAGACCGCCCCAGCAGCCGCCCCTCCCGCAGCGGAGCCCGCCGCCAAGAAGAAGCAGACTAAGAAGGCGGCAGCCGGAGGAGGAGCCAAGAAAGCCAGCAAGAAGCCTTCCGGCCCCGCCGTATCCGAGCTCATCCTCAAGGCCGTGTCCGCCTCCAAAGAGCGCAGCGGGGTCTCCCTGGCCGCCCTGAAGAAGGCTCTGGCTGCCGGAGGCTACGATGTGGAGAAGAATAACAGCCGCCTCAAGCTGGCCATCAAGGGCTTGCTGACAAAGGGCAGCCTCGTCCATGTCAAAGGCACCGGCGCCTCCGGATCCTTCAAGGTCAGCAAGAAGGAGGCAGCCGGCAAAGAGCACAAGAAGCCGGCGGCGGCCAAGAAGAAGCCAGCGGCTGCCGCCAAGCCTAAGAAGCCGGCTACTGCCAGGAAGCCCAAAGCCGCCAAGTCCCCGAAGAAGCCTAAGAAAGCCCCCGGCGCCGCCAAGAAGAGCCCCGCTAAGAAGGCGGCCAAGAAACCAGCGGCAGCTGCTGCCAAGAAGCCCAAAGCTGCCGCTAAACCCAAGAAAGCCGCCAAGAGCCCCGCTAAGAAGGCAGCCAAGCCTAAGGCCGCCAAAAGCCCGGCAAAGAAGGCAGCAAAGCCCAAGAAGGCCGCTCCTAAGAAGAAATAAGCTGCAGCTTATCACTCCATAGACCCAAAGGCTCTTTTCAGAGCCACCCACCTCTCCTCTGAAGGGCTGCGATACTTTCTCACGTTTTATCAGCTGGTAAATGGTGTAAAAAAGTACCTGGAAAGGTTAGCATTAACCTCCCCAGCGTTCAATTTTCCCAGGATTTCTTTGCAAAAAGTGATAAAATGTATTTTTAAAACTTTTTTTTCCCTGTAACTTGCCAAAATGTGTCAAGCAAGGGTCTAGTATACGGTGCACGAGAGTATTGATGTGTATGCACGTTTATACTGTTCATAACATGTTTTTATGGATGGACATTTCTGTCCATACCGCTGGGGAGGTTAAACTACTTGCCAGGTGATCTGGTTCTCTTCTCCATCCTATCATTGATCGTAGTCCGCTCAGGCTGGAGCTGCGAGCAGTAGCATCCGCGCGTTACTATTATCCCGCTCTGGCTGCCGCAGATTACACCGCGCGGCCAACTGGATTTTTGTGAAGCCAGTTGCATACAATGCTGCTTCAATCACAATTCAGCAGAGCACGTAGTTATCTATGAAAATGAAGATTATCATGCAATGAAAGTTGCATGTAGCTCTGGTCCAATTCCTGCAGGTCACGCATATCTCTATGGCAGCCCAGAGTGCGGAGAACTGAAAACTGTAGTTATCGTAGTGCTGCAAAATACGATGCTACTTCAATATGCTGTATACTAGTTAAAATCAATTATGCATGAGCAATTACCTGCGCTGCAGCTCTAGTTACATTCCAAATATGAGCTCTTCCCCTCATGTAGAAACGCAGCACCGCTCTAAAAAGTGCATACAGCATTGTATTTCACTGCTCATGCTATATGGAAATGGTGGAATTGCTAATTGTATTTGTAGAATTGGACTGTAAAATAAACAAGCTTAGACCGTATCAGCAGAATTTGTAAAAAGAGCTCTGTGTAGAAAATTGAGGTGGCTCTGAAAAGAGCCTTTGTGTTGGGTGAGCTTATCAGAACGCTGCTTGATGTGATTATTATGCCCTCTCGCCGCGGATCCTGCGGGCCAGCTGGATGTCTTTGGGCATGATGGTGACCCTCTTGGCGTGGATGGCGCACAGGTTGGTGTCCTCGAAGAGCCCCACCAGATAAGCCTCGCTGGCCTCCTGCAGAGCCATGACGGCCGAGCTCTGGAAGCGCAGGTCGGTCTTGAAGTCCTGGGCGATCTCCCGCACCAGGCGCTGGAAGGGCAGCTTGCGGATCAGCAGCTCGGTGGATTTCTGGTAGCGGCGGATCTCTCTGAGAGCCACTGTACCGGGCCGGTAGCGGTGAGGCTTCTTCACTCCTCCGGTGGCCGGGGCGCTCTTCCGGGCGGCTTTGGTGGCCAGCTGCTTGCGGGGAGCTTTCCCTCCGGTGGACTTGCGGGCGGTCTGCTTGGTTCTGGCCATCGCTGGTTCTGCAAATTCTACTCACAGGCGAGAATAGACTGAAGAATAGTGTTGTCCGGATCATGAACGATTCGGATCTTTGATCCGAATCTATTTTATGAGTCGATCATCCGAATCATCAAAATGAGTGATTCGGATCGCAAAAGGGGCGGGGCCAGGAGTGACACGCCCCCTCTCAGCGGGCAGCGGGGTCTTGGAAGCAGAGCAGAGATGGATCGCTCTGTTGGAAGGGAGGCAGCCTTGCAGGGACAGCAGGTAGCTGAGAGAGAGGGGACATGGGTGCCACTGCCAGATATGTGTAGAGCACACATACTGGCTATAACGTGCTGCCCATTATAGGCTGGCTGTTCCGTAGTGCTGCACAGTGAACACATTGGAAGCTTTTGACTCAGCACAGCTCAGTAACTTTGCAGACAGTGTGATTGAAAGGCAATATAATCCTCCTGCACTCGGCACTAAACAGCTGCACTTATCTTCTGGGAATGCTTTCTTTCACTGTGCGACCTTTTCTTTCAAAGTGTACAGATGAACATATAGGTGAAATATATGTAAAGCATATGACTTCAGCATGTGGGTATTACGTGCAAACATTTCTGCTCTCTGCTCGTCCCTCCTCCCTTCTCTGTCCATCTTCTCCCCTTCTCTGTGTGTCCACTCCCTCCCCTTCTCCTGTCCACAGACCTGTCCTGCTGTTCATTTCACCCCGAATGTTTCCGGTAGTAAAATGATCCGAGATTCGGATCAAAGATCCGGATCTCTTCAATGATCCGATTCGAATCATCCGGATCATTGAAAAGATCCGAACTTCCCATCTCTACTGAAGAAACGGCCGGGAAGCGCCTCTTTATACAGCCCGCACCGCTCTGTAATTGGCTACCTCACACCACGCCCTCTACATGCCATTAGGTCGCACGTGATACGTAGAGAACCAATTAGAGATCCAATCACCGGACAGCTCCACCTAATAATCCCGCCCAGAGCGGCCGCTGGGAACTCAGGACACACGCTCTGCATGCTAATACCTTCTAGTTATACAGCGCTCTGGGCTCTGATTGGCCGGGGCGATCGGGTGCTTTTATCTGGATGGCTAATTCAGCACATTTGTTATTTTTCAAATGTCCCTCCCGCCACAAGATTGCCTCGTTACACCAGCCCGCCATTCTGCAATGTTACCTTACTAGGTTCTTTGACTTCTTTACTGAATTTTCTGAGGAATAATAGATGATTCCTCTGCAGATCTGTATGTTACATGTATCCTATCTGCATCATTCAGTATCGGGTTGTAGTAACAAGTGGCGGCAGATCGGCCGGGTTGTGGTGGAAACATGAAGCCCCCCTCACCCCTTGTGCGGGGCATGTTCTTATAATAAATATCAAAGTATTAAGGAAGTATTGTGAATGGAAAAATGTGCTGAAAACGGTGATTTCTGAATATTTTGCTGGCTAAGAGGCAGCGCTGTAGTGATACTTTTAACTTCCACCACCACACACGCTGTTACATTGCAGTTAGAGACGTTACAGACTCGTCAGGAATCAGGATAGATTATACAGATTAATGCTCGAGAAGTGCTGTCGCTGGCCGGTGCATCCGCATTATTCCATTCATATGTAATTCCATTATTACTCCATACAGACTATCGGCTTCTCTGAATAAACGCACAGGAAACCGCTATATCTCTGTATTATGGTTAATTTGCTGCATTTCCAAGTATCCAGAGGTCTCGAATACAAACGTGTGCCTCAGTTAAAAGCTGCAGAATGAACCTACTGAATTCCGTATTCCCCCAACTAGGGCTTCCCGCATACATGTAGAGCACCGCACGGCTGGAGGAGTAACTGCAGCGTGGAAATCCTCCCAGCACAGCCGATCTATGAGCGGGAGAGCCAGAATACTCGGGGAACACTATACAGCAGATACGGCAATAGCAGCACACCGCTCCGTAGTGAATGAGGCAGTGGCTACTAGTAGAGATTGTAAGGAGTAGGTAATGACATTCATAACAGTGTGTTGCAGCGGTACACAGCTCCGTAGTGCAGTAGTGGGTGGCTCTGAAAAGAGCCTTTGGGATTACTACATAGCTGGATGCGAGCCACATTACTTGGCGCTGGTGTACTTGGTGACGGCCTTGGTGCCCTCGGACACGGCGTGCTTGGCCAGCTCTCCCGGCAGCAGCAGGCGGACGGCGGTCTGGATCTCCCGGGAGGTGATGGTGTGGCGCTTGTTGTAATGAGCCAGGCGGGAAGCTTCCCCGGCGATGCGCTCGAAGATGTCATTGACGAAGGAGTTCATGATGCTCATGGCCTTGGAGGAGATGCCGGTGTCGGGGTGCACCTGCTTCAGCACCTTGTACACGTAGATGGCGTAGCTCTCCTTCCTGGTCTTCCTGCGCTTCTTGCCGTCCTTCTTCTGGGTCTTGCTCACCGCTTTCTTAGAGCCCTTCTTGGGCGCCGGGGCGGACTTGGTTGGTTCAGGAGCCATGCTGATTCTCAGTAACTCTGCAGAGTGCGGAGACACAACGAGGAGCAGTGCCGCCTCCGCTCCTTATATAGGCGGCCTATGCTAATCAGGCTGCAGCGCTTCTCTCTATACTATTTGGTAGCGTCACTGGCTGATGATTTCCTTCTCTCTCACTGGCTGGAGACGCGCCGTGTGCAAAAACACATTACTGAGAACCCGAAGATAATCCCATTGGCAGCTTCAGCGCAGAGGAACGCCCAGAGTTTGCTGATTGGTGAAATGCTGGTCCGGCATTCCATTGGCTGAATCGGACAGGGTCCAATCAGGGGACAGCGCGGGGCGGGCAGCAGAGTATATAGGGCAGGAGGAGGGGTGAAGGCGGCTATTCCTGCGTTATAGTCTATCACTGCTAATCCTGCAAAATCATCATGTCCGGAAGAGGCAAACAAGGCGGTAAGGCTCGTGCCAAGGCCAAGACTCGCTCCTCCCGGGCCGGGCTGCAGTTCCCAGTCGGCCGTGTTCACCGTCTGCTGAGGAAGGGCAACTATGCGGAGCGGGTGGGGGCCGGAGCTCCGGTCTATCTGGCCGCAGTGCTGGAGTATCTGACCGCTGAGATCCTGGAGCTGGCTGGCAACGCCGCCCGGGACAACAAGAAGACCCGCATCATCCCCCGCCACCTGCAGCTGGCCGTGCGCAACGACGAGGAGCTCAACAAGCTGCTGGGTGGGGTGACCATCGCCCAGGGGGGCGTCCTGCCCAACATCCAGGCCGTGCTGCTGCCCAAGAAGACCGAGAGCCACAAGGCCGCCAAGAGCAAGTAATTCCCTGCAGCAGCCAAGAGACACAGTACAGAACCACAAAGGCTCTTTTCAGAGCCACCCACATAGCCACTAAAGAGCCTGATGCGCGGTATCGTGTTTCCCTGGAAACCTTTTGCTTATAATAATGAAAAGTACACCCCGTATTAGAGGATTATAATGTAATTACACAATAGTTACATCCAATAGGTGGAAGTCGCGCTCCTTATCAGTCAAATACGTTACAAGCGAATGAGGGGGATTCTCTTGACTGCGACAGCAAGTTGCGTGTTCATGTTGCAGATTGGGATGTAGTACAGCGAAGCACAGTAATGTTTCACAATCTACACGCGTATAAGCAGAGCAGCCTGCAGAAAAGCACGTGTATGGGAAAGCGTGCACAATGCATAAGTGCTATCAGCAGGCAATAGAGCAGCATCTCCATATGCGGTGCTGGGAACGTTCTTCTGCAGGTCGGATCGCAACGGGCTTCTTTCAATAGAAATCAAAATACATTTTTTACTTTCTACAATTAAATTATTGTTTAATGATTGTGGGTAGTTAATAGAAACAGTAGTACAAAACCATTGCATATTTATCTACACGCTGAATGTCTGATCCACAACGTGGAGAGGATTATGGCCGTGCTATTGGCTGATGAGAGACGCTCCTGTAGCTGTGATTGGCTAAGAGGCAGGGCGGTTGCTATTTTCAAATTTGCCGCCGAATTTCCCCGGGACAGCCGGGCTGGATGTGCAGCTGTGTTGCGGCATTATGTGATGCAGTACCGGCAGCTGCCCCGCAATATTCAGCATTTCCCCGGCTGTGCTGCTCCCTGCAATGCCAGCTCAGAGTTCCGCTATAAGAGATATGGGAGGTTTGTGGTCATATTGTAACAATGTAACTTACTACAAGGGGAGGGGATCCCTGAGGAACAAATAGATCATTATTTAGCAGTGCACAGCTGTCATTAATATGTCCAGTGTTAGATAAACAGCAGTCGTTACAAGTTAAAGTAATATTAGAAGAGAAACAACCAGTATAACCAGCACTTACAGTATAAGACATTAGACGTATTAAAAAAAAAAGATATATTCGAATATATGCCAGATAATCGTGTGGCTCCGCCCCTTTAACTGCAGTCTCCCCTCAGGTCCGCCCACACTGTATAAGAGGAGGGGAGGCGGCAGCACAGATCAGTTGCTCTCTACAGCGGAGAAGAAGCAGCATTGTTATCATGTCTGGCCGAGGAAAGGGTGGGAAGGGACTCGGGAAAGGAGGCGCCAAGCGGCACAGGAAGGTGCTCCGGGATAACATCCAGGGCATCACTAAGCCCGCCATCCGCCGCCTTGCCCGCAGAGGGGGTGTCAAGCGCATCTCCGGCCTCATCTATGAGGAGACCCGCGGAGTGCTGAAGGTTTTCCTGGAGAACGTCATCCGGGACGCCGTCACCTACACCGAGCACGCCAAGAGGAAGACGGTCACCGCCATGGATGTGGTGTACGCCCTCAAGCGCCAGGGGCGCACCCTCTACGGCTTCGGAGGTTAATCTGGCTGCTTCACTGATTCCAACTACAACACAAAGGCCCTTCTCAGGGCCACCCACTGTTTCTATACAAAGTACTGTGGTAGGATTTCTATCTAATGGAGATATTTATAATTCTTTTACTGTCGTTTCTGGGGAATACAGCAGTTTAGTATTTATACGGCAGGTTCACTATAGCAGCACTTTTAATTATACACGAATACTGATGATGAGCAAAGAATATTGAACAGTGTTCTACATTGTATTTGTAACACTAGCTGTTGCATCCGAGGATAGAATATGATACATCTGTAGATAAACAATGTAACGATATTCCTCCCATGAACACTGCACACTTGTTATCTGAGCATTAGTTATAGGACATAATGCAAATATCAGACAATAAAAACAAATAATTGAAGATACACGTATAGTTATTGGGATATAGTTTCAGTAAGGTGTTTCAGATGGGTTGGGTGGGAGTTTAGGAAGAGGACTGCTTGGAGGATGAGGGCGATCTTGTGCTTGGCAATGTTGGTGTGGTGGCCTGAGGGGAGCAGAAGTAGGGAGGATCACATACATCGACATGGCATTGAGCTGTTTTCAGGAGTGATTGGGTGTTCGGTGGGTTCCTGGGAATACCCCTTCCTCTCCCTGGACTTCCTGTATTTCCTTGTCTTGTTTTCTATGACATCTTCCTCTCTTCGGGGTTTGTCTTCCTCTGTGTCTGTTTCTAAAAAGCTCACCCCTTTATGTGATCTGCCAGTTCAATCCTCTGCAACTTTCTGGAATTGTTCTGGTTGGTTGCTTACTGAGTTTAACGTTCCTCTGAATCCTTTCCACCTCCCTTTTAACCGTGTGATTGTATTTACAAACATATAATTGAAGGACAACTGAAGTGAGAGGGATATGGAGGCTGTCATGTTTATTTCCTTAAGGCCCTGCTGGGCCGATTTGCGCCAAATAAAGAGCAGCACACGCAGCCGGCACTTTGCCAGCCGCGTGTGCTGCCCGATCGCCGCCGCTCTGCGGCGATTCGCCGCGAGCAGCGGCGAAAGAGGGTCCCCCCAGCCGCCTGAGCCCTGCGCAGCCGGAACAAAAAGTTCCGGCCAGCGCTAAGGGCTGGATCGGAGGCGTCTGACGTCAGGACGTCGGCTGACGTCCATGACGTCACTCCGCTCGTCGCTATGGCGACGGTGTAAGCAAAACAAGGAAGGCCGCTCATTGCGGCCTTCCTTGTTTATTCTGGGCGCCGGAGGCGATCGGAAGAACGCCTCCGGAGCGCCCTCTAGTGGGCTTTCATGCAGCCAACTTTCAGTTGGCTGCATGAAATAGTTTTCTTTTAATTTAAAAAAAACCCTCCCGCAGCCTCCCTGGCGATCTTATCAGAACGCCAGGGTGGTTAATACCATTTGTCTGGCTATCCTGCTAATCATCTGCCTGTAATACTTTAAGCAACAGTCCTGAACAAGCATGCAGCAGATTAGGTTTTTCTGAGATTGTCAGATCTGCAATGCGGGCAAACATTTCACCAGAAAAGAAACGCAATGCAGGCAAACATTTCACCAGAAAAGAAACGCAGTGCGGGCAAACATTTCACCAGAAAAGAAACAGAATGCAGGCAAACATTTCACCAAAAAAGAAATGCAACGCGGGCAAATATTTCACCTGGAAAAGAAAGCATTTACTCACCTGGCAGAAGTCTCCGGCCTCTGGCGCGCTGCTCCCGGGACCACCTTCCTCCTGCTCGTCTCCCGCGCTGACAGGGCTACGGCAAGATGGCGTCCGAAGCCCTGTACTGGAGACACAAATAGTCTCCAGTACAGGGCTTCGGCAGCCATCTTGCCGTAGACCTGCTCGCCTGCCGGTGTCGGAACAGACACCGGAAGAAGGAGGCTGGAGCGGGGCTGCGGGCAATGAACTGGCACGGCATCTATAGACGCCGCTGCCAGTTCATGAGGATAGAGTGACCAGAGTCCCGAGGCCGGGACGTCCCGCTGCTGAAAGCGGGACGTTTCCCGGACCTCATGCAGCCTGGGACAGCGGACCCCGAATCCGGGACGCGTCCCGGGAATCCAGTACGTCTGGTCACTCTATATAAAGTGAGTAGAGCAGTGGGGAAAGCACACAGCCCTGGGGTGCACAGTACTGACTGTCAGAGAGCTTGATGTGTGTTTCCCAATTCTAACATGCTTTCTCCTGTCGGTTAAGAAATTGGTTATCCATTTGCAGATGGATTCAGGTATGTGTAGCTGGGAGAGATTGCTGTGTAGCAGTGATGAAATGATGGTATTAAATTCAGAGCTGAAATCTATGAATACAATCCTGGTGTGTCTAGATGCATACACACAGTGCAGTGTCTAGGCTAAAATGCACCCAGGGCGAGGGTGTAAAAATTGCGCCTGCCCACGCCCGAAGCAAGGTATGGGTGCCCGCAGTATAGGTTAGCCAGGTCTAGTTGCACTCAGTATAGATTCCCCCAGTATAGGTAGCCCAGAATAGGTACCCCAGTATAGGTAGCCAGCTATAGGTCCCCCCCCCCCAGTATAGGTAGCCAGGCCTAGGTGAGCCAGTATAGTTGCCTCCGGTATAGGTTAGCCAGGTAGGTGCCTCCAGTATAGGTAGCCAATAGTTGCCCCCAGTATAGGTTAGATAGGCAGGCGCCCCCGGTATAGGTTAGATAGGCAGGTGCCCCCAGTACAGATTAGCTAGGTGGGTGCCTCTAATATAGGTAGCCAGAATAGTTGCCCCCAGCATAGGTTAGATAGGTAGATGACCCCAGTATAGGTTAGATTAGAAAGCTGCCCCCCAGTATAGGTTAGATTAGGTAGCTGTCCCCAGTATAGGTTAGATTAGGTAGCTGCCCCCCAGTATAGGTTAGATAGGTAGCTGCCCCCCAGTATAGGTTAGATTAGGTAGGTGCCCCCCAGTATAGGTTAGATTAGGTAGCTGCCCCCCAGTATAGGTTAGATTAGGTAGGTGCCCCAGTTACAGGTTAGGTAGGTGCGGTGCCCCCCATGATGGAGGGGGGAGCCACAGCCGCGGGGAGGGCAGCCCGACCTCTCCCTCCCTTCCTCTCCCCGGCCGCCCTCCGTGCTCCCCCCGTCAGTGTGCAGACAGCAATGTGCAGGGAAGCGCTATGCAAAACTACTCACCTCCCTGGTTCCAATCGCTGCTCTCTCGCCGCCAGTCTCCTCTCTCCATAGACGCTGATACACACACACGCTGCTTCCTATTTCACAGCGCCCCCCTCCCAACAGCGCTCAGGGCGCCCGTACGGGCTGCACGGCCCTAGAAACGGCCATGCATACACACATGTTAACGGCGTTGTCTGCGGATTTATAAGGCCTGTAGGCAAATTGCAAAGTATACAGCAGGGGATCTGTGATGGGTTTCACGTAAGCCATTATGAGTTTTTCGAATGCTTTCATAACCAATGATGTCAGTGTAACAGGCCTGTAATCGTTTAAGCATGTAGGTTTTGATTTTTTTGGAATTGGTACAATGATTGAGCTTTTAAAACAGGCAGGGAAAATTGAGAGATCCAGAGATGATTTGAAGATGTCTGTGAATACAGGCGCTAATTGATCGCCACAAAATTTCAGACATTTTGCAGTTACAGAGTCTGGTACAGGTGCTTTATTTGTATTCTGTCTTTTAAAGAGTTTGTTGACATCTGAATGGCATATTGGTAGAGCATGCACATCTGGGGACAGGTCAGCAGATTGTGCCTGGCCTCCTGTGTTGTGTAGATGCTGAGGCACCGCAGGGGGTGGAGACGTTGGCTGGCTGGAGGAGTGCTCAGTTTGCCTGTTGCAGAGATGAAAATTGACTTGGTGTGTTTGTCTTCTGTTGGTAGTGTCAAACCTGCAATAAAATCTATTCAACGCATTTGCAAGCTGCAGGTTGTGTAGTGATTGTGGAGATTTCTTCCTGTAGTTGGTACTTTCATGTAGAGATTTCCATATTGTGGATGAGTCGGCCGTGGAACATTTTTCCTCAAGTTTTTTAGAGTAATCTTTTTTTACGTCAGTAATGTCTCTCTGCAGTTTGTATTTCACAGCTTTGTAGAGGACTTTATCGCCTGTACGATATGCCCTTTCTTTATCGAGGTGCAACTTCATAAGATGTGATGTAAACCAGGATTTATCATTATTGTACCTGATATATAACACATGATATTAAAACATGAAAATGTGCGCTCACCTGTGTGACATCCCTGATATCTTAGAAAAGATGTTTTCCAAGAGAAACGTTTCCCACACTCTGGGCATGCAAAAGGATGCTCCCCTGTGTGACTCCTCTGGTGTGCAAGAAGGTCCCTATTGGGACAGAAACATTTCCGACATTCAGGCCCGGATTTACCTCATGGGAGCCTATAGGCACAGATGTCCTGGCAAAGGCCCTTGCCAAACCACACCACAAGTGTGCTTGCTGGCCCAGCTGTCACTTCTCCCTTACTTCCCTTGCCTGTCATAGGAAGCTACAGGTTCCCCTTAGCATTAGGTAGCCAGAAAAACCCTCAGTATTGAGTAGCTCGAGGTGCCCCCAAGTATTAGGTAGCTAGAGGAACCTCAGTATTAGTAGATAGAGGTTCCCTTGACTGAAGGAAGATTTTGTCAGTGTAATGCCAAGAGCAGGGTGAGGAACCTGCCATTTACACTCTTATTATCAGGACTCTGCATAGGGAAGGAGGGAGAGAGGCGCTCTGGGAGGGGAGTGAGCCACCTTTCCATCATCAGGCGCCTGTAGGCACATACCTACAGTGCCTTATGGTAAATCCGGCCCTGCCGACATTATGAACAGAAAAATCTGCTTTGGTTTAGGTGGCTTTCGTTATGATTTAAAGGACAGTGGGGTTCATTCACTAACATAACACCACTTGTCACTTGACAGTAGTGTTGGGCGAACAGTGTTCGCCACTGTTCGGGTTCTGCAGAACATCACCCTGTTCGGGTGATGTTCGAGTTCGGCCGAACATCTGATGGTGTTCGGCCAAACTGTTCGGCCATATGGCCGAACTAAGAGCGCATGGCCGAACGTTCCCCGAACGTTCGGCTAGCGCTGTGATTGGCCGAACAGGTCACGTGTAGTGTTGGGCGAACATCTAGATGTTCGGGTTCGGGCCGAACATGGCCGCGATGTTCGGGTGTTCGAGCCGAACTCCGAACATAATGGAAGTCAATGGGGACCCGAACTTTCGTGCTTTGTAAAGCCTCCTTACATGCTACATACCCCAAATTTACAGGGTATGTGCACCTTGGGAGTGGGTACAAGAGGAAAAAAAAATTAGCAAAAAGAGCTTATAGTTTTTGAGAAAATTGATTTTAAAGTTTCAAAGGGAAAACTGTCTTTTAAATGCGGGAAATGTCTGTTTTCTTTGCACAGGTAACATGCTTTTTGTCGGCATGCAGTCATAAATGTAATACAGATAAGAGGTTCCAGGAAAAGGGACCGGTAACGCTAACCCAGCAGCAGCACACGTGATGGAACAGGAGGAGGGCGGCGCAGGAGGAGAAGGCCACGCTTTGAGACACAACAACCCAGGCCTTGCATGAGGACAAGAAGCGTGCGGATAGCGATTTGCATTTTGTCGCCATGCAGTCATAAATTTAATACAGATGAGAGGTTCAATAAACAATAAACAGTAATTGGTGTTGTCCAGAATGCGCACAATGCGTGGGTCGCGTTCAATGCAGTCCTAGGCCGA
This sequence comes from Hyperolius riggenbachi, assembly GCF_040937935.1. Lineage (NCBI taxonomy): Eukaryota > Metazoa > Chordata > Amphibia > Anura > Hyperoliidae > Hyperolius > Hyperolius riggenbachi. The sequence goes on along the minus strand of NC_090655.1, from coordinate 226,534,303 downwards.
AGAGGTCATAGCCTAGGGTCACAAAAACCTGTTTATTTGGGCAATTTCAATGGTGGCGAGTCTGACGTACATAAATCGCAGCAATGGCCGTTAGCAACGTCTGAATCTCACGAAATGTCTCATGCAGGTAGAAGACATATTGTTAGACTTGGGCTCCAAATATGGGTTCCCTAAATCTCTGCAAACCAGAGTTACAGGGGTCCAAAATTGGTAAAATCCCCCATAGGCTTTCATTGCCTCCCTATTTCACTTTCCAAAATCTCACATCTTTTCAAAGGGCAATTGCTCAGCAGTGGCAAATTTTCTAGCATTGTAGGGACCCTTAGGGGGAACATGACTGGTGATTTTCAGGGCCCCTAGGCCAAAGAGGTCATAGCCTAGGGTCACAAAAACCTGTTTATTTGGGCAATTTCAATGGTAGTTATGCTGACGTACATAAATCTCAGCCATGGCCGTTAGCAACGTCTGAATTTCACGAAATGTCTCATGCAGGTAGAAGACATATTGTTAGACTTGGGCTCTAAAGATGGGTTCCCTACATCTCTGCAAACCAGAGTTACAGGGCTCCAAAATTGGTAAAATCCCCCATAGGCTTTCATTGGGCCTCCTATTTACAGTTCCAAAATCTCACATCTTTTCAAAGGGCAATTGCTCAGCAGTGGCAAATTTTCTAGCATTGTAGGGACCCTTAGGGGGAACATGACTGGTGAGTTTCGGGCCCCTAGGCCAAAGAGGTCATAGCCTAGGGTCACAAAAACCTGTTTATTTGGGCAATTTTAATTGTAGTTATGCTGACGTACATAAATCTCAGCCATGGCCGTTAGCAACGTCTGAATTTCACGAAATGTCTCATGCAGGTAGAAGACATATTGTTAGACTTGGATTCCAAAGATGGGGTCCCTACATCTCTGCAAACCAGAGTTACAGGGCTCCAAAATTGGTAAAATCCCCCTTTACAAAGCACGAAAGTTCGGGTCCCCATTGACTTCCATTATGTTCGGAGATCGGCTCGAACACCCGAACATCGCGGCCATGTTCGGCCTGTTTAGCCCGAACCCGAACATCTAGATGTTCGCCCAACACTACTTGACAGTCAGCCTATTGGGCCAATCAAAGTGCAGGAATCTTGTCCATTGAAGCCACTGGACCTGCCAGACTCTGGGCGGGTTCAGTGGAGCCCTCGTTTAGTTTAATGAAGTGCTTGTTAAACTATTGTAGCATAACGTTATTTAGCAGCGCACACTATGGCTGCATAGCATGCGCTTGGGATTGCTGTAGCAGCGCAGCTTAGTGAATCAACCCCTTTGATTGGCCCAAAAGGCTGCCTGTCAAGTGACGTCACGCGTAGCGTGTGCTCCGGTGAGTGATGTCAATTGCGCGTGCTACGCTGCCAGTAACGCATGTAGTATGTGGACTGATTAAATAGCGCGTGTAGCAGAAGGTTACTTGCGCTATTATGTTAGTGAATCAATTACATAATATGGGGGCTTTAAACTTCAAAAATAATTTCTTTCCTTGTAACATTTTTCCCACATTACAAAATTGAAAATGGATGCTCACCAGTGTGGCTTATCTGGTGTACATGAAGGCTTGTTTTCTACCTGAAGTAGTGGCTGGATAGTGTACTGGATAAGGGCTCTGCCTCTGACACAGGTGACCTGCATTACCTCTCTGACTACCTCCCACGCATAACAACGCCACTCTATTGCAAACTTAAAAGTAACCCATTGGGTTGTCTCTGTACAATTTATCAAAGATGATCTTTTTAAAGGTATATGTCACCAAGGTTTTAAATATTTTTTTGTTTTATATTTTTATGCGATGGAGACCTCTCTTTATGATTACAGAGGGTGCTACAAGGATGGTGGTGTTGCCAGAGAAGGCAGTGGGGTGGCCATATACCGCCGGAGGTGCTGTTAAGCTGGGCATGGCTGCATCACCTGGTGAGCCGTTATATGTAGGGGGGGGGGGACCCCACTGAGTCTGAAGTTGTGAATTTGTGGACTGATACAGAATGCTAACACTATTATCCTCCATTGATTTCCCACACTCTGCATATAAGAAAGTCAATTAGCTTAGTGATGGATGAAGTAGATGCAAATAACTTCGAGTTGATGCAAATTTACACACATTTTAATGCACATGTATGCAACTTCAAAATGAACCAATCGAATTTTATTGGTTCATTTTTAAGCTGCATACATTTGCATAAAAATGTTCATATTTGCATCAACACGAATTTTTTTGCATCTACTTGACCATCACTAATTAGTATATTTGTCAACAGCAACCATTGCTATTCGTCAAAAAGGTTGGAAATGACCATGACTGTAGAAATGACATTTAGGAACACAAAAGAGAATCTTTTCTCTGTATGTCAGTTATGTGATATTGGTGGGAATTCCCAATTCTCAATAGGTTAATGATAACCCCTGGACAGCCGATGTGAGAGGCTCATCCTAATGGCAGACAGCAGAGGAGAGCTCAGCCTGTGCTAACAACCGGGACATTCCCCAGCATAATACTCCCCTCCAGAGGTCAGTAGCCCCCCAACCCCGTATATTATGTGGCGGGGATCATCTCCCTCATATTGCGGGGGCAGTGACAGGAGACCCCGTATATTAGACATGTTACCCCCTGATAATGATGGAGACAGAGGAGATCGGGGGAGCAGGAAGCGGAGCTGGTCACATTAGAGCGGGATTTCCTGGCCACTGTCGCCGCTCAGAGGCCCCCCGTGACTGTAATGGAGGAGGGTAGACACCTGCCAGCCGGGCGGCCGCACCGCTACTTTCCGGGGGGAATAAACCCACTTTTCTCCCGGCGAGGAAACACAAGCAGAGAGCCGAGGAGTGACAGCTGTGTGGAGGGGAGGGGCGGCTGAGAGTCCGGATCCCACCAATAGGAAGACGGGACGAGTTACTATCAGCACCCAATGGCAGCGCAGCCGGAGAGAGTATATAAGCGCTCACTGGCGGTCACTTGCAGTTACACTTTGTAATATAACTAGGAAGATGGCAGAGACCGCCCCAGCAGCCGCCCCTCCCGCAGCGGAGCCCGCCGCCAAGAAGAAGCAGACTAAGAAGGCGGCAGCCGGAGGAGGAGCCAAGAAAGCCAGCAAGAAGCCTTCCGGCCCCGCCGTGTCCGAGCTCATCCTCAAGGCCGTGTCCGCCTCCAAAGAGCGCAGCGGGGTCTCCCTGGCCGCCCTGAAGAAGGCTCTGGCTGCCGGAGGCTACGATGTGGAGAAGAATAACAGCCGCCTCAAGCTGGCCATCAAGGGCTTGCTGACAAAGGGCAGCCTCGTCCATGTCAAAGGCACCGGCGCCTCCGGATCCTTCAAGGTCAGCAAGAAGGAGGCAGCCGGCAAAGAGCACAAGAAGCCGGCGGCGGCCAAGAAGAAGCCAGCGGCTGCCGCCAAGCCTAAGAAGCCGGCTACTGCCAGGAAGCCCAAAGCCGCCAAGTCCCCGAAGAAGCCTAAGCCTTTTTTTTTTTAATGGCTTAAATCACCACTGTAAATGGGGCTATTAATTGGTAATACGTGGTGTTAAAAAGGGATATACGCGTTAAGCAATCAAAGAGGTGAAGGCGAGTTCCAATGGCACTTGGCGGCGAAGGTACCGCTGGAGGAGGATGAGTGGCTGATGCCAAAAAGGCCCCAGAGAGGTTTTTGTAATTTGTTTTTGTTTTTTTTGCAGCAATTAGCAATGACATCGCAGCAGAGTTGTCAGTGGACACGGGTGTGAACGCAGAGTGCAGTGGTGGTAGCGACTGAGTCAGGAGAAGGACTATGCGGGCGGTCAGTTCAGCAACACAGAAGGACCACGGCAACATACTGGTAGTAGTAGTAGCAGCACAGCGTCATAGTGCTGGCCAAAAAATTAAATGCACCCGGTGACCCGGGCAGTGTGAACGCAGACAGAGTACATTGGTGGAAGCGAGTGAGTCAGGAGGAGGAGGACAATGCCGGCGGTCAATTCAGCAGCACAGAAGGACCATGGCAACATACTGGTGCTAGTAGTAGCAGCACAGCGTCATAGTGCTGGCCAAAAAATTAAATGCACCCGGTGACCCGGGCAGTGTGAACGCAGAGTGTAGTAGCGACTGAGTCAGGAGGACAAAGCGGGCGGTCAGTTCAGCAGCTCAGAAGGAGGACCATGGCAACTTACTGGTAGTAGTACCATAACACCAAAAAATTAACCAAGGTAGGCACTAGGCAGGTAGTAACTGTCTTTATAAAGGCAGGCATAGTTAACAACAGCACATGCAGCAGCCACTTCATGTCCCCCTGTGTCCGACAATAGGGGCCAGGAACTCACCTTCCACCCAAGCCTGGTTGATTTTCAGGAAGGTGAGTTTGTCCACAGAGGCGTGGGAGAGCCGAGAGCGCTTCTCTGTGACCACGCCACCGGCCGCACTAAAGCATCTCTCGGAGAGGACACTGGAAGGAGGGCAGGATAGGAGTTCCAGGGCGTACTGGGAAAGCTCGCTCCAGATGTCCAGTCTCTTGACCCAGTACTCCAAGGGGTCCATGGGGCTGTCGGTGTCATTGAGCCCGCTGGATGACCCCATATAGTCAGACACCATGGTGGTCAGTCGTTGCTTGTGCTGGTTGGTGGTGGATGCTGTGGCGGGCACCTCTGTTCTGGGCTGCTGCACTGCATACAGGCTCTTGCTTAGGCTCTTCAGGTCTCCGGGGCGCCAGTTGCTGCTGCTGCTGCTGGTGGTTGTTGTTGTGCTGCTAGTGGCAATGGCAGGCACCTCTTGCTGGCTTGGGAGAGCAGTTACAGTGGGGGTGGAAGGCTGGGGGAATGCTTCCAGTAGTCTGCGCACAAGGGCCTCCTTCAACTCCCTTGTGCGTTGCTCGGTGGTGGATGGCGTCATTAAGTCTCCCAGCTTCCCTTTCAGACGGGGATCAAGCATCAAGGTAATCCAGATGTCCTCCCTTGAACGCATCTGGATCACCCGGGGGTCCCTGCGAAGGCAGCGCAACATGTGCACAGCCATGGGAAACAAGTGGGCCCTGCCAGCAAGATCTTCCTCGTCCTCGCCATTGTCCCATAACGCATGCCTGTCCTCTTCCTGTGCCATGTCGTTGTCCTCCTCAAACCGCCATCCACGTACAACGCCTGCTGCACTCTGCTCCTCCTCCTCCTCCAGGTTAGGGACCTCCAACTCTTCCACTACCTGCTGTGAGCCCTCCTCTGAGCTGGACTGTGCTGCCATCTGCTCCTGTTCTTCCAACTGCCTCAGGGCTTCATCCCCACGCTCAATTAAATTGTCCATTGCCTGCTCCAGTAGACAAACCAAGGGCACCCACTGGCACACAGAGGCCCGCTCCTCACTGACCATCTTGGTTGCCTCCAGGAAGGGACTCAGCACCAGGCATACTTGCTGCATCAGTGTCCACTGAGTGGCAGTAATCATGGGGACTTGCTGGTTGCTGGGAACACTTGGGTCTAGCATGTAGGCCCTAAGAGCCAGCCTGTGCTGACACAGCCGCTCCAACATGGCCAGAGTCGAATTCCAGCGAACTGGCATGTCGATGATCATCCGGTGTTGTGGCCTTCCATACTGCTGCTGTAAGGTGGACAAGAGTGCAGAGGCAGTGGCTGACAGGCGGAAAAAGCGTACCACCGCCCGGGCATCCTGCAGCAGCTCGCTCATCCCCTGGTAGGTGCGCAAGAAGCGCTGCACCACAAGATTGAGCACGTGGGCCAAGCAGGGGATGTGCTGGAGGTTTCCCTGCTGCACTGCTGCCACCAGGTTGGCCCCGTTATCGGCTGCCACATACCCCACTTCCAGGCCTCTGGGGGTCAGCCACCTCCGCTCCTGCTTCCTGAGGGCGGCCAGGACATTGGTGGCCGTAAGCCTCTCCTTCCCCAGGGTCACCAATTTTAAAAGGGCTTGGCAGTGCCGAGGCTTGGCGCTGCTGCTGCCGAGGCGGGCTTGCTTTCCGGGTGCAGAGGGAGTGTCGTGACAGGACCCTTCTGCATCCCCCTTGATCCCGTGTGGTGGCACCACTAGCTGGGCTGATGCGCTCTTGTCCTCCCTCCCTTCCATCAGTGTCACCCAGTGGGCCGTAAAGGACAGGTAGCGACCTGTCCCAAATCTGCTACTCCACGAGTCCATGGTCACGTGGACCCGCTTGCCCACAGAGTAGTCCAGGGAACGGGCCACGTTTTCCACCGCAAACTTGTGGAGTGCTGGGATCGCGCTCCTGCTGAAATAGTGGCGACTGGGGACTTGCCACTCAGGGATGCGAAATTGGAGCAGCGTCCACATGGCGCTCCCCTCCTGCACCAGGGAGTAGGGAAGCAGCTGTGATGCCATGGCCCGGGCCAGCAAGCCATTTAGTTTGCGGATCCGCCTGTGGCTTGGAGGCAGAGGCTTGGTCAGACCCTGAAAGGTGTCGCTCAGCAGGGTCTGACGACGCTGGGATGCAGGGGAGACAGAGGAGAGAGACGAACACTGGCTGCCAGCCTCAATGTCTGTGTCCTGAGTAGCCGAGGTGGAAGAGCGCTTGCGTGCTACTACTGCTGCTGCTGTGGGGGATTCACGACCCTGAGGGAGGGATGATGCTGCTGCGCTGGTGGGCCTTCTGCTCTCAGGAACCCCTGCCAGCAGTGCCTGCTTCCTCTTAAACTCTGCATACTCGCGGCAGTGGCGGCTTCTCAGGTGGCCCTGGAGGGATGAGGTACCCATCTTGCTCAGACTTTTCCCACGGCTCAATCTTTTGCTGCATAACCTGCACACCGCATACCTTTTGTCATCAGTACATTCCTCAAAGCAATCCCACACTGGTGACTTTAATTTACTGCGGCCCCCACTAGCAGAGGGTGCAGCGGAACAATGTGTGGTAGTAGTTGCCGGGGGTTGCATGGTGGTGGTGCCGGCTGAAGCAGTGTCCTGTCTACTTCCTCCACGCCCACTGCTGCCGATGCCCCTGCCCCTGCCTGACATATGGCAATATCCTTGCCTAGGCCGAGGTGACTCGTCATCCTGCTCTGCCTCTGACAATTCTTCCACGGACTCAGCAGGCTGCACATAGTTAGGGTCCACAACGTCGTCATCATCAGCAGCATCTTCATAATCCAGCTCTTCCTCTGACTCCACCGCCTCCTCTTCTGTCCCTACATCCCCAGACACAGACCCCTCTTCTTCATCACCAGAACTCAACAACGCTTGTGATTGTGGCCCGATCTCAATCTCTGCCACATCAGTCCCCAGTAAGTCCTGAGCTTCTTGCATCAGCAGGTTCCCAGAAGCCGGACTGAGGGACAGAACGCTGTCATCCTGGGAGGGCTGCTGACCAGTGGGTGCTGGGGTGGATGCCACAACAAGCGTGGGACGTTGGCTGCTGCTGCTGCTGCTGCTGCTTGGAGTGGTGCTCACAGTAGAGGTCTGGGAGGAAGTCATGATGTCCATGAGTACGTCAGGTTCCATTTGCTCAACCACCACACGGGGACCAGAAACTTTAAAATATTTGGACAATGGCATCCGCTGACTCGGCCCAGGCTTTGCTGCCCCCCTTTCTGCTGCATCACGACCACATACAGCTGGGCGTCCTCTCCCTGGACGTGGAGTAGTCCCAGAAGTGGCTGAGGCAATTGAACTCCCTTTCCTCTCACCCCGCGAAACCCTGCCAGACATGTTGCTAGTAATGAATCACTGGATGCAGTGGGCACAGTACAAGGTCACTGAAGGATGCACCAGGCACAGTACAAGGTCACTGAAGGATGCAGTGGGCACAGCAGTGGGCACTGGATATACAACTAGGTCACTGAAGGATGCAGTGGGCACAGTACAAGGTCACTGAAGGATGCAGTGGGCACAGCAGTGGGCACTGGATATACAACTAGGTCACTGAAGGATGCAGTGGGCACAGTACAAGGTCACTGAAGGATGCAGTGGGCACAGCAGTGGGCACTGGATATACAACTAGGTCACTGAAGGATGCAGTGGGCACAGCACAAGGTCACTGAAGGATGCAGTGGGCACAGCAGTGGGCACTGGATATACAACTAGGTCACTGAAGGATGCAGTGGGCACAGTACAAGGTCACTGAAGGATGCAGTGGGCACAGTACAAGGTCACTGAAGGATGCAGTGGGCACTGGATATACAACTAGGTCACTGAAGGATGCAGTGGGCACAGCACAAGGTCACTGAAGGATGCAGTGGGCACAGCAGTGGGCACTGGATATACAACTAGGTCACTGAAGGATGCAGTGGGCACAGTACAAGGTCACTGAAGGATGCAGTGGGCACAGTACAAGGTCACTGAAGGATGCAGTGGGCACAGCAGTGGGCACTGGATATACACCTAGGTCACTGAAGGATGCAGTGGGCACAGTACAAGGTCACTGAAGGATGCAGTGGGCACAGCAGTGGGCACTGGATATACAACTAGGTCACTGAAGGATGCAGTGGGCACAGTACAAGGTCACTGAAGGATGCAGTGGGCACAGTACAAGGTCACTGAAGGATGCAGTGGGCACAGCAGTGGGCACTGGATATACAACTAGGTCACTGAAGGATGCAGTGGGCACAGTACAAGGTCACTGAAGGATGCAGTGGGCACAGTACAAGGTCACTGAAGGATGCAGTGGGCACAGCAGTGGGCACTGGATATACAACTAGGTCACTGAAGGATGCAGTGGGCACAGTACAAGGTCACTGAAGGATGCAGTGGGCACAGCAGTGGGCACTGGATATACAACTAGGTCACTGAAGGATGCAGTGGGCACAGTACAAGGTCACTGAAGGATGCAGTGGGCACAGCAGTGGGCACTGGATATACAACTAGGTCACTGAAGGATGCAGTGGGCACAGTACAAGGTCACTAAAGGATGCAGTGGGCACAGGATATACAACTAGGTCACTGAAGGATGCAGTGGGCACAGTACAAGGTCACTGAAGGATGCAGTGGGCACAGCAGTGGGCACTGGATATACAACTAGGTCACTGAAGGATGCAGTGGGCACAGTACAAGGCCACTGAAGGATGCAGTGGGCACAGCAGTGGGCACTGGATATACAACTAGGTCACTGAAGGATGCAGTGGGCACACAAGGATGTCACACTGTGTAATGAGATGCTCATATGCCAGCGAGCGAGCAGTGGGCACTGGGCACGGCACAAGGTCACTGACAGAATGAATGAACAGCGCTGGCAGAGAGTGGCGGCGCCGGCGGTGTGACTGGCTGCCTGCAAATAGTACAAGTGTATAACTGTCACTGGAATATGCAAGTGAACACTGCAGTTGCACTAACCTGCCTTCCTGCACTACACACAGATAATCCCCACTCCCACTACACTGACTACACTGCAGCACTGAACCTGCCTGCACTACACACAGTTAAATAATCACTAGACTCCCACACTCCCACTACACTACACTGACTACAACTAACTACAGCAATCACTCACTGACTAGCTAACTGTGTACAGTATAAGAGCAGTGTTAGCAAAAAAAACGCTTTGTTTTTAACACAATAAATGCACTTGCTCAAACAACAATGGCCTGGAGATAATCCTCTCAGCACCACAGTCTAGCAAGGACAGAGCTTTTCCATCATGGCCGCCGCTTTATATTCAGGAGGGGAGGGCATAGCTCCCCTCCTGTGATTGGTTGCTAGGGCCTGGCTGGGGCCCTCTGATTGGCCTGCAATGTGTCACTTCTGCATAGTTTGACGCATTTCCGCAAACCACGACTTCAGCGCCGGGTTTCACGAGCGTGAATGCGGATTTCTGTCCGCATTCACGCGTAGCCGATGCAGATTTTCGTGGTTGAAAATCTATTCACGGATTTTCGTGTCTGAGGCGGAATGCGTCAAAATGGTCGTGAATCCACGCGTAAGCGTGATCACGACCTGGCGGTGAGCACCACTGCTTGGGATTGCTGTAGCAGCTCAGCTTAGTGAATCAACCCCTTTGATTGGCCCAAAAGGCTGCCTGTCAAGTGACGTCACGCGTAGCGTGTGCTCCGGTGAGTGATGTCAATTGCGCGTGCTACGCTGCCAGTAACGCATGTAGTATGTGGACTGATTAAATAGCGCGTGTAGCAGAAGGTTACTTGCGCTATTATGTTAGTGAATCAATTACATACTATGGGGGCTTTAAACTTCAAAAATAATTTCTTTCCTTGTAACATTTTTCCCACATTACAAAATTGAAAATGGATGCTCACCAGTGTGGCTTATCTGGTGTACATGAAGGCTTGTTTTCTACCTGAAGTAGTGGCTGGATAGTGTACTGGATAAGGGCTCTGCCTCTGACACAGGTGACCTGCATTACCTCTCTGACTACCTCCCACGCATAACAACGCCACTCTATTGCAAACTTAAAAGTAACCCATTGGGTTGTCTCTGTACAATTTATCAAAGATGATCTTTTTAAAGGTGTATGTCACCAAGGTTTTAAATATTTTTTTGTTTTATATTTTTATGCGATGGAGACCTCTCTTTATGATTACAGAGGGTGCTACAAGGATGGTGGTGTTGCCAGAGAAGGCAGTGGGGTGGCCATATACCGCCGGAGGTGCTGTTAAGCTGGGCATGGCTGCATCACCTGGTGAGCCGTTATATGTAGGGGAGGGGGGGACCCCACTGAGTCTGAAGTTGTGAATTTGTGGACTGATACAGAGTGCTAACACTATTATCCTCCATTGATTTCCCACACTCTGCATATAAGAAAGTCAATTAGCTAAGTGATGGATGAAGTAGATACAAATAACTTCGAGTTGTTGCAAATGTACACACATTTTAATGCACATGTATGCAACTTCAAAATGAATCAATCGAATTTTACCTCAGCATAATTTGATTGGTTCATTTTTAAGCTGCATAAATGTGCATAACAATGTTCATATTTGCATCAACACTAATTTGTTTGCATCTACTTGACCATCACTAATTAGTATATCTGTCAACAGCAACCATTGTTATTCGTCAAAAAGGTTGGAAATGACCATGACTATAGAAATGACATTTAGGAACACAAAAGAGAATCCTTTTCTCTGTATGTCAGTTATGTGATATTGGTGGGAATTCCCAATTCTGAATTGGTTAATGATAACCCCTGGACAGCCGATGTGAGAGGCTCATCCTAATGGCAGACAGCAGAGGAGAACTCAGCCTGTGCTAGCAGCCCCCAGCATAATACTCCCCTCCAGAGGTCAGTAGCCCCCCAGCCCCGTATATTGTGTGGCGGGGATCATCTCCCTCATATTGCGGGGGCAGTGACAGGAGACCCCGTATAATAGACATGTTACCCCCTGATAATGATGGAGACAGCGGAGATCGGGGGAGCAGGAAGCGGAGCTGGTCACATTAGAGCGGGATTTCCCGGCCACTGTCGCCGCTCAGAAGCCCCCCATGACTGTAATTGGGGAGGGGAGACCCCTGCCAGCCGGGCGGCCGCACACAGGGGGCGCACCGCTACTCTCCGGGGGGAATAAACCCACTTTTCTCCCGGCGAGGAAACACAAGCAGAGAGCCGAGGAGTGACAGCTGTGTGAAGAGGCGGGCAGCTCAGAGTCCGGATCCCACCAATAGGTAGACGGGACGCGCTACTATCAGCACCCAATGGCAGCGCAGCCGGGGAGAGTATATAAGCGCTCACTGGCAGTCACTTGCAGAGTTACACTTTGTAATATAACTAGGAAGATGGCAGAGACCGCCCCAGCAGCCGCCCCTCCCGCAGCGGAGCCCGCCGCCAAGAAGAAGCAGACTAAGAAGGCGGCAGCCGGAGGAGGAGCCAAGAAAGCCAGCAAGAAGCCTTCCGGCCCCGCCGTGTCCGAGCTCATCCTCAAGGCCGTGTCCGCCTCCAAAGAGCGCAGCGGGGTCTCCCTGGCCGCCCTGAAGAAGGCTCTGGCTGCCGGAGGCTACGATGTGGAGAAGAATAACAGCCGCCTCAAGCTGGCCATCAAGGGCTTGCTGACAAAGGGCAGCCTCGTCCATGTCAAAGGCACCGGCGCCTCCGGATCCTTCAAGGTCAGCAAGAAGGAGGCAGCCGGCAAAGAGCACAAGAAGCCGGCACAGGCCAAGAAGAAGCCAGCGGCTGCCGCCAAGCCTAAGAAGCCGGCTACTGCCAGGAAGCCCAAAGCCGCCAAGTCCCCGAAGAAGCCTAAGAAAGCCCCCGGCGCCGCCAAGAAGAGCCCCGCTAAGAAGGCGGCCAAGAAACCAGCGGCAGCTGCTGCCAAGAAGCCCAAAGCTGCCGCTAAACCCAAGAAAGCCGCCAAGAGCCCCGCTAAGAAGGCAGCCAAGCCTAAGGCCGCCAAAAGCCCGGCAAAGAAGGCAGCAAAGCCCAAGAAGGCCGCTCCTAAGAAGAAATAAGCTGCAGCTTATCACTCCATAGACCCAAAGGCTCTTTTCAGAGCCACCCACCTCTCCTCTGAAGGGCTGTGATACTTTCTCATGTTTTATCAGCTGGTAAATGGTGTAAAAAAGTACCTGGAAAGGTTAGCATTAAACTACTTGCCAGGTGATCTGGTTCTCTTCTCCATCCTATCATTGATCGTAGTCCGCTCAGGCTGGAGCTGCGAGCAGTAGCATCCGCGCGTTACTATTATCCCGCTCTGGCTGCCGCAGATTACACCGCGCGGCCAACTGGATTTTTGTGAAGCCAGTTGCATACAATGCTGCTTCAATCACAATTCAGCAGAGCACGTAGTTATCTATGAAAATGAAGATTATCATGCAATGAAAGTTGCATGTAGCTCTGGTCCAATTCCTGCAGGTCACGCATATCTATGGCAGCCCAGAGTGCGGAGAACTGAAAACTAGTTATCGTAGTGCTGCAAAATACGATGCTACTTCAATATGCTGTATACTAGTTAAAATCAATTATGCATGAGCAATTACCTGCGCTGCAGCTCTAGTTACATTACAAATATGAGCTCTTCCCCTCATGTAGAAACGCAGCACCGCTCTAAAAAAGTGCATACAGCATTGTATTTCACTTCTCATACTATATGGAAATGGGATTGCTAATTGTATTTGTAGAATTGGACTGTAAAATAAACAAGCTTAGACCGTATCAGCAGAAATTGTACAAAGAGCTCTGTGTAGAAAATTGAGGTGGCTCTGAAAAGAGCCTTTGTGTTGGGTCAGGTTATCAGAACGCTGCTTGATGTGATTATTATGCCCTCTCGCCGCGGATCCTGCGGGCCAGCTGGATGTCTTTGGGCATGATGGTGACCCTCTTGGCGTGGATGGCGCACAGGTTGGTGTCCTCGAAGAGCCCCACCAGATAAGCCTCACTGGCCTCTTGCAGAGCCATGACGGCCGAGCTCTGGAAGCGCAGGTCGGTCTTGAAGTCCTGGGCGATCTCCCGCACCAGGCGCTGGAAGGGCAGCTTGCGGATCAGCAGCTCGGTGGATTTCTGGTAACGGCGGATCTCTCGGAGAGCCACTGTACCGGGCCGGTAGCGGTGAGGCTTCTTCACTCCTCCGGTGGCCGGGGCGCTCTTCCGGGCGGCTTTGGTGGCCAGCTGCTTACGGGGAGCTTTCCCTCCGGTGGACTTGCGGGCGGTCTGCTTGGTTCTGGCCATCGCTAGTTCGGCAAATTCTACTCACAGGCGAGAATAGACTGAAGAAACGGCCGGGAAGCGTCTCTTTATACAGCCCGCACCGCTCTGTAATTGGCTACCTCACACCACGCCCTCTACATGCCATTAGGTCGCACGTGATACGTAGAGAACCAATTAGGGATCCAATCACCGGACAGCTCCACCTAATAATCCCGCCCAGAGCGGCCGCTGGGAACTCAGGACACACGCTCTGCATGCTAATACCTTCTAGTTATACAGCGCTCTGGGCTCTGATTGGCCGGGGCGATCGGGTGCTTTTATCTGGATGGCTAATTCAGCACATTTGTTATTTTTCAAATGTCCCTCCCGCCACAAGATTGCCTCGTTACACCAGCCCGCCATTCTGCAATGTTACCTTACTAGGTTCTTTGACTTCTTTACTGAATTTTCTATCATCTTATACAGCCCAGTCGTACTAACAGCGTAGAGTAAAAGTGGAGAGAAATAATAGACGATTCCTCTGCAGATCTGTATGTTACATGTATCCTATCTGCATCATTCAGTATCGGGTTGTAGTAACAAGTGGCGGCAGATCGGCCGGGTTGTGGTGGAAACATGAAGCCCCCCTCACCCCCTGTGCGGGGCATGTTCTTATAATAAATATCAAAGTATTAAGGAAGTATTGTGAATGGAAAAATGTGCTGAAAACGGTGATTTCTGAATATGTTGCTGGCTAAGAGGCAGCGCTGTAGTGATACTTTTAACTTCCACCACCACACACGCTGTTACATTGCAGTTAGAGACGTTACAGACTCGTCAGGAATCAGGATAGATTATACAGATTAATGCTCGAGAAGTGCTGTCGCTGGCCGGTGCATCCGCATTATTCCATTCATATGTAATTCCATTATTACTCCATACAGACTATCGGCTTCTCTGAATAAACGCACAGGAAACCGCTATATCTCTGTATTATGGTTAATTTGCTGCATTTCCAAGTATCCAGAGGTCTCGAATACAAACGTGTGCCTCAGTTAAAAGCTGCAGAATGAACCTACTGAATTCCGTATTCCCCCAACTAGGGCTTCCCGCATACATGTAGAGCACCGCACGGCTGGAGGAGTAACTGCAGCGTGGAAATCCTCCCAGCACAGCCGATCTATGAGCGGGAGAGCCAGAATACTCGGGGAACACTATACAGCAGATACGGCAATAGCAGCACACCGCTCCGTAGTGAATGAGGCAGTGGCTACTAGTAGAGATTGTAAGGAGTAGGTAATGACATTCATAACAGTGTGTTGCAGCGGTACACAGCTCCGTAGTGCAGTAGTGGGTGGCTCTGAAAAGAGCCTTTGGGATTACTACATAGCTGGATGCGAGCCACATTACTTGGCGCTGGTGTACTTGGTGACGGCCTTGGTGCCCTCGGACACGGCGTGCTTGGCCAGCTCTCCCGGCAGCAGCAGGCGGACGGCGGTCTGGATCTCCCGGGAGGTGATGGTGGAGCGCTTGTTGTAATGAGCCAGGCGGGAAGCTTCCCCGGCGATGCGCTCGAAGATGTCATTGACGAAGGAGTTCATGATGCTCATGGCCTTGGAAGAGATGCCGGTGTCGGGGTGCACCTGCTTCAGCACCTTGTACACGTAGATGGCGTAGCTCTCCTTCCTGGTCTTCCTGCGCTTCTTGCCGTCCTTCTTCTGGGTCTTGCTCACCGCTTTCTTAGAGCCCTTCTTGGGCGCCGGGGCGGACTTGGTTGGTTCAGGAGCCATGCTGATTCTCAGTAACTCTGCAGAGTGCGGAGACACAATGAGGAGCAGTGCCGCCTCCCCTCCTTATATAGGCGGCCTATGCTAATCAGGCTGCAGCGCTTCTCTCTATACTATTTGGTAGCGTCACTGGCTGATGATTTCCTTCTCTCTCACTGGCTGGAGACGCGCCGTGTGCAAAAACACATTACTGAGAACCCGAAGATAATCCCATTGGCAGCTTCAGCGCAGAGGAACGCCCAGAGTTTGCTGATTGGTGAAATGCTGGTCCGGCATTCCAATGGCTGAATCGGACAGGGTCCAATCAGGGGACAGCGCGGGGCGGGCAGCAGAGTATATAGGGCAGGAGGAGGGGTGAAGGCGGCTATTCCTGCGTTATAGTCTATCACTGCTAATCCTGCGAAATCATCATGTCTGGAAGAGGCAAACAAGGCGGTAAGGCTCGTGCCAAGGCCAAGACTCGCTCCTCCCGGGCCGGGCTGCAGTTCCCAGTCGGCCGTGTTCACCGTCTGCTGAGGAAGGGCAACTATGCGGAGCGGGTGGGGGCCGGAGCTCCGGTTTATCTGGCCGCAGTGCTGGAGTATCTGACCGCTGAGATCCTGGAGCTGGCTGGCAATGCCGCCCGGGACAACAAGAAGACCCGCATCATCCCCCGCCACCTGCAGCTGGCCGTGCGCAACGACGAGGAGCTCAACAAGCTGCTGGGTGGGGTGACCATCGCCCAGGGGGGCGTCCTGCCCAACATCCAGGCCGTGCTGCTGCCCAAGAAGACCGAGAGCCACAAGGCCGCCAAGAGCAAGTAATTCCCTGCAGCAGCCAAGAGACGCAGTACAGAACCACAAAGGCTCTTTTCAGAGCCACCCACATAGCCACTAAAGAGCCTGATGCGCGGTATCGTGTTTCCCTGGAAACCGTTTACTTATAATAATGAAAAGTACACCCCGTATTAGAGGATTATAATGTAATTACACAAGTTACATCCCATAGGTGGAAGTCGCGCTCCTTATCAGTCAAATATGTTACAAGCGAATGAGGGGGATTCTCTTGACTGCGACAGCAAGTTGCGTGTTCATGTTACAGATTGGGATGTAGTACAGCGAAGCACAGTAATGTTTCACAATCTACACGCGTATAAGCAGAGCAGCCTGCAGAAAAGCACGTGTATGGGAAAGCGTGCACAATGCATAAGTGCTATCAGCAGGCAATAGAGCAGCATCTCCATATGCGGTGCTGGGAACGTTCCTCTGCAGGTCGGATCGCAACGGGCTTCTTTCAATAGAAATCAAAATACATTTTTTACTTTCTACAATTAAATTATTGTTTAATGATTGTGGGTAGTTAATAGAAACAGTAGTACAAAACCATTGCATATTTATCTACACGCTGAATGTCTGATCCACAACGTGGAGAGGATTATGGCCGTGCTATTGGCTGATGAGAGACGCTCCTGTAGCTGTGATTGGCTAAGAGGCAGGGCGGTTGCTATTTTCAAATTTGCCGCCGAATTTCCCCGGGACAGCCGGGCTGGATGTGCAGCTGTGTTGCGGCATTATGTGATGCAGTACCGGCAGCTGCCCCGCAATATTCAGCATTTCCCCGGCTGTGCTGCTCCCTGCAATGCCAGCTCAGAGTTCCGCTATAAGAGATATGGGAGGTTTGTGGTCATATTGTAACAATGTAACTTACTACAAGGGGAGGGGATCCCGGAGGAACAAATAGATCATTATTTAGCAGTGCACAGCTGTCATTAATATGTCCAGTGTTAGATAAACAGCAGTCGTTACAAGTTAAAGTAATATTAGAAGAGAAACAACCAGTATAACCAGCACTTACAGTATAAGACATTAGACGTATTAAAAAAAAAAGATATATTCGAATATATGCCAGATAATCGTGTGGCTCCGCCCCTTTAACTGCAGTCTCCCCTCAGGTCCGCCCACACTGTATAAGAGGAGGGGAGGCGGCAGCACAGATCAGTTGCTCTCTACAGCGGAAAAGAAGCAGCATTGTTATCATGTCTGGCCGCGGAAAGGGCGGGAAGGGACTCGGGAAAGGAGGCGCCAAGCGGCACAGGAAGGTGCTCCGGGATAACATCCAGGGCATCACTAAGCCCGCCATCCGCCGCCTTGCCCGCAGAGGGGGTGTCAAGCGCATCTCCGGCCTCATCTATGAGGAGACCCGCGGAGTGCTGAAGGTTTTCCTGGAGAACGTCATCCGGGACGCCGTCACCTACACCGAGCACGCCAAGAGGAAGACGGTCACCGCCATGGATGTGGTGTACGCCCTCAAGCGCCAGGGGCGCACCCTCTACGGCTTCGGAGGTTAATCCGGCTGCTTCACTGATTCCAACTACAACACAAAGGCCCTTCTCAGGGCCACCCACTGTTTCTATACAAAGTGCTGTGGTAGGATTTCTATCTAATGGAGATATTTATAATTCTTTTACTGTCGTTTCTGGGGAATACAGCAGTTTAGTATTTATACGGCAGGTTCACTATAGCAGCACTTTTAATTATACACGAATACTGATGATGAGCAAAGAATATTGAACAGTGTTCTACATTGTATTTGTAACACTAGCTGTTGCATCCGAGGATAGAATATGATACATCTGTAGATAAACAATGTAACGATATTCCTCCCATGAACACTGCACACTTGTTATCTGAGCATTAGTTATAGGACATAATGCAAATATCAGACAATAAAAACAAATAATTGAAGATACACGTATAGTTATTGGGATATAGTTTCAGTAAGGTGTTTCAGATGGGTTGGGTGGGAGTTTAGGAAGAGGACTGCTTGGAGGATGAGGGCGATCTTGTGCTTGGCAATGTTGGTGTGGTGGCCTGAGGGGAGCAGAAGTAGGGAGGATCACATACATCGACATGGCATTGAGCTGTTTTCAGGAGTGATTGGGTGTTCGGTGGGTTCCTGGGAGTACCCCTTCCTCTCCCTGGACTTCCTGTATTTCCTTGTCTTGTTTTCTTCCTCTCTTCCGGGTTTGTCTTCCTCTGTGTCTGTTTCTAAAAAGCTCACCCCTTCATGTGATCTGCCAGTTCAATCCTCTGCAACTTTCTGGAATTGTTCTGGTTGGTTGCTTACTGAGTTTAACGTTCCTCTGAATCCTTTCCACCTCCCTTTTAACCATGTGATTGTATTTACAAACATATAATTGAAGGACAACTGAAGTGAGAGGGATATGGAGGCTGTCATGTTTATTTCCTTAAGCAATACCATTTGTCTGGCTATCCTGCTAATCATCTGCCTGTAATACTTTAAGCAACAGTCCTGAACAAGCATGCAGCAGATTAGGTTTTTCTGAGATTGTCAGATCTGCAATGCGGGCAAACATTTCACCAGAAAAGAAACGCAATGCGGGCAAACATTTCACCAGAAAAGAAACGCAATGCAGGCAAACATTTCACCAGAAAAGAAATGCAGTGCGGGCAAACATTTCACCAGAAAAAAAACGGAATGCAGGCAAACATTTCACCAAAAAAGAAATGCAACGCGGGCAAATATTTCACCTGGAAAAGAAAGCATTTACTCACCTGGCAGAAGTCTCCGGCCTCTGGCGCGCTGCTCCCGGGACCACCTTCCTCCTGCACGTCTCCCGCGCTGACAGGGCTACGGCAAGATGGCGTCCGAAGCCCTGTACTGGAGACACAAATAGTCTCCAGTACAGGGCTTCGGCAGCCATCTTGCCGTAGACCTGCTCGCCTGAAGAAGGAGGCTGGAGCGGGGCTGCGGGCAATGAACTGGCACGGCATCTATAGACGCCGCTGCCAGTTCATGAGGATAGAGTGACCAGAGTCCCGAGGCCGGGACGTCCCGCTGCTGAAAGCGGGACGTTTCCCGGACCTCATGCAGCCTGGGACAGCGGACCCCGAATCCGGAGCGCGTCCCGGGAATCCAGTACGTCTGGTCACTCTATATAAAGTGAGTAGAGCAGTGGGGAAAGCACACAGCCCTGGGGTGCACAGTACTGACTGTCAGAGAGCTTGATGTGTGTTTCCCAATTCTAACATGCTTTCTCCTGTCGGTTAAGAAATTGGTTATCCATTTGCAGATGGATTCAGGTATGTGTAGCTGGGAGAGATTGCTGTGTAGCAGTGATGAAATGATGGTTTAAATGCAGAGCTGAAATCTATGAATACAATCCTGGTGTGTCTAGATGCATACACACAGTGCAGTGTCTAGGCTAAAATGCACCCAGGGCGAGGGTGTAAAAATTGCGCCTGCCCACGCCCGAAGCAAGGTATGGGTGCCCGCAGTATAGGTTAGCCAGGTCTAGTTGCACTCAGTATAGATTCCCCCAGTATAGGTAGCCCAGAATAGGTACCCCAGTATAGGTAGCCAGCCATAGGTCCCCCCCCCCCCCCAGTATAGGTAGCCAGGCCTAGGTGAGCCAGTATAGTTGCCTCCGGTATAGGTTAGCCAGGTAGGTGCCTCCAGTATAGGTAGCCAATAGTTGCCCCCAGTATAGGTTAGATAGGCAGGCGCCCCCGGTATAGGTTAGATAGGCAGGTGCCCCCAGTACAGATTAGCTAGGTGGGTGCCTCTAATATAGGTAGCCAGAATAGTTGCCCCCAGCATAGGTTAGATAGGTAGATGACCCCAGTATAGGTTAGATTAGAAAGCTGCCCCCCAGTATAGGTTAGATTAGGTAGCTGTCCCCAGTATAGGTTAGATTAGGTAGCTGCCCCCCAGTATAGGTTAGATAGGTAGCTTCCCCCCCAGTATAGGTTAGATAGGTAGCTGCCACCCAGTAAAGGTTAGATTAGGTAGCTGCCCCCCAGTATAGGTTAGATTAGGTAGGTGCCCCCCAGTATAGGTTAGATTAGGTAGCTGCCCCCCAGTATAGGTTAGATTAGGTAGGTGCCCCCCAGTATAGGTTAGATTAGGTAGGTGCCCCAGTTACAGGTTAGGTAGGTGCGGTGCCCCCCATGATGGAGGGGGGAGCCGCAGCCGCGGGGAGGGCAGCCCGACCTCTCCCTCCCTTCCTCTCCCCGGCCGCCCTCCGTGCTCCCCCCGTCAGTGTGCAGACAGCAATGTGCAGGGAAGCGCTATGCAAAACTACTCACCTCCCTGGTTCCAATCGCTGCTCTCTCGCCGCCAGTCTCCTCTCTCCATAGACGCTGATACACACACACGCTGCTTCCTATTTCACAGTGCCCCCCTCCCAACAGCGCTCAGGGCGCCCGCACGGGCTGCACGGCCCTAGAAACGGCCATGCATACACACATGTTAACGGCGTTGTCTGCGGATTTATAAGGCCTGTAGGCAAATTGCAAAGTATACAGCAGGGGATCTGTGATGGGTTTCACATAAGCCATTATGAGTTTTTCGAATGCTTTCATAACCAATGATGTCAGTGTAACAGGCCTGTAATCGTTTAAGCATGTAGGTTTTGATTTTTTTGGAATTGGTACAATGATTGAGCTTTTAAAACAGGCAGGGAAAATTGAGAGATCCAGAGATGATTTGAAGATGTCTGTGAATACAGGCGCTAATTGATCGCCACAAAATTTCAGACATTTTGCAGTTACAGAGTCTGGTACAGGTGCTTTATTTGTATTCTGTCTTTTGAAGAGTTTGTTGACATCTGATTGGCATATTGGTAGAGCATGCACATCTGGGGACAGGTTAGCAGATTATGTCTGGCCTCCTGTGTTGTGTAGATGCTGAGGCACCGCAGGGGGTGGAGACGTTGGCTGGCTGGAGGAGTGCTCAGTTTGCCTGTTGCAGAGATGAAAATTGACTTGGTGTGTTTGTCTTTTGTTGGTAGTGTCAAACCTGCAATAAAATCTATTCAACGCATTTGCAAGCTGCAGGTTGTGTAGTGATTGTGGAGATTTCTTCCTGTAGTTGGTACTTTCATGTAGAGATTTCCATATTGTGGATGAGTCGGCCGTGGAACATTTTTCCTCAAGTTTTTTAGAGTAATCTTTTTTTACGTCAGTAATGTCTCTCTGCAGTTTGTATTTCGCAGCTTTGTAGAGGACTTTATCGCCTGTACGATATGCCCTTTCTTTATCGAGGTGCAACTTCATAAGATGTGATGTAAACCAGGATTTATCATTATTGTACCTGATATATAACACATGATATTAAAACATGAAAATGTGCGCTCACCTGTGTGACATCCCTGATATCTTAGAAAAGATGTTTTCCAAGCAGGGCCGGCCCGCCCATGAGGCGGGGTGAGGCGGGTTCCTCAGGCGGCAGGAAGTGGAGGGGCGGCACCAGGCATTAAGAGGAAGTGCCTGTGCCTGGTTCTTGCCGCCCTCTGGAGAGACTGGACTGGTCACTGGAGGAGTGGCACTGTGCTATCGCCGCCGCCCGCCTCAAGTGCTGCAGAGCCTGCAGTGAAGTCTCCGTCCGACCCTGCTGCTGCTGGCACAGTGGCACACTGAATCGGTGAGTCCCTGGCCGGCCTGGCTGCACAGACTGTGACGCACCAGCCCTGACTGACGTGCCGCCCACGCCCGGCCCAGGCCCACCCACCCCACCCACCATGCCGGAGTCCGGACTTCCGAGTCCTGAGGCGGGCGGCGGCCTACTAGGTCTAGGCCTCTGTGAGGCTTTCCTGGCTGCACCTGCACGCTGCCGCCTACCGCCCGTGACCGTGACAAATTGAGCCCGCCGACCGCCGTTGCAAGCCCCCCCCCCCCCCCCCGGCCTTGCCCGCCCAGAGATGGAGCATGGAGGAGCAAGCCCGCTGCCCTCTTGCCGCCGGCGCAAGATGGATGCTGGGCTGGCTCGTGTGCCCTCCGCCTGGCCTGCCCTCCGCCATCATCGTCGCCGGACCCCACCGCACCATCCCCGGTGAGTCAGCTTTTGCTGCGGGCTGCGGCTGCCTCTGGGCCTCTGGCTGCTGCTGGGGTCGGATCGGGTCGGATTCCGTTTTTTGTATCTTTTTAATGTAGTATGTGTAGTCAAGGGTGATGAGGATGATGAGGATGGCTGGGGAGGAGGATGATGAGGAGGGCTGGGGAGGAGGATGATGAGGATGGCTGGGGAGGAGGAGGATGAGGATGGCTGGGGAGGAGGAGGATGAGGATGGCTGGGGAGGAGGAGGATGAGGATGGCTGGGGAGGAGGAGGATGAGGATGGCTGGGGAGGATGAGGATGGCTGGGGAGGATGAGGATGGCTGGGGAGGAGGAGGATGGCTGGGGAGGAGGAGGATGGCTGGGGAGGAGGAGGATGGCTGGGGAGGAGGAGGATGGCTGGGGAGGATGAGGATGGCTGGGGAGGATGAGGATGGCTGGGGAGGATGAGGATGGCTGGGGAGGATGAGGATGGCTGGGGAGGATGAGGATGGCTGGGGAGGATGAGGATGGCTGGGGAGGATGAGGATGGCTGGGGAGGATGAGGATGGCTGGGGAGGGGGAGGATGAGGATGGCCGTGGCTGGGGAGGATGAGGATGGCCGTGGCTGGGGAGGATGAGGATGGCCGTGGCTGGGGAGGATGAGGATGGCCGTGGCTGGGGAGGATGAGGATGGCCGTGGCTGGGGAGGATGAGGATGGCCGTGGCTGGGGAGGATGAGGGTGCCCGTGGCTGGGGAGGATGAGGGTGCCCGTGGCTGGGGAGGATGAGGGTGCCCGTGGCTGGGGAGGATGAGGGTGCCCGTGGCTGGGGAGGAGGGTAAGGGTGCCCGTGGCTGGGGAGGAGGGTGAGGATGAATGACCGTGGGTGGGGAGGAGGGTAAGGGTGCCTGTGGGTGGGGAGGAGGGTAAGGGTGCCTGTGGGTGGTGAGGATGGCCGTGGGTGGGAAGGAGGGTAAGGGTGCTCGTGGGTGGTGAGGAGGGCGAGGATGGCCGTGGGTGGGGAGGAGGATAAGGGTGCCCGTGGGTGGTGAGGATGGCCGTGGGTGGGGAGGAGGGTGAGGGTGCCCGTGGGTGGTGAGGATGCGTGCATCCCATTACTACCTCCCTCCCTCTCTTGGAATATGGCCCCTGTGTGTCCCCCCCGTTAGCAGAGTGCAGAGCGGGCTGTCATTTCCTGCGTCCATGCGTACCGATGTCCAGCTTCATTCAGCCTTCCTGCTTCCTGTGACGTCACAGGAAGCAGAATGCAGCTGGACATCGGTACGCATGGAGGCAGGTAATGACAGCCCGCTCCGCACTCTAACGGGGGGGACACACAGGGGCCAGATTCCGAGGGAGGGAGGTAGTAATGGGATGCACGCGTCCCGCATCCCACTTACCCGCGGCTGGCGCCTCGATCATTTTTTTTTTTTTACCATCACTGCCCACTGCCGCCTGGGACTTGGGGGACTCATACCGTGATAGCGGGAGAGCCCCCCAAAATCGTGACAGTCCCGCAGAAAACGGGACGGTTGGGCCCTATGCGTCAGTGCCTAGAATAGTGGTATTGGTATGCAGGCCCAGCCCTGCATATACAGGCTGCGGCCCTGCATTGCAGGGGGGGTATATCTAACATCCTGTTGGCGTATATATATATATATATATATATATATCTATATATATATATATATATATATATATATATATATATATATATATATATATATATATATATATATATATATATCTATCTGTGTTTGGTCCACAAAAATGAAATAAACCAATCAATTAATAGTTAGTTGTGCTGCAGACATTCCCTGTATTTTTAAGTCAGATATACATATCTGATTGTGACTGTATATATGATGTGTACACAGGAATCTCATATATACTAAAAATCATTTACGCTGTAAGAATAAAGCCTGATGTGTAGCCGTGTCACTAATAGAGATGGTCAATGAAATGGAAATAATTCTGCGTTGATGCTGATTTATGCAAATGTATGCACTCTTTGCTCATGAAATCAAATAATTTGATATGTCGGTAAAATTTGGTTTGGTGACTACCTGAGAAGGATGAAAAGAAAAGTTTTATACATACCGGGGGCTTCTTCCAGCCCCCTTCCGGCTAATCAGTCCCTCGCTGTCCACCTCCACCACCTGGGTCTTCTGCTATGAGTCCTGGTAATTCAGCCAGTCAGCGCAGTCCGTCCGCATGCCGCTTCCACAGCCAGGAGCGTTCTGCACCTGCGCAATAGTGCTGCGCAGGTGTAGTACTCTCCCGGCGGCGGAGTGTGTGCATGCACGCTACGCCAGACTGCCTCAAGTACCTGGACTCAGCAGAAGATCCAGGTGACGGAGGAGGACAGCGAAGGTCTAATTAGCCTGAAGGGGGCTGGAGGAAGCCCCAGGTACGTATAAAACTTTAATCTGTCTCAGGTTTACTTTGTTACACAGCAGTACTATACTCTACATATGCACTCCCCACAGAGCTGCAGGGAATCCACTGAGAATGTTGTGCACATTGAACACAGAAGTGTCGTCTATCACCCATAAACCTGTTTCAGATTGTACATGAAGAATGTGTAATAGAGGAAGAATCCCCATATTCCCCTGCAGAGTACCTGCACATCACTCTTACATGTACCCACAGTTACATTGCCTAGGGCCTGATAAATGTTCTTTGTTCCGGTTTGTACCGTCAAGTACTCTTACCAAGGACTAGTTTTAGTGTATGTCTACAAGTATTAGAGGCAGAAGATCAGCCTTATAGCCAGGTAACTGGTATTGTTTAAAAGGGAATAAATATGGCAGCCTCCATATCACTCACACTTCAGTTGTCTTGTAAAATTCCTAAGTGTTGGCAGTGAAGAGATGCATTTTATGTTACATACTTTCAATCAACAAGATTGTAATATGCAAATTAGAGGATTTGGAGTCGGTGGATTTTTGTACCGACTCCACAGCCCTGCATTTCCTCCACATTTACCCTTGATAAGAGCTCTTCCCAAGGGGCCATTTAACTCTGCATCCCAAATGTCAGATGCAGGCCAGTTCTCCTGTACTGTGTGCTTCCTTGTTTGTCAGTCAGGCAATTAATCTTACTATTTCTGCTAATGAGACTCTGCTGTTGCTGCCAGCCGGACTCTGAGCCTGTGTGAGAACAGGAGCTCAGCTACCTATGAGGCTTACTGAGCCTCATAGGTAGCTGAGCTCGTCTCATAGGTAGCTGAGCTCCTGTTCTCACACAGGCTTCATAATGCAGCCTGCATTATAACAGCAGCTTCTCTTGTCCCATCCTGATGCATCCATCCATTCACCTGCATAGGCATGATAGCAGCAGCTTCAATCTGCCCAATCATGGCTTCCATCCATCCACACACAGGCTGCATACCAGCAGCTTCTCTGCACCATCATGGCCCCATCCATCCACAGAGCAGCTTGCGCCCCCTCCCCCCCCCCCCCCCCCCCCCCATAGCCCTATCCATCCAACAGCTTTTTTGCCTCTCCTGGAGCTACAGCAAGAGCAGCAGCCAGACACCACAGTCACTGCCTCTGTGCTTCACTCAGACTGCCTGGATGAGATGGCGGCAGGGAGCGAGAGGCCTTAGCCTTAACGTGCATCATTTTGTTTCTCATGGTCTGAATCCTTTAGGCTAATTTCACACCAGGACGTTGCGTTAGAGGGGGCGTTAAGGTCGCATAACCCCCTAACAACGCCTGGTGGTGCTGGATCTGGACGTCAGAGTGAGCCGCGTTGTGCAGCTCACTCTGGCGTCAGTGATGCCGTGATGTGTACTCTTGTGCGCATGCGGCATCACGTGGTCCCGCCGGCCAATCGCCGCACAGAGCGGCCGCTCCAGGAAGTAAACACTGCACGTCACTGAGTGCAGTGCATATTAATTAGCCATGTGCCTGGCCGCTCTCCGCTCCTCCACAAGATTACTGAGCATGTGCAAGCAGTCTAACGTGGCTCAGCCGCATCTAAAGTACTGCATGCAGTACGTTGTCTTGTGACGCAGCGTTACAATGTAACGCAACGTCCGCACTGTGAACAGCCTCATTGATTTTGCATTACTGTGCGGTGGGCTGCGTTACAGGCTGCTCTAATGTGCGCCTGTAACGTCCCACTGTGAAAGCAGGCCTTAGGTGTATTTTGTCACATGCCTTTTACTAAGGAGTGGCTTCTGTCTGACCACTCAAACCATACAGGCTTGATTGCTGCAGAGATGGTTGTTTCTGTCAGTGTAGTTAGCGCTAGGAAGTGTCATGGTTTTGAACCTCTTCCACTTACGAAAAATGAATTTAAAAAAATGATGTGCAGTGAATATTTTGCAGAAGCATTGTATAAATGTATGTATACTGTATGTTTATTTTTCCTTTATTTTTTTTTTCCTTTCTCTTCTTTCTTCCCCCACGTTCCCCCCCACGTTCCCCCCGCCCCCCAGATTACATCAAAATGTCAGACGGGCGGAAACGCCTCTCTGGGGCAGCATACAAAAAGAAGAGGGAGGCTAAAGCTTCTGCTCTGGCAAAACAGAAAGGCTCGATGCTGAAGTTTCTTTCACCAGAAACATCAGAAGGAACAACACAACCTGAAGAGACACAAGCATCTAGTTCTGATACTGGCGGAAGTGCTTCGATAATTAGTATTTCTCACTCTTCAGATCTGCATATTGCTGGCGATGAAGGTTCAAGAGATACCAGTCAAGCGTCTACTAGTGCTACCTCAAGAGTGCAAATGGATGTAGAGATGGAAGAAACTGAGGAACAAACCTTGTCAGAAGAATCACAATTTGATCCATCAGTGCTGCAAGACCCTGGCCTATGGATGGATTTGAGCAGCAAATTGAGAGATTATCTGGTACTGCATGGTCCAAAGCAGGTCAAACTTGCTCGTTTCCCAAAAGATAAAAAACACAGAAGCTTTCATCGCAAATATTACAAACGCCACCTGCCAAACTTGGAGACAGCAGAAAGACAGTGGCTGATGTACTCAGAGAGCAGAGATGCTGTCTTCTGCTTTTGTTGCAAGTTATTCCCACCTAAAGTTCCAGTCTCTTTGCTGTGTTCAACAGGATTTAGTGATTGGAGCAATCTAATAAGGAATCTGGAAAGTCATGAGCGAGCAGAATACCATACCATGGCATTCCACAAATGGAAAGACCTAGAGATTAGACTGAGACTCGGATTGACCATTGCTGACACAAATAGAGAACTTATTGATTCAGAAACACAGCATTGGAGAAAAGTGTTAAAGAGACTAATGGTGCTCGTTAGAACTATGGCTATGCAGAACCTAGCTTTTCGTGGAAATAGTGACAAAATTTTTCAACCAAACAATGGCAACTTTCTAAAATTGGTGGAGGCAATTAGTGAATTTGATGAGGTAATGAAGAGGCATTTGGACAGAATTACCAACAAGGAAACGCACAATCATTATCTTGGAAAAAGAATTCAAAACGAAATTATACAGCTACTAGCTCAGCAGATCAAGGAGAAGATTTTGGCACATCTTCATGCTGCAAAGTATTATTCTATTATTTTGGATTGTACTCCCGATATAAGCCATAAAGAGCAGATGACATTAATTGTGCGATTTGTCACAGCAACCGAAAGTACGGAAAGCAACTCTGCAGCTGTCTCCATTAAAGAACACTTTTTAACATTTATTGATCTAGATGACACGACAGGAGCTGGCATGACAACAGTACTGCTTCAGGAACTGGAATCATTTGGTATTAGTGTTCATGACATGCGGGGCCAAGGTTACGATAACGGTTCAAACATGAAAGGCAAAATTAATGGTGTGCAGGCTCAAGTGCGCCGGATAAATTCACGAGCTTTTTATGTCCCATGCAGCTCCCATTCATTAAACCTGGTTGTTAGTGATGCTGCATCTACCTGTATTGAGGCAGTCGAGTTCTTCAATATAATACAGAGTTTGTATGTTTTTTTTTCTGCTTCAACACACCGCTGGACTGTTCTAAAGGAACACCTGTCAGTAACACCGCAATGGATTACACTCAAGCCATTGAGCACCACTCGCTGGGAGAGCCGAATTGATGCTGTTAAAGCTGTCCGGAATCAAATTGGAAAAGTAGATGCTGCACTTTCTGCTGCCATGGAAGATTCCGCTTTGACAGGGGCAACTCGATCAAAAACCATAGCGGAAGCAAGAGGCATCCAAAAAAATATTTGCAGCTTTAAATTCTTGTGTGGATTAGTGTTGTGGTATGATATCTTGTTCAACATTAACATCACAAGCAAGAGACTCCAGGAAATTGAAGCTGATCTTTCGGGAGCAATGGAACAGCTTGAAAAAACAAAATTGTTTCTGCAAAATTACCGTACAGATGAGGAGTTTGAAAAGGTCATCAAGACTGCTCAAACATTGGCTGAAGAGCTGAAGATTGAAGCTAATTTTCCACCTGCTCCGGTTGGGAGAATCCATCGCACTAAAAGGCACTTTGACTATGAATCATTGGATGAGCAGGTCACTGATCCAAAACAGAATTTTAAAGTGCAGTTTTTTAACAGCATTCTAGACTGTGCACTCCAGTCAGTGGAGGACCGTTTCCTGCAGGTTAAAGAATATAGCAGCATCTTCGGTATACTGTACAAAATTCCGACAGTTAAGGAACTGACTGCAGAAGAAGTACGTGAGCAATGTGATCAGCTGGACACAGCACTTTGTCAAGACAAAAAACGAGATATTGAAGCTGCAGACTTGTGTTATGAGCTTCATACACTGTGTAGATATTTACCCAAAGACTGCATGACACCAAGGGCTGTTCTGGAGTACATTTACAAAACCAAAATGTCTACCATATATCCAAACACCTGCATTGCTCTTCGTATTCTCCTTACACTTCCTGTCACTGTTGCAAGTGGTGAACGTAGTTTTTCGAAGCTGAAATTAATTAAAACCTATTTGCGGTCTACAATGACACAAGAGAGACTTCTGGGGCTTGCTACAATATCAATAGAGCATGAGTTGGCCGAGAATATTAATGTGGATGAAGCAATTACAGCCTTTGCCTCCGCCAAGGCACGAAGGGCACCTTTCTTGTAATTCAAGTTTTTTAAAAGTTGACGTTTATAACGAGTTGAAGATGCACAAGTTGACGTTTTATAACGAGTTGAAGATGCACGAGTTGAAGATGCACGAGTTGAAGATGCACGAGTTGAAGATGCACGAGTTGAAGATGCACGAGTTGAAGATGCACGAGTTGAAGATGCACGAGTTGAAGATGCACGAGTTGAAGATGCACGAGTTGAAGATGCACGAGTTGACGTTTATAACGAGTTGAAGACTAAAGTTGCCATGGGTTGGGCATACTAAGAAGAAACTGTTTAAAGAATGTTACAGAAGTTAAAGAAACGGGTGTCACTCTTTGGATTCTCTTCACATGCATCTAAGGTATTTTGATTCCACCTTTATAAAACAGAGACCATGTGACCTTCTCTCCTCTTCCCTCTCCATTCTCCTCCTCCTCCTTACCTTCCCTCTCCCCTTCCCTTTCCTCCTTCCCTCTCCTGTTCTGTTTTACGATTTGACTCCATTATTTATTTCTTATAGGTGTCAATTTGGAGGCCTGGACGCAAACTTCTAGAGGTCTTTGGGCCTACAATATGGCTTCAACGTCACACTCTGGATTTCCCTAACATGCATGCAAGGTAAACAATGTGTCCTCCTCTGCCCCCTTCCCTTTCCTCTGCCATCTTCCCTTTCCTCTGCCCTCTCCCCTTTCCTCTGCCCTCTCCCCTTTTACGATTTGACTCCATTATTTATTTCTTATAGGTGTCAATTTGGAGGCCTGGACGCAAACTTCTAGAGGTCTTTGGGCCTACAATATGGCTTCAACGTCACACTCTGGATTTCCCTAACATGCATGCAAGGTAAACAATGTGTCCTCCTCTGCCCCCTTCCCTTTCCTCTGCCATCTTCCCTTTCCTCTGCCATCTTCCCTTTCCTCTGCCATCTTCCCTTTCCTCTGCCCTCTCCCCTTTCCTCTGCCCTCTCCCCTTTTACGATTTGACTCCATTTATTTATTTCTTACAGGTGGCAATTTGGAGGCCTGGGAGCAAACTTCTAGAGGTCTTTGGTTCTACAATATGGCTTCAACGTCACACTCTGGATTTCCCTAACATGCATGCAAGGTAAACAGACCATGCGTCCTCCTCTGCCCCTTTCCTCTTCCCTTTCCTTTTTCCCCTTTAATTTCCTCTTTCAGTTCCCCTTTCCTCTTTCAGTTTCCCTTTCCTCTTTCAGTTCCCCTTTCCTCTTTCAGTTCCCCTTTCCTCTTTCAGTTCCCCTTTCCTCTTTCAGTTCCCCTTTCCTCTTTCAGTTCCCCTTTCCTCTTTCAGTTCCCCTTTCCTCTTTCAGTTCCCCTTTCCTCTTTCAGTTCCCCTTTTCCCCTTTCAGTTACCCTTTCCTCTTTCCTTTTCCCCTTTCAGTTACCCTTTCCTCTTTCCTTTTCCCCTTTCACTTACCCTTTCCTCTTTCCTTTTCCCCTTTCACTTACCCTTTCCTCTTTCCTTTTCCCCTTTCACTTACCCTTTCCTCTTTCCTTTTCCCCTTTCACTTACCCTTTCCTCTTACCTTTTCCCCTTTCAGTTACCCTTTCCTCTTTCCTTTTCCCCTTTCAGTTACCCTTTCCTCTTTCCTTTTCCCCTTTCAGTTACCCTTTCCTCTTTCCTTTTCCCCTTTCAGTTACCCTTTCCTCTTTCCTTTTCCCCTTTCAGTTACCCTTTCCTCTTTCCTTTTTCCTTTCCTCTTTCATTTCCCCTTTCAGTTACCCTTTCCTCTTTCATTTCCTCTTTCATTTCCCCTTTCCTCTTTCATTTCCCCTTTCCTCTTTCATTTCCCCTTTCCTCTTTCATTTCCCCTTTCCTCTTTCATTTCCCCTTTCAGTTACCCTTTCCTCTTTCAGTTCCCTTTTCCTCTTTCAGTTCCCCTTTCCTCTTTCAGTTCCCCTTTCCTCTTTCAGTTACCCTTTTCCCCTTTCAGTTACCCTTTCCTCTTTCCTTTTCCCCTTTCAGTTACCCTTTCCTCTTACCTTTTCCCCTTTCAGTTACCCTTTCCTCTTTCCTTTTCCCCTTTCAGTTACCCTTTCCTCTTTCCTTTTCCCCTTTCTGTTACCCTTTCCTCTTTCCTTTTTCCTTTCCTCTTTCCTTTTTCCTTTCCTCTTTCATTTCCCCTTTCAGTTACCCTTTCCTCTTTCACTTCCCCTTTCCTCTTTCATTTCCCCTTTCCTCTTTCATTTCCCCTTTCCTCTTTCATTTCCCCTTTCAGTTACCCTTTCCTCTTTCATTTCCCCTTTCCTCTTTCATTTCCCCTTTCCTCTTTCAGTTACCCTTTCCTCTTTCATTTCCCCTTTCCTCTTTCATTTCCCCTTTCAGTTGCCCTTTCCTCTTTCATTTCCCCTTTCCTCTTTCATTTCCCCTTTCCTCTTTCAGTTACCCTTTCCTCTTTCATTTCCCCTTTCCTCTTTCATTTCCCCTTTCAGTTACCCTTTCCTCTTTCATTTCCCCTTTCAGTTACCCTTTCCTCTTTCATTTCCCCTTTCAGTTACCCTTTCCTCTTTCATTTCCCCTTTCAGTTACCCTTTCCTCTTTCATTTCCCCTTTCAGTTACCCTTTCCTCTTTCATTTCCCTTTTCAGTTACCCTTTCCTCTTTCATTTCCCCTTTCAGTTACCCTTTCCTCTTTCCTTTTCCCTTTCCTCTTTCCTTTTCCCCTTTCAGTTACCCTTTCCTCTTTCCTTTTTCCTTTCCCCTTTCAGTTACCCTTTCCACTTTCCTTCCCCCTTTCAGTTACCCTTTCCACTTTCCTTTTTCCTTTCCTCTTTTATTTCCCCTTTCCTCTTTCATTTCCCCTTTCCTCTTTCATTTCCCCTTTCAGTTACCCTTTCCCCTTTCAGTTACCCTTTCCTCTTTCATTTCCCCTTTCAGTTACCCTTTCCTCTTTCATTTCCCCTTTCAGTTACCCTTTCCTCTTTCATTTCCCTTTTCAGTTACCCTTTCCTCTTTCATTTCCCCTTTCAGTTACCCTTTCCTCTTTCCTTTTCCCTTTCCTCTTTCCTTTTCCCCTTTCAGTTACCCTTTCCTCTTTCCTTTTTCCTTTCCCCTTTCAGTTACCCTTTCCACTTTCCTTCCCCCTTTCAGTTACCCTTTCCACTTTCCTTTTTCCTTTCCTCTTTTATTTCCCCTTTCCTCTTTCATTTCCCCTTTCCTCTTTCATTTCCCCTTTCAGTTACCCTTTCCTCTTTCATTTCCCCTTTCCTCCTCTACGATTTGACTCCATTTATTTCTTATAGGTTTCAATTTGGAGGCCTGGGAGCAAATTTCTAGAGGTCTTTAGTCCTACAATATGGCTTCAACGTTACTCTGGATTTCCCTAACATGCATGCAAGGTAAACAGACAATGTGTCCTTCTCTCCCCCTTCCCTCTTCCCTCTCCTGGTTTACTATTTGACTCTCCATTTATTTTTATAGGTGTCAATAATTTGGACCTTATGCTGAACAAGCTGTTTATCTGGATTAAGGGACTAGAAATTTTGCCCTGACTGGGCTACGTTACTCTGATAAAGAGACTGTTTTTTTTTAGGTGGCGCTAAAGGTCAGCCTAATCTCTAGCGTTCTGGCAAGCTATGCATATTGTGAATCACAAGAACTTATGGTGTTTGATATTGCTTGGTTACTAGACTGCATACCTCTTTCCTGCTACAGGTTATATTTATGACTTTTAACTATTTGTTATGTTTTGTATTCAATAAATGTACTCATGATTTTACTTTATGGCCTATTGAGTGTGTTTGGATCGCAGACGGGGTTCTGCCACACCAATCTTCAATAATGTGGAGGCCTGGCCCTGGGGAGAAAACTTCTAGAGGTCTTTGGTCCTAAAATATGGCTTGGCTTCAATGGCACTCTGGACTTAACGAACGTGCATGCAAGGTAAACAGACCATGTGACCCTCTCCTCTCCTGTTCCCTCCTCTCCCGTTCCTTTTTGTCTCACTATTTGACTGCACTATCTCCTCTTTTCTCTCCTTCCCCTCTTCCCTTTCCTCCTCCTTCCCTCTCCCATCCCCTCTCATGTTCCTCCTTCTGTCTCACTATTTGACTGCACTATCTCCTCTTCTCTCTCCTCTCTTCCCCCCCCCCCTCTTCCCTCTTTGATGTTCCTCTTCTCTCTCCTCTCATTTTCTGTCTTTCTAGTTGACTGCACTACTCCTCTCTTCCCTCCCCTCTCTCCTCCCCTCACCTTTTCCTCTACTCCTCCCTCTCCTCTTCTGTCTCACTATTTGACTCAATTATTTTTATTTTTATAGGTGTCAATCTTTTGGAAGCCTAACTCTTCCTAGAGTTCTTTGGTCCTCGAATACCTTTTCAATGACTTGTTGGATTCTCTTCACATACATGCAAGATAAGGTATCTACTTTACAGAGTAAACACACAGACTATGTAGCCTTATCCCTCTCCTCTTTTTGTCTTTTCCCTTTCTCTCCCTCTCATGGACTATTGAATTAAACTTTCTGTAATTTTTTTTTTAGGATTGCCAATCTGGAGCCCTGAAACCAAACTTTTCATTCTCCTTCAAAGCATACTCTTCCTACAGGTCTCCAGTAATGCAAGGTATGTGATAGTTAATTCACTGTAGAGCAGAAACTGAAGCGGTCTTCTTTAATTCTTTAATTTTGCTTTAAGGAGGGGGGGAGGGGGGGGCCTGGGGCCCGGGGGGGGGGGGGGGGCGCCTTCACGATCTTTGCCTCAGGCAGCAGAAAGTCCAGGACCGGCCCTGTTTCCAAGAGAAACGTTTCCCACACTCTGGGCATGCAAAAGGATGCTCCCCTGTGTGACTCCTCTGGTGTGCAAGAAGGTCCCTATTGGGACAGAAACATTTCCGACATTCAGGCCCGGATTTACCTCATGGGAGCCTATAGGCACAGATGTCCTGGCAAAGGCCCTTGCCAAACCACACCACAAGTGTGCTTGCTGGCCCAGCTGTCACTTCTCCCTTACTTCCCTTGCCTGTCATAGGAAGCTACAGGTTCCCCTTAGCATTAGGTAGCCAGAAAAACCCTCAGTATTGAGTAGCTCGAGGTGTCCCCAAGTATTAGGTAGCTAGAGGAACCTCAGTATTAGTAGATAGAGGTAGTGGTGCTCAAATACCCCTTTTCAAAATTCGAGTTAGGTCGAATTCGAATAGTAAATTATTCGAGATCAGTCGAATATTCGAGTCGAATAATTTTTACTATTCGATTCGACCTCGAAATTCGAGCTCACTATTCGAGTCGGTATTCGAGCTCATTATTCGAGCTGACTATTCGAAATGGCCTTAAATAGCTTCCAACACTTGTTTTGAGGGTGAATGATGCAAGAAACCTCTTTTTTTCCAAGTAACAACAGCAAGTGATTATGTGGGGATGTTCCTTTAAAAAAAAAAGTTCAAAAGAGAAGTTGTGTCCAGAAATTTGTTCAGTACTGTATATACTTCTTCTTCTTCTTCTTTATCTTCTATATCTTCTTCTTCTTCTATATCTTCTTCTTCTATATCTTCTTCTTCTATATCTTCTTCTATATCTTCTTCTTCTTTTATATTGTCTTCTTCTTCTTCTTCTTCATCTTCTTCATCATCATCTTCTTCTTCTTCATCTTCTTTTTCTTCATCTTCTTCATCTTCTTCTTCATCTTCTTCATCTTCTTCATCTTCTTCTTCTTCTTCATCTTCTTCATCTTCTTCTTCTTCTTCATCTTCTTCATCTTCTTCTTCATCTTCTTCTTCATCATCTTCTTCTTCTTCATCTTCTTCATCTTCTTCATCTTCTTCATCTTCTTCTTCTTCATCATCTTCATCTTCTTCTTCATCTTCTTCTTCTTCATCATCTTCATCTTCTTCTTCTTCATCTTCTTCATCTTCTTCATCTTCATCTTCTTCATCTTCTCCTTCTTCTTCATCTTCTTCATCTTCTTCTTCATCTTCTTCTTCTTCTTCATCATCTTCTTCTTCTTCATCTTCTTCATCTTCATCTTCTTCATCTTCTTCATCTTCTTCTTCTTCATCTTCTTCATCTTCTTCTTCATCTTCTTCTTCTTCATCTTCTTCTTCTTCATCTTCTTCATCTTCTTCTATATCGTCTTCTTCTTCACTTATTTCTCTTTTCAAAATTTTTTTTTTAAAGAAATGCAGCTATTTTTGAGCGTAACAAATAGCTGGTGGCGCACGCATGTTGGAAGCGCCATTGTATGTGCTCCCTGGCAGTGGAAACACACAGACAGCAGGAGGTAAATTCAGCAGCAGGAGGAGGAGGATGAGTGTGTGGCAGCAGGCAGTCAATGAGGCAGGCAGCGTGACATAATAGCCCTGGTACCTAGCGGTGATACCAGGGCTGTAAATAAACACAGCAGGCAGGAGGTCCCAGACAGCGGTCGTGCAGCCCACATTGTGTCCAATACACAACTGGGACAACACAGTTTTCAACCCGGGCACCTCAGAAAAATTAAACCTTTTTTTTTTTTAATGGTTTTTTGGTTTTGTTTGTAAAACAAATTACACAGATATATAGCTATTGTTTGACGTAATAGCTGGTGGCAGAGTGGCAGCAGAATGTAATTCTGTGTACCCTGGCAGTGGGAAACACAGACAGACAGCAGCATCAGCAGGAGGAATGGAGGAGTAATGTGAGCAGCTATTGTTTGACGTAATAGCTGGTGGCAGAGTGGCAGCAGAAGCTAATTCTGTGTACCCTGGCGTTGGGAAACACAGACAGACAGCAGCATCAGCAGGAGGAATGGAGGAGTAGTGTGAGTGTGGCAGCAGGCAGGCCGCGTGACATAATAGCCCTGGTACCTAGCGGTAATACCAGGGCTGTAAATAAACACAGCAGGCAGGAGGTCCCAGACAGCGGTCGTGCAGCCCACATTGTGTCCAATACACAACTGGGACAACACAGTTTTCAACCCGGGCACCTCAGAAAAATTAAACCTTTTTTTTTTTTTTTATGGTTTTGTAGTTTTGGTTTTACAACCAATTACACAGATATAGCTATTTTTTGACGTAATAGCTGGTGGCAGAGTGGCAGCAGAAGGTAAATCTGTGTACCCTGGCATTGGGAAACACAGACAGACAGCAGCATCAGCAGGAGGAATGGAGGAGTAGTGTGAGTGTGGCAGCAGGCAGGCAGCGTGACATAATAGCCCTGGTACCTAGCGGTGATACCAGGGCTGTAAATAAACACAGCAGGCAGGAGGTCCCAGACAGCGGTCGTGCAGCCCACATTGTGTCCAATACACAACTGGGACAACACAGTTTTCAACCCGGGCACCTCAGAAAAATTAAACCTTTTTTTTTTTTTTATGGTTTTGTATTTTTGGTTTTACAACCAATTACACAGATATAGCTATTTTTTGACGTAATAGCTGGTGGCAGAGTGGCAGCAGAAGGTAAATCTGTGTACCCTGGAGTTGGGAAACACAGACAGACAGCAGCATCAGCAGGAGGAATGGAGGAGTAGTGTGAGTGTGGCAGCAGGCAGGCAGCGTGACATAATAGCCCTGGTACCTAGCGGTGATACCAGGGCTGTAAATAAACACAGCAGGCAGGAGGTCCCAGACAGCGGTCGTGCAGCCCACATCGTGTCCAATACACAACTGGGACAACACAGTTTTCAACCCGGGCACCTCAGAAAAATTAAACCTTTTTTTTTTTTTAATGGTTTTTTGGTTTTGTTTGTAAAACAAATTACACAGATATATAGCTATTGTTTGACGTAATAGCTGGTGGCAGAGTGGCAGCAGAATGTAATTCTGTGTACCCTGGCAGTGGGAAACACAGACCGACAGCAGCAGCAGCAGGAGGAATGGAGGAGTAATGTGAGCAGCTATTGTTTGAAGTAATAGCTGGTGGCAGTGTGGCAGCAGAAGGTAATTCTGTGTACCCTGGCAGTGGGAAACACAGACAGAAAGCAGCAGCAGGAGGAATGGAGGAGTAGTGTGAGTGTGGCAGCAGGCAGGCAGCGTGACATAATAGCCCTGGTACCTAGCGGTGATACCAGGCCGTAAATGAACACAACAGGAGGTCCCAGACAGCGGTCGTGCAGCCCACATCGTGTCCAATACACAACTGGGACAACACAGTTTTCAACCCGGGCACCTCAGAAAAATTAAACCTTTTTTTTTTTTTTAATGGTTTTTTGGTTTTGTTTGTAAAACAAATTACACAGATATATAGCTATTGTTTGACGTAATAGCTGGTGGCAGAGTGGCAGCAGAAGGTAAATCTGTGTACCCTGGCAGTGGGAAACACAGACAGACAGCAGAAGGGCAGTACACAGCAGCCCACTGTAGGTGTAAAATGTGTGGCTGCAGGCGACGTAATAGTCAAAGTGAACCAGGCTGGCTTAGTGAGCAGGAGCCAGGAGGTGGTAAAGGGTGGTAAGGCACATTAACGATGGTTCTTAGCCAGTTCATGTCCCCCTCTCGCCGACAACAGGGGCCAGGAACTCGCCTTCCACCCACGCCTGGTTCATCTTGAGAAACGTCAGTCTGTCCACAGACTTGTGAGACAGACGTGAGCGTTTCTCGGTGACCACACCACCAGCTGCACTGAAGCAGCGCTCGGACAGCACGCTGGAAGGGGGGCAGGACAGCACTTCCAGGGCGTACTGCGCCAGCTCGCTCCAGATCTCCAGGCGCTTGACCCAATACTCCATGGGATCAACAGGGGCATCGCTGTCAAGCCCGCTGTAGGACCCCATGTAGTCAGCCACCATGCGGGTCAGGCGCTGGCTGTGACCGGTGGAGGATGCTGCTGCATGCACCTCCTCTCTAGTCACTGCTGCCGGAGCCTCTACAGTCCTGTAGAGCTCGTGGCTGAGAGACAGCAGGTCTGTGGGGCGCTTGCTGCTGGATGCAGGCACCTGCTGCTGCCTCTGTGCTGGCTGCTGGACAGTGGGGGTGGAAGGCTGGGGGAAGGCTTCCTCCAAGCGCTCAACAAGGGCCTGCTGCAAGCTCCTTATTTGTTGCGCTGGGTCTCCTCCTGCAGGCGGCAGGAACTGGCTCAACTTCCCCTTGAGGCGTGGGTCCAACATCATGCTGATCCAGATGTCCTCCCTCTGCTTCATCTGGATCACCCTGGGGTCTCTGCGCAGGCACGTCAGCATGTGCGCTGCCATTGGGAAGAGGCGGGCCACGTCTGCTGGCACATCGACGGCAGTGCTGCTGTCCTCATCCTCCTCCTCTGCCTCGTCAGCCTCATCCTCTCTCCACCCCCGCACCAACTCAGCTGCACTGTGCTGATCCCCCTCATCAGCAGCAAGGTCAGGGACCTCCACCAAGTCCTCCTCCTCCTCCCCCTCAGAGGTGGACTGTGCAGCTGCTTGCCGCTCCTGCTGGTCCAAGGCTGCCGCTCCCTGTTCCAGCAAAGCATCGAGGGCCCTGTTCAGCAGACAAACCAGGGGCACCCACTCGCAGACCATAGCATGGTCCCTGCTCACCATGTTAGTGGCCTGCAGAAAGGGAGCCAGCACTAAGCACACCTGCTGCATGTGCCTCCAGTCATCATCGGGGACGATGGACGGGATGTTGCTGGTCTTGTCCCTTCTCTGAGCGGCGGAAACAGTGGCCAGGGCAAGGTACTGTTTGACAGCGCGCTTCTGTTCAACCAGACGCTCCAACATCGCCAGGGTGGAGTTCCAGCGAGTCGGAACGTCAAGGATCAGCCGATGGCGTGGCAGATCCAGCTCCTTTTGCACGTCTTCCAGGCTCGCACAGGCTGCAGCCGAGCGCCGGAAGTGACGCACAACGTTCCTTGCCGTTTCCAGCAGTTCGCCCATCCCCTGGTAGGTGCGCAAGAACTTCTGCACCACCAGGTTCAGCACGTGGGCAAGACAGGGGATGTGGGTCAGGTTTCCCCTGTCTATTGCGGCAACCAGATTGGCCCCATTGTCGGCCACCACCTCTCCGACTCTGAGGCCTCTGGGGGTCAGCCAAATCCTCTCCTGCTCCTGGAGTTTGGCCAACACATGGGTTGCCGTCAGCTTGGTCTTCCCAAGGCTGACCAAGTGCAGCAGCGCTTGGCAGTGGCGGGCCTTCACGCTGCTGCTGAGGCGGGGGGTTTGGCCAGGTGTGCCGGAGGATGGCAGAGGATCGGAGGAACCTGCTGCAGTTCCCCTGACCCTGCGGGGTGGCACCACCCACTGTGTTGCTGCTGCTGCTGTGCCCGCTGCTGCTCTCCCATCCTCACCCCCTTCCACCAAGCGGACCCAGTGGACAGTGAAGGACAGGTAGCGGCCTGTCCCGAAGCGGCTGCTCCAGGAGTCCATGGTGACGTGGACCCTTTCACCAACCGCGTGCTCCAGCCCTCGCTCCACATTGGCCATCACAAAGCGGTGCAGTGCAGGAATGGCCTTGCGGGAGAAAAAGTGTCTGCTGGGGAGCTGCCAGTCTGGGGCTGCGCAAGCAAGCAGCGCACGAATGTCGCTCCCCTCCTGCACGAGCGTGTACGGCAGGAGTTGGGAGCACATGGCCCGTGCCAGCAAGCTGTTCAGCTGCCGCACGCGACGGCTGCTGGGAGGCAGAGCCCTAACCACCCCCTGGAAGGACTCGCTCAAAAGGCTCTGGCGTGGCCTTTTGCTGGCACGGGAATCAGCAGACACAGCGGAGGAGGCCACTGAGGACTGGCTGCCAGAACAGGCCTCAGTGTTGGCGGCAGGAGTTGCAGAGGGGGGAGGAGCAGTGCGTTTCCGCACTCCTGCTGGTGCTGCTGGAGGAGCAGGAGGGCGGGTGGCTGCTGTTGCTGCTGCTGCTGAAGGCTGTGCAGTGATGGGTGTGGTGCCACTGCCAGCACCAGATGCCTTCAGCCTCTGGAACTCCTGATGCTGGTGGAAATGTTTCGCAGCAAGGTGGTTGATGAGCGAGCTGGTGCAGAACTTTAAGGGGTCTGCACCTCTGCTCAACTTCCGCTGACAGTGGTTGCAAGTGGCGTACTTGCTGTACACTGTGGGCATGGTGAAAAAGCGCCAGATTGGTGACAGAAACATCCCCCTACGGCATGGAAGCGCTGCTGCCTGTCTCCCTGTGGTGGTTGGGGGGGGGGGGGCTTGGGGGGCTTGGGTGCGGCTGGTGGTGGTACTGGCAGATGCTGCTGCTGCTGCTGCTGAGCCTGAGACACCAGCAGGCTGTGGGACCTGCCTACTGCTGCTGCCAATGCTTGCAATGATGCGCCTCCTTGCAAGGCCCACAAGAGCATCCTCCTCCTCCTCAGAGCTGCTGAGGACGACATCCCCTGGAGGTGGTGGCACCCAGTCTCTGTCTGTCACCGGGTCATCATCATCCTCCCCCTCCTGAAACATGTCCTGCTGGGATGAGGACCCCCCAAACTCCTCTCCTGATGCATGGATGGGCTGCTTGACTGTCGCCACAGTCTTGCTGTCCAATCCCTCATCCCCCAAAGTGCCCATCAGCATCTCCTCCTCAAAATCGCCAACAACAGCAGACAATTGACTCATGATGCCTGGGGTCAAAAGACTGCTGAATGACAGGTCGCCAACTGACGGTGAACTGGCCTCCTCCCCAGGCCCTGCTGGGCGGCTGCTGCGAACAGGGGTGGTGGTGAGGGTGGAGGCCTCGGATGCAGAGCTGATGGCGGGCTGCTCATCCTCCGTCATCAGTTGCACCACAGTGTCTGCATGCTTTTCCTCAATGGGACGTTTCCGACCCGGCTGGAGGAAAATCGGAGCAGGTGCTACACGCTGCTGCTGCTGTGTCTCTGCAGCGTGAGTTGCAGATGCTCCTGCTGGGCGGCGCCCAAGGCGTCCACGGCCAGTGGCTATGGGAGGAATGTTAGCCACTGACGCTGCTGCTGCGGAACTGTGCATGGTGGCGCGCCCGCGCCCGCGGCTTGCCACAATGCTGCTCCCTCTCCTCCTGATTCCCTTGCTGCCCTTCCCCTTGCCCAAACCGCGCTGGCTGCCACTTCCAGACATCTTCGATGTTTTGGGCGTATAGACAAAAGTTTTTTAAAAGGGCGGGTGAAAAGTGGGGTACTTTAATGGAGTGGGTTGGTGGGTGAGGTGACTGAGTGAGTGTTCCTAGTACAGTAAGTAAGTAGTAACAGTCAGGAAGTACAACTAGCAGTTACAATAATCAGTAGTAATCACAAGTAAATTTAGTGTGTGTACACTACAGACAGTGAGTGCACGCACGCGCAAACACGCGCAGGAGCTAGCCTATGAACAGTGACTGAGTGAGTGTCCCTAGTACAGTAAGTAAGTAAGTAGTAACAGTCAGTAAGTACAACTAACTAATTACAATAAGCAATCAGTTATCAGAAGGAAATAGAGTGTGTGTAGTGTGTGTACACAGACAGTGAGTGCACACACGCAGGAGCTAGTAGCCTATGAACAGTGACTGAGTGTCCTAGACTCCTAGTACAGTAAGAGTAAGTAGTAACAGTAAGTACAACTAACTAATTACAATAAGCAATCAGTTATCAGAAGGAAATAGAGTGTGTGTAGTGTGTGTACACAGACAGTGAGTGCACACACGCAGGAGCTAGTAGCCTATGAACAGTGACTGAGTGTCCTAGACTCCTAGTACAGTAAGAGTAAGTAGTAACAGTAAGTACAACTAACTAATTACAATAAG
The DNA here is from genome assembly GCF_040937935.1 of Hyperolius riggenbachi. Lineage (NCBI taxonomy): Eukaryota > Metazoa > Chordata > Amphibia > Anura > Hyperoliidae > Hyperolius > Hyperolius riggenbachi. The sequence goes on along the minus strand of NC_090655.1, from coordinate 226,492,544 downwards.
CAATCAGTTATCAGAAGGAAATAGAGTGTGTGTAGTGTGTGTACACAGACAGTGAGTGCACACACGCAGGAGCTAGTAGCCTATGAACAGTGACTGAGTGTCCTAGACTCCTAGTACAGTAAGTAGTAACAGTAAGTACAACTAACTAATTACAATAATCAATCAGTTATCAGAAGGAAATAGAGTGTGTGTAGTGTGTACACAGACAGTGAGTGCACACACGCAGGAGCTAGTAGCCTATGAACAGTGACTGAGTGTCCTAGACTCCTAGTACAGTAAGTAGTAACAGTGAGTACAACTAACTAATTACAATATTCAATTACAATAATCAATCAGTTATCAGAAGGAAATAGAGTGTGTGTAGTGTGTACACAGAAAGTGAGTGCACACACGCAGGAGCAGCTAGTAGCCTATGAACAGTGACAGTGAGTGTCCTAGTACAGTTACAGTATATAACTACAATACTAATACAATCAGTAGTAAAGGACAGCAGAAATACTGGTATAGAATAGAGAGAAATAAACAGAGGACAGGAGGACAGCTGCCCACACAGGCAAGGCCCTGAGGCCTAAAGCTGTAAGCCTGCAGCAGCTGGCCTGTCTCTATGTAACACAAAAGCTACTAACTAAAATACAATGTCTAACTAACTAACAACAATATAGGTGTGTATAGGAGGTGTATGTGAGCAAAAACGCTAGGTAAATGACCACAATAAAGCTCTTGCTAAGCCAAAGCACAAAGGAGCAACTCTCTCTCTATGCAAGTCTCAGGCAAGGACGGAGAAACGTAACATGGCGGACGCTATTTATAGGGTAGGGGCTGGCCAGGGTCCCCCTCTGTGATTGGCTGCTGTCAGAGGGCCTGGGAGCCCTCTGATTGGCTCTAAGGACATCAATCTGGGCTATGACGCTATTCGAGCTCGGTACCGAGCTCGAATAGCGCCGTTTGCTCGAATAGCTCGAATAGTGAATGGGCTATTCGAGTGTACGCGAATAGCCCATTCGAATAGCTACAGCTATTCGGAGATCGAATACCGAGCTCAAATAGCTGGAAAAGAGCTCGAATATTCGAGCTACTCGAATATTCGAGCTCTGCTGAGCACCACTGGATAGGATAGGTGAGGAGCCTGCCATTTACACTCTCATCAGGACTCTGCATAGGGAAGGAGGGAGAGAGGCGCTCTGGGAGGGGAGTGAGCCACCTTTCCATCATCAGGCGCCTGTAGGCACATACCTACAGTGCCTTATGGTAAATCCGGCCCTGCCGACATTATGAACAGAAAAATCTGCTTTGGTTTTGGTGGCTTTCGTTATGATTTAAAGGACAGTGGGGTTCATTCACTAACATAACAGCACTTGTCACTTGACAGTAGTGTTGGGCGAACAGTGTTCGCCACTGTTCGGGTTCTGCAGAACATCACCCTGTTCGGGTGATGTTCGAGTTCGGCTGAACATCTGATGGTGTTCGGCCAAACTGTTCGGCCATATGGCCGAACTAAGAGCGCATGGCCGAACGTTCCCCGAACGTTCGGCTAGCGCTGTGATTGGCCGAACAGGTCACGTGTAGTGTTGGGCGAACATCTAGATGTTCGGGTTCGGGCCGAACATGGCCGCGATGTTCAGGTGTTCGAGCCGAACTCCGAACATAATGGAAGTCAATGGGGACCCGAACTTTCGTGCTTTGTAAAGCCTCCTTACATGCTACATACCCCAAATTTACAGGGTATGTGCACCTTGGGAGTGGGTACAAGAGGAAAAAAAATTAGCAAAAAGAGCTTATAGTTTTTGAGAAAATTGATTTTAAAGTTTCAAAGGGAAAACTGTCTTTTAAATGCGGGAAATGTCTGGTTTTTTTGCCCAGGTAACATGCTTTTTGTCGGCATGCAGTCATAAATGTAATACAGATAAGAGGTTCCAGGAAAAGGGACCGGTAACGCTAACCCAGCAGTAGTGTTGGGCGAACAGTGTTCGCCACTGTTCGGGTTCTGCAGAACATCACCCTGTTCGGGTGATGTTCGAGTTCGGCCGAACACCTGACGGTGCTCGGCCAAACCGTTCGGCCATATGGCCGAACTAAGAGCGCATGGCCGAACGTTCCCCGAACGTTCGGCTAGCGCTATGATTGGCCGAACGGGTCACGTGGTTCGGACCCGAACGCGCTCTGATTGGCCGAACTGTCACGTGGTTCGGGTAAATAAATACCCGAACCACGTCATATCTCCGCCATTTGTCTGTGGGTTTAGCTTTGGGTAGGCAGGCAGGGTAGTTCGCGCTCCAGCCACGCTAGCCAGGGTCCCCCCCAGTCATTGTGTGTCACTGCTGGGAACAGTAGTACACCGCTCGTTCAGCCACACTATATAGCATTCTGTGTACTGTTCTGTGTCTGCTGGGAACAGTGGTACACCGCTCGTTCAGCCACACTATATAGCATTCTGTGTACTGTTCTGTGTCTGCTGGGAACAGTAGTACACCGCTCGTTCAGCCACACTATATAGCATTCTGTGTACTGTTCTGTGTCTGCTGGGAACAGTAGTACACCGCTCGTTCAGCCACACTATATAGCATTCTGTGTACTGTTCTGTGTCTGCTGGGAACAGTAGTACACCGCTCGTTCAGCCACACTATATAGCATTCTGTGTACTGTTCTGTGTCTGCTGGGAACAGTGGTACACCGCTCGTTCAGCCACACTATATAGCATTCTGTGTACTGTTCTGTGTCTGCTGGGAACAGTAGTACACCGCTCGTTCAGCCACACTATATAGCATTCTGTGTACTGTTCTGTGTCTGCTGGGAACAGTAGTACACCGCTCGTTCAGCCACACTATATAGCATTCTGTGTACTGTTCTGTGTCTGCTGGGAACAGTAGTACACCGCTCGTTCAGCCACACTATATAGCATTCTGTGTACTGTTCTGTGTCTGCTGGGAACAGTAGTACACCGCTCGTTCAGCCACACTATATAGCATTCTGTGTACTGTTCTGTGTCTGCTGGGAACAGTAGTACACCGCTCGTTAAGCCACACTATATAGCATTCTGTGTACTGTTCTGTGTCTGCTGGGAACAGTAGTACACCGCTCGTTCAGCCACACTATATAGCATTCTGTGTACTGTTCTGTGTCTGCTGGGAATAGTGGTACACCGCTCGTTCAGCCACACTATATAGCATTCTGTGTACTGTTCTGTGTCTGCTGGGAATAGTGGTACACCGCTCGTTCAGCCACACTATATAGCATTCTGTGTACTGTTCTGTGTCTGCTGGGAACAGTGGTACACCGCTCGTTCAGCCACACTATATAGCATTCTGTGTACTGTTCTGTGTCTGCTGGGAACAGTAGTACACCGCTCGTTCAGCCACACTATATAGCATTCTGTGTACTGTTCTGTGTCTGCTGGGAATAGTGGTACACCGCTCGTTCAGCCACACTATATAGCATTCTGTGTACTGTTCTGTGTCTGCTGGGAATAGTGGTACACCGCTCGTTCAGCCACACTATATAGCATTCTGTGTACTGTTCTGTGTCTGCTGGGAACAGTGGTACACCGCTCGTTCAGCCACACTATATAGCATTCTGTGTACTGTTCTGTGTCTGCTGGGAACAGTAGTACACCGCTCGTTCAGCCACACTATATAGCATTCTGTGTACTGTTCTGTGTCTGCTGGGAACAGTAGTACACCGCTCGTTCAGCCACACTATATAGCATTCTGTGTACTGTTCTGTGTCTGCTGGGAATAGTGGTACACCGCTCGTTCAGCCACACTATATAGCATTCTGTGTACTGTTCTGTGTCTGCTGGGAATAGTGGTACACCGCTCGTTCGCCACTGTATAGCATTGTGCTCTGTGTCGCTGCTGGGAATAGTGGTACACCGCTCACCCGTCACTGTATAGCATTGTGCTCTGTGTCGCTGCTGGGAATAGTGGTACACCGCTCACCCGTCACTGTATAGCATTGTGCTCTGTGTCGCTGCTGGGAATAGTGGTACACCGCTCACCCGTCACTGTATAGCATTGTGCTCTGTGTCGCTGCTGGGAATAGTGGTACTGTATAGCATTTCTGTACTGCCACTGTACTGCTGCCAGTCAGCGTGTACTGTAAGGATAAGTGAAATGAGGAAGAAATCCGGTGAAAGAGGGAGGGGCAAGGGAAGAGGTGTTTCCCCTGACGGTTCACGTACAGGCCACAGGGGAGCACCCAAGAAAACCCACTCAATACCGCCCATGTTGTCCAGGACAACAACCCTCACAAATCCAAAAGAACAGGACCAGATAATTACTTGGATGACCTCTCAAGCGTCCAGCAGTGGGTTAAGCAGCACCAGCACATCACACACGAGGTCCGAGTCCTCAGCCAGTTACAAGGAGCCAGTGGGCACAAAGCTGACACAACCGGCAGCGACACCACGCACACAACTGCCAGATAACCAGTCCGATGAATTACCTCAGGACACAATGGGGTATTCGCAGGAGCTATTCCCAGCCCAACAAACTTCCACCTTTCAAAGGTCAATGGAGGAACAGCCAGAAATGTTGTGCCTGGATTCACAACCGTTAACTGTGGGAAATGCACCGCGCACTGAAATACAAGGCGAGTCCGAAGAGGACTCGGAAACCCAAATCCCAGAGCAATTTGGGCAGGAGGGGTTGCAATTGCAGGAGGTCGGCCGACAAGATCTGGAAGACGACGTTGGAGTGTGCTGCGCAGAGGTTGTTGTGGGGAGCTCTACTCCACGGCGGTGGCCCACAATGACATATGACGAGTTTGAGGAGATGGAAGAGGAGGGTATGGACAATGTGGACAGAGACCCAGATTTTGTTTGTGAACGAGAACATCGCCGTCGTAGCAGCAGCACAGATGAGTCTGTTGAAGAACACACTGCTGCACGAGTTCGCCTTGTGCCACAAGGTAGGCGGCGCGCAATTTCAGGCACCACAAGCGTGGAAGTTCAAGTGAGAGGCAAAAGAGGAGCAAACAGAAATCGCCAGCAAGGAGGCAGGTGCTCCAAAGTCTGGGCTTTCTTTGAAGACTGCACTGAGGATGTTACCATGGCGATTTGCAAGGTGTGCAAGACCCGCCTGAGCAGGGGGAAAAATATTAACAACCTCTCCACCACCAGCATGAGCCGTCACATGCTATCCAAACATCCCACTCTTTGGGCAAACGCGTCAGGACAGGGTACCAGAAACAACACTGCCTCCCTTGGGTTCACCAGACCCGCCTCAGCAGCAGCAGTAGCCCAGCCATTGCGTGGTTCACAACATTCACAAACATCAGACGACGCTGACACTGTCACTTTCCGGAGTAGTGCTCTTGAGGTCTCCCAGTGTTCATCAAACACAACAACCAACAGCCCTTCCGTGTGCAGCGCTACGGTTCAGTTGTCTGTGTCGGAGATGTTTGAGCGCAAGAGGAAATTGCCAGCAAATGACCCCCGGGCCGTGGCAGTAACAGCCAGCATAGCCAAGCTTCTGGCCTGCGAAATGCTGCCATATCGATTGGTGGAGACAAACAGCTTCAAGGGCATGATGTCAGTGGCCATCCCACGTTACGTGGTTCCCAGCCGCTACCACTTTGCACGCTCTGCAGTGCCTGAGTTGCATGAGCACGTGGTCAGCAAAATAACCCGAAGCTTGAAGAATGCCGTTGCCTGCAAGGTTCACCTCACCACTGACACCTGGACGAGTGCGTTCGGCCAGGGTCGATACATCTCCCTTACCGCGCACTGGGTGAACCTTGTGGAGCCTGGCAGCGATTCCTCACCTGCTACGGCACGGGTGTTGCCCACGCCACAAACAGCTGCACCGCCGTCCCTCCCACTGGATAACAGCAGCACCTACCTCTCTGACTCCTTCTCCTCCAACGCATCTCAAAGCTGTACCTCATCCGGAAACGCTAACCCAGCAGCAGTAGGATCGTGGAAGCAGTGCAGCACAGCTGTTGGCATGCGTCAGCAAGCGTTGCTGAAGCTAATCTGCCTTGGGGATAAGCAGCACACAGGGGAGGAAATTTGGAGGGGAATAAAGGAACAGACGGATTTGTGGCTGGCACCGCTGGACCTGAAACCGGGCATGGTTGTGTGTGATAATGGGAGTAATCTCATTCGCGCTTTAAGGTTGGCTAAGCTGACACACATCCCTTGCCTGGCGCACGTGATGAACCTAGTAGTTCAGCGGTTCCTGAGGACATACCCAGGCGTGCCCGATCTGCTGTTGAAGGTGCGTCGAGTGTCCAAACATTGTAGAAATTCCAGTACTGCTTCGGGGGCACTCGCCAAGATGCAGGAGCGCTTCAATCTCCCCCACCATCGCTTGCTGTGTGATGTCCCTACGCGCTGGAATTCTACGCTGCACATGCTAGCCCGCTTTTGCGAGCAGAAGAGTGCAGTGGTCCAGTACATGACGGCGCAGTACCGAGGCGCATCCGGCCAGCTGCCAAGCTTCTGTGGATCCGATTGGGCCAACATGTTGGACCTCTGCCAAGTCCTCCAAAATTTTGAGCAATCCACGTTGCTTGTGAGCAGTGACAACTCTTCAGTCAGCATTACCATACCACTGCTGTGTTTACTGAAGAGGTCGATGTTAAAAATCAAGGAAACAGCTGTCATGATGCAACTGGGGGAATCTGAAGGAGAAAACGATCAGCGTGATGGTACCAACATCAGGCCATCCGCCTCAGGGAACGCTGGCCCCAGCAGCTATGACGAAGAAGAGGAGGAGGAACAGCTGGAGTTGGAGCAGGAATTTCATGCCACCACTGACGAGGGCCAGAGCGGTGCACGTTGGACTTCCACAATTCAACGCGAATGGTCAGCAGAAGCAGACCAGGAGGAAGGTGACGACTATGATGCATCACAACAACTATCACAACGCTCACAAGAGGATGATGAGGATTCTGGTAGGACTCTGGCACACATGGCTCAATTCATGCTAGACTGCATTGAACGTGACCCACGCATTGTGCGCATTCTGGACAACACCAATTACTGGGTTTATACCCTTCTGGATCCACGGTACAAACACAATGTTCCAAAACTGCTTGAAGAAAGAGTCAGACAGGTCAAAATGGAAGAATACCAGCAGGCCCTTGTGGAGACTTTAGAGAGGAGATTGACATCCTCCCCCTCCTCTAGCCAGTTGTACGCAGACAGACTGACTTCCGCAAACCCAGGACGACCAGGAGGGCAGCAAACAACGCAAGCCGCAGCTAGTACCCAAAAGGGAATGGTATCGGCAGTGTCCTTGGAGTGGGAAAATTTTCTGACACCCATGCAGCCGCAGCCCACTGAACAGCAAGCGTGCAGATCCACCTCCAACACCGATCGCCTGGAGAAGATGGTCAAGGACTACATGTCAGATGGCATAGCTGTGTCGAACCATCCATCTGCACCCTTCAACTATTGGGTATCGAAGCTAGACACCTGGCACGAACTGGCAATGTACGCAATAGAGGTGCTGGCTTGCCCGGCAGCCAGCGTTATGTCGGAACGCTGTTTCAGTGCTGCCGGAGGCATCGTCACAGATCGGCGTATCCGCCTCTCTACAGAAAATGCAGACCGTCTGACTCAAATTAAAATGAATCAATCCTGGATTGGAAATGACTACGCAACACTCCAGGACCCCAACCAAGTAACATGACCAATGAACATCTGGGATGGTGTTGCGTTTCCGGGCCCTGTTTATTGAACCTCTCATCTGTATTACATTTATGACTGCATGGCGGCAAAAAGCATTGCTGCTATATCCGCACGCTTTTTGTCCACATGCAAGGCCTGGGTTGTTGTGTCTCACAAAGCGTGGCCTTCTCCTCCTGCGCCTGCTCCTGTTCCATCACGTCTGCTGCTGCTGGGTTAGCGTTGCCGCGTGGTCCCTGTTTATTGAACCACTTATCTTTATTACATTTATGACTGCATGGCGGTACAAAGCATGCTATCCGCACGCTTCTTGCCCTCATGCAAGGCCTGGGTTGTTGTGTCTCACAAAGCGTGGCCTTCTCCTCCTGCGCCTGCTCCTGTTCCATCACGTCTGCTGCTGCTGGGTTAGCGTTGCCGCGTGGTCCCTGTTTATTGAACCACTTATCTTTATTACATTTATGACTGCATGGCGGTACAAAGCATGCTATCCGCACGCTTCTTGCCCTCATGCAAGGCCGGGGTTGTTGTGTCTCACAAAGCGTGGCCTTCTTCTCCTCCTGCGCCACCCTCCTCCTGTTCCATCACGTGTGCTGCTGCTGGGTTAGCGTTACCGGTCCCTTTTCCTGGAACCTCTTATATGTATTACATTTATGACTGCATGCCGACAAAAAACATGTTACCTGTGCAAAGAAAACAGACATTTCCCGCATTTAAAAGACAGTTTTCCCTTTGAAACTTTAAAATCGATTTTCTCAAAAACTATAAGCTCTTTTTGCTAATTTTTTTTTCCTCTTGTACCCACTCCCAAGGTGCACATACCCTGTAAATTTGGGGTATGTAGCATGTAAGGAGGCTTTACAAACCACAAAAGTTCGGGTCCCCATTGACTTCCATTATGTTCGGAGTTCGGGTCGAACACCCGAACATCGCGGCCATGTTCGGCCTGTTCGGCCCGAACCCGAACATCTAGATGTTCGCCCAACACTACCCAGCAGCAGCACACGTGATGGAACAGGAGGAGGGCGGCGCAGGAGGAGAAGGCCACGCTTTGAGACACAACAACCCAGGCCTTGCATGAGGACAAGAAGCGTGCGGATAGCGATTTGCATTTTGTCGCCATGCAGTCATAAATTTAATACAGATGAGAGGTTCAATAAACAATAAACAGTAATTGGTGTTGTCCAGAATGCGCACAATGCGTGGGTCGCGTTCAATGCAGTCCTAGGCCGAAGAGGTCATAGCCTAGGGTCACAAAAACCTGTTTATTTGGGCAATTTCAATGGTGGCGAGTCTGACGTACATAAATCGCAGCAATGGCCGTTAGCAACGTCTGAATCTCACGAAATGTCTCATGCAGGTAGAAGACATATTGTTAGACTTGGGCTCCAAAGATGGGTTCCCTAAATCTCTGCAAACCAGAGTTACAGGGCTCCAAATTTGGTAAAATCCCCCATAGGCTTTCATTGGGCCTCCTATTTACAGTTCCAAAATCTCACATCTTTTCAAAGGGCAATTGCTCAGCAGTGGCAAATTTTCTAGCATTGTAGGGACCCTTAGGGGGAACATGACTGGTGAGTTTCAGGGCCCCTAGGCCAAAGAGGTCATAGCCTAGGGTCACAAAAACCTGTTTATTTGGGCAATTTCAATGGTAGTTATGCTGACGTACATAAATCTCAGCCATGGCCGTTAGCAACGTCTGAATTTCACGAAATGTCTCATGCAGGTAGAAGACATATTGTTAGACTTGGGCTCCAAAGATGGGTTCCCTACATCTCTGCAAACCAGAGTTACAGGGCTCCAAAATTGGTAAAATCCCCCATAGGCTTTCATTGGGCCTCCTATTTACAGTTCCAAAATCTCACATCTTTTCAAAGGGCAATTGCTCAGCAGTGGCAAATTTTCTAGCATTGTAGGGACCCTTAGGGGGAACATGACTGGTGAGTTTCGGGCCCCTAGGCCAAAGAGGTCATAGCCTAGGGTCACAAAAACCTGTTTATTTGGGCAATTTTAATTGTAGTTATGCTGACGTACATAAATCTCAGCCATGGCCGTTAGCAACGTCTGAATTTCACGAAATGTCTCATGCAGGTAGAAGACATATTGTTAGACTTGGATTCCAAAGATGGGGTCCCTACATCTCTGCAAACCAGAGTTACAGGGCTCCAAAATATGTTAAAATCCCCCTTTACAAAGCACGAAAGTTCGGGTCCCCATTGACTTCCATTATGTTCGGAGTTCGGCTCGAACACCCGAACATCGCGGCCATGTTCGGCCTGTTTAGCCCGAACCCGAACATCTAGATGTTCGCCCAACACTACTTGACAGTCAGCCTATTGGGCCAATCAAAGTGCAGGAATCTTGTCCATTGAAGCCACTGGACCTGCCAGACTCTGGGCGGGTTCAGTGGAGCCCTCGTTTAGTTTAATGAAGTGCTTGTTAAACTATTGTAGCATAACGTTATTTAGCAGCGCACACTATGGCTGCATAGCATGCGCTTGGGATTGCTGTAGCAGCGCAGCTTAGTGAATCAACCCCTTTGATTGGCCCAAAAGGCTGCCTGTCAAGTGACGTCACGCGTAGCGTGTGCTCCGGTGAGTGATGTCAATTGCGCGTGCTACGCTGCCAGTAACGCATGTAGTATGTGGACTGATTAAATAGCGCGTGTAGCAGAAGGTTACTTGCGCTATTATGTTAGTGAATCAATTACATAATATGGGGGCTTTAAACTTCAAAAATAATTTCTTTCCTTGTAACATTTTTCCCACATTACAAAATTGAAAATGGATGCTCACCAGTGTGGCTTATCTGGTGTACATGAAGGCTTGTTTTCTACCTGAAGTAGTGGCTGGATAGTGTACTGGATAAGGGCTCTGCCTCTGACACAGGTGACCTGCATTACCTCTCTGACTACCTCCCACGCATAACAACGCCACTCTATTGCAAACTTAAAAGTAACCCATTGGGTTGTCTCTGTACAATTTATCAAAGATGATCTTTTTAAAGGTGTATGTCACCAAGGTTTTAAATATTTTTTTGTTTTATATTTTTATGCGATGGAGACCTCTCTTTATGATTACAGAGGGTGCTACAAGGATGGTGGTGTTGCCAGAGAAGGCAGTGGGGTGGACATATACCGCCGGAGGTGCTGTTAAGCTGGGCATGGCTGCATCACCTGGTGAGCCGTTATATGTAGGGGGGGGGGGGACCCCACTGAGTCTGAAGTTGTGAATTTGTGGACTGATACAGAGTGCTAACACTATTATCCTCCATTGATTTCCCACACTCTGCATATAAGAAAGTCAATTAGCTTAGTGATGGATGAAGTAGATGCAAATAACTTCGAGTTGATGCAAATTTACACACATTTTAATGCACATGTATGCAACTTCAAAATGAACCAATCGAATTTTATTGGTTCATTTTTAAGCTGCATAAATTTGCATAAAAATTTTCATATTTGCATCAACACGAAATTTTTTGCATCTACTTGACCATCACTAATTAGTATATTTGTCAACAGCAACCATTGCTATTCGTCAAAAAGGTTGGAAATGACCATGACTGTAGAAATGACATTTAGGAACACAAAAGAGAATCTTTTCTCTGTATGTCAGTTATGTGATATTGGTGGGAATTCCCAATTCTCAATAGGTTAATGATAACCCCTGGACAGCCGATGTGAGAGGCTCATCCTAATGGCAGACAGCAGAGGAGAGCTCAGCCTGTGCTAACAACCGGGACATTCCCCAGCATAATACTCCCCTCCAGAGGTCAGTAGCCCCCCAATCCCGTATATTATGTGGCGGGGATCATCTCCCTCATATTGCGGGGGCAGTGACAGGAGACCCCGTATATTAGACATGTTACCCCCTGATAATGATGGAGACAGAGGAGATCGGGGGAGCAGGAAGCGGAGCTGGTCACATTAGAGCGGGATTTCCTGGCCACTGTCGCCGCTCAGAGGCCCCCCGTGACTGTAATGGAGGAGGGTAGACACCTGCCAGCCGGGCGGCCGCACCGCTACTTTCCGGGGGGAATAAACCCACTTTTCTCCCGGCGAGGAAACACAAGCAGAGAGCCGAGGAGTGACAGCTGTGTGGAGGGGAGGGGCGGCTGAGAGTCCGGATCCCACCAATAGGAAGACGGGACGAGTTACTATCAGCACCCAATGGCAGCGCAGCCGGAGAGAGTATATAAGCGCTCACTGGCGGTCACTTGCAGTTACACTTTGTAATATAACTAGGAAGATGGCAGAGACCGCCCCAGCAGCCGCCCCTCCCGCAGCGGAGCCCGCCGCCAAGAAGAAGCAGACAAAGAAGGCGGCAGCCGGAGGAGGAGCCAAGAAAGCCAGCAAGAAGCCTTCCGGCCCCGCCGTGTCCGAGCTCATCCTCAAGGCCGTGTCCGCCTCCAAAGAGCGCAGCGGGGTCTCCCTGGCCGCCCTGAAGAAGGCTCTGGCTGCCGGAGGCTACGATGTGGAGAAGAATAACAGCCGCCTCAAGCTGGCCATCAAGGGCTTGCTGACAAAGGGCAGCCTCGTCCATGTCAAAGGCACCGGCGCCTCCGGATCCTTCAAGGTCAGCAAGAAGGAGGCAGCCGGCAAAGAGCACAAGAAGCCGGCACAGGCCAAGAAGAAGCCAGCGGCTGCTGCCAAGCCTAAGAAGCCGGTTACTGCCAGGAAGCCCAAAGCCGCCAAGTCCCCGAAGAAGCCTAAGCCTTTTTTTTTTTAATGGCTTAAATCACCACTGTAAATGGGGCTATTAATTGGTAATACGTGGTGTTAAAAAGGGATATACGCGTTAAGCAATCAAAGAGGTGAAGGCGAGTTCCAATGGCACTTGGCGGCGAAGGTACCGCTGGAGGAGGATGAGTGGCTGATGCCAAAAAGGCCCCAGAGAGGTTTTTGTAATTTTTTTTTGTTTTTTTTGCAGCAATTAGCAATGACATCGCAGCAGAGTTGTCAGTGGACACGGGTGTGAACGCAGAGTGCAGTGGTGGTAGCGACTGAGTCAGGAGAAGGACTATGCTGGCGGTCAGTTCAGCAACACAGAAGGACCACGGCAACATACTGGTAGTAGTAGTAGCAGCACAGCGTCATAGTGCTGGCCAAAAAATTAAATGCACCCGGTGACCCGGGCAGTGTGAACGCAGACAGAGTACATTGGTGGAAGCGAGTGAGTCAGGAGGAGGAGGACAATGCCGGCGGTCAATTCAGCAGCACAGAAGGACCATGGCAACATACTGGTGCTAGTAGTAGCAGCACAGCGTCATAGTGCTGGCCAAAAAATTAAATGCACCCGGTGACCCGGGCAGTGTGAACGCAGAGTGTAGTAGCGACTGAGTCAGGAGGACAAAGCGGGCGGTCAGTTCAGCAGCTCAGAAGGAGGACCATGGCAACTTACTGGTAGTAGTACCATAACACCAAAAAATTAACCAAGGTAGGCACTAGGCAGGTAGTAACTGTCTTTATAAAGGCAGGCATAGTTAACAACAGCACATGCAGCAGCCACTTCATGTCCCCCTGTGTCCGACAATAGGGGCCAGGAACTCACCTTCCACCCAAGCCTGGTTGATTTTCAGGAAGGTGAGTTTGTCCACAGAGGCGTGGGAGAGCCGAGAGCGCTTCTCTGTGACCACGCCACCGGCCGCACTAAAGCATCTCTCGGAGAGGACACTGGAAGGAGGGCAGGATAGGAGTTCCAGGGCGTACTGGGAAAGCTCGCTCCAGATGTCCAGTCTCTTGACCCAGTACTCCAAGGGGTCCATGGGGCTGTCGGTGTCATTGAGCCCGCTGGATGACCCCATATAGTCAGACACCATGGTGGTCAGTCGTTGCTTGTGCTGGTTGGTGGTGGATGCTGTGGCGGGCACCTCTGTTCTGGGCTGCTGCACTGCATACAGGCTCTTGCTTAGGCTCTTCAGGTCTCCGGGGCGCCAGTTGCTGCTGCTGCTGCTGGTGGTTGTTGTTGTGTTGCTAGTGGCAATGGCAGGCACCTCTTGCTGGCTTGGGAGAGCAGTTACAGTGGGGGTGGAAGGCTGGGGGAATGCTTCCAGTAGTCTGCGCACAAGGGCCTCCTTCAACTCCCTTGTGCGTTGCTCGGTGGTGGATGGCGTCATTAAGTCTCCCAGCTTCCCTTTCAGACGGGGATCAAGCATCAAGGTAATCCAGATGTCCTCCCTTGAACGCATCTGGATCACCCGGGGGTCCCTTCGAAGGCAGCGCAACATGTGCACAGCCATGGGAAACAAGTGGGCCCTGCCAGCAAGATCTTCCTCGTCCTCGCCATTGTCCCATAACGCATGCCTGTCCTCTTCCTGTGCCATGTCGTTGTCCTCCTCAAACCGCCATCCACGTACAACGCCTGCTGCACTCTGCTCCTCCTCCTCCTCCAGGTTAGGGACCTCCAACTCTTCCACTACCTGCTGTGAGCCCTCCTCTGAGCTGGACTGTGCTGCCATCTGCTCCTGTTCTTCCAACTGCCTCAGGGCTTCATCCCCACGCTCAATTAAATTGTCCATTGCCTGCTCCAGTAGACAAACCAAGGGCACCCACTGGCACACAGAGGCCCGCTCCTCACTGACCATCTTGGTTGCCTCCAGGAAGGGACTCAGCACCAGGCATACTTGCTGCATCAGTGTCCACTGAGTGGCAGTAATCATGGGGACTTGCTGGTTGCTGGGAACACTTGGGTCTAGCATGTAGGCCCTAAGAGCCAGCCTGTGCTGACACAGCCGCTCCAACATGGCCAGAGTCGAATTCCAGCGAACTGGCATGTCGATGATCATCCGGTGTTGTGGCCTTCCATACTGCTGCTGTAAGGTGGACAAGAGTGCAGAGGCAGTGGCTGACAGGCGGAAAAAGCGTACCACCGCCCGGGCATCCTGCAGCAGCTCGCTCATCCCCTGGTAGGTGCGCAAGAAGCGCTGCACCACAAGATTGAGCACGTGGGCCAAGCAGGGGATGTGCTGGAGGTTTCCCTGCTGCACTGCTGCCACCAGGTTGGCCCCGTTATCGGCTGCCACATACCCCACTTCCAGGCCTCTGGGGGTCAGCCACCTCCGCTCCTGCTTTCTGAGGGCGGCCAGGACGTTGGTGGCCGTAAGCCTCTCCTTCCCCAGGGTCACCAATTTTAAAAGGGCTTGGCAGTGCCGAGGCTTGGCGCTGCTGCTGCCGAGGCGGGCTTGCTTTCCGGGTGCAGAGGGAGTGTCGTGACAGGACCCTTCTGCATCCCCCCTGATCCCGCGTGGTGGCACCACTAGCTGGGCTGATGCGCTCTTGTCCTCCCTCCCTTCCATCAGTGTCACCCAGTGGGCCGTAAAGGACAGGTAACGACCTGTCCCAAATCTGCTACTCCACGAGTCCATGGTCACGTGGACCCGCTTGCCCACAGAGTAGTCCAGGGAACAGGCCACGTTTTCCACCGCAAACTTGTGGAGTGCTGGGATCGCGCTCCTGCTGAAATAGTGGCGACTGGGGACTTGCCACTCAGGGATGCCAAATTGGAGCAGCGTCCACATGGCGCTCCCCTCCTGCACCAGGGAGTAGGGAAGCAGCTGTGATGCCATGGCCCGGGCCAGCAAGCCATTTAGTTTGCGGATCCGCCTGTGGCTTGGAGGCAGAGGCTTGGTCAGACCCTGAAAGGTGTCGCTCAGCAGGGTCTGACGACGCTGGGATGCAGGGGAGACAGAGGAGAGAGACGAACACTGGCTGCCAGCCTCAATGTCTGTGTCCTGAGTAGCCGAGGTGGAAGAGCGCTTGCGTGCTACTACTGCTGCTGCTGTGGGGGATTCACGACCCTGAGGGAGGGATGATGCTGCTGCGCTGGTGGGCCTTCTGCTCTCAGGAACCCCTGCCAGCAGTGCCTGCTTCCTCTTAAACTCTGCATACTCGCGGCAGTGGCGGCTTCTCAGGTGGCCCTGGAGGGATGAGGTACCCATCTTGCTCAGACTTTTCCCACGGCTCAATCTTTTGCTGCATAACCTGCACACCGCATACCTTTTGTCATCAGTACACTCCTCAAAGCAATCCCACACTGGTGACTTTAATTTACTGCGGCCCCCACTAGCAGAGGGTGCAGCGGAACAATGTGTGGTAGTAGTTGCCGGGGGTTGCATGGTGGTGGTGCCGGCTGAAGCAGTGTCCTGTCTACTTCCTCCACGCCCACTGCTGCCGATGCCCCTGCCCCTGCCTGACATATGGCGATATCCTTGCCTAGGCCGAGGTGACTCGTCATACTGCTCTGCCTCTGACAATTCTTCCACGGACTCAGCAGGCTGCACATAGTTAGGGTCCACAACGTCGTCATCATCAGCAGCATCTTCATAATCCAGCTCTTCCTCTGACTCCACCGCCTCCTCTTCTGTCCCTACATCCCCAGACACAGACCCCTCTTCTTCATCACCAGAACTCAACAACGCTTGTGATTGTGGCCCGATCTCAATCTCTGCCACATCAGTCCCCAGTAAGTCCTGAGCTTCTTGCATCAGCAGGTTCCCAGAAGCCGGACTGAGGGACAGAACGCTGTCATCCTGGGAGGGCTGCTGACCAGTGGGTGCTGGGGTGGATGCCACAACAAGCGTGGGACGTTGGCTGCTGCTGCTGCTGCTGCTTGGAGTGGTGCTCACAGTAGAGGTCTGGGAGGAAGTCATGATGTCCATGAGTACGTCAGGTTCCATTTGCTCAACCACCACACGGGGACCAGAAACTTTAAAATATTTGGACAATGGCATCCGCTGACTCGGCCCAGGCTTTGCTGCCCCCCTTTCTGCTGCATCATGACCACGTACAGCTGGGCGTCCTCTCCCTGGACGTGGAGCAGTCCCAGAAGTGGCTGAGGCAATTGAACTCCCTTTCCTCTCACCCCGCGAAACCCTGCCAGACATGTTGCTAGTAATGAATCACTGGATGCAGTGGGCACAGTACAAGGTCACTGAAGGATGCACCAGGCACAGTACAAGGTCACTGAAGGATGCAGTGGGCACTGGATATACAACTAGGTCACTGAAGGATGCAGTGGGCACAGTACAAGGCCACTGAAGGATGCAGTGGGCACAGCAGTGGGCACTGGATATACAACTAGGTCACTGAAGGATGCAGTGGGCACACAAGGATGTCACACTGTGTAATGAGATGCTCATATGCCAGCGAGCGAGCAGTGGGCACTGGGCACGGCACAAGGTCACTGACAGAATGAATGAACAGCGCTGGCAGAGAGTGGCGGCGCCGGCGGTGTGACTGGCTGCCTGCAAATAGTACAAGTGTATAACTGTCACTGGAATATGCAAGTGAACACTGCAGTTGCACTAACCTGCCTTCCTGCACTACACACAGATAATCCCCACTCCCACTACACTGACTACACTGCAGCACTGAACCTGCCTGCACTACACACAGCTAAATAATCACTAGACTCCCACACTCCCACTACACTACACTGACTACAACTAACTACAGCAATCACTCACTGACTAGCTAACTGTGTACAGTATAAGAGCAGTGTTAGCAAAAAAAACGCTTTGTTTTTAACACAATAAATGCACTTGCTCAAACAACAATGGCCTGGAGATAATCCTCTCAGCACCACAGTCTAGCAAGGACAGAGCTTTTCCATCATGGCCGCCGCTTTATATTCAGGAGGGGAGGGCATAGCTCCCCTCCTGTGATTGGTTGCTAGGGCCTGGCTGGGGCCCTCTGATTGGCCTGCAATGTGTCACTTCTGCATAGTTTGACGCATTTCCGCAAACCACGACTTCAGCGCCGGGTTTCACGAGCGTGAATGCAGATTTCTGTCCGCATTCACGCGTAGCCGATGCAGATTTTCGTGGTTGAAAATCTATTCACGGATTTTCGTGTCCAAGGCGGAATGCGTCAAAATGGTTGTGAATCCACGCGTAAGCGTGATCACGACCTGGCGGTGAGCACCACTGCTTGGGATTGCTGTAGCAGCTCAGCTTAGTGAATCAACCCCTTTGATTGGCCCAAAAGGCTGCCTGTCAAGTGACGTCACGCGTAGCGTGTGCTCCGGTGAGTGATGTCAATTGCGCGTGCTACGCTGCCAGTAACGCATGTAGTATGTGGACTGATTAAATAGCGCGTGTAGCAGAAGGTTACTTGCGCTATTATGTTAGTGAATCAATTACATAATATGGGGGCTTTAAACTTCAAAAATAATTTCTTTCCTTGTAACATTTTTCCCACATTACAAAATTGAAAATGGATGCTCACCAGTGTGGCTTATCTGGTGTACATGAAGGCTTGTTTTCTACCTGAAGTAGTGGCTGGATAGTGTACTGGATAAGGGCTCTGCCTCTGACACAGGTGACCTGCATTACCTCTCTGACTACCTCCCACGCATAACAACGCCACTCTATTGCAAACTTAAAAGTAACCCATTGGGTTGTCTCTGTACAATTTATCAAAGATGATCTTTTTAAAGGTGTATGTCACCAAGGTTTTAAATATTTTTTTGTTTTATATTTTTATGCGATGGAGACCTCTCTTTATGATTACAGAGGGTGCTACAAGGATGGTGGTGTTGCCAGAGAAGGCAGTGGGGTGGACATATACCGCCGGAGGTGCTGTTAAGCTGGGCATGGCTGCATCACCTGGTGAGCCGTTATATGTAGGGGAGGGGGGGACCCCACTGAGTCTGAAGTTGTGAATTTGTGGACTGATACAGAGTGCTAACACTATTATCCTCCATTGATTTCCCACACTCTGCATATAAGAAAGTCAATTAGCTTAGTGATGGATGAAGTAGATGCAAATAACTTCGAGTTGATGCAAATGTACACACATTTTAATGCACATGTATGCAACTTCAAAATGAACCAATCGAATTTTACCTCAGCATAATTTGATTGGTTCATTTTTAAGCTGCATAAATTTGCATAACAATGTTCATATTTGCATCAACACTATTTTTTTTGCATCTACTTGACCATCACTAATTAGTATATCTGTCAACAGCAACCATTGTTATTCGTCAAAAAGGTTGGAAATGACCATGACTATAGAAATGACATTTAGGAACACAAAAGAGAATCCTTTTCTCTGTATGTCAGTTATGTGATATTGGTGGGAATTCCCAATTCTGAATTGGTTAATGATAACCCCTGGACAGCCGATGTGAGAGGCTCATCCTAATGGCAGACAGCAGAGGAGAACTCAGCCTGTGCTAGCATCCGGGACATTCCCCAGCATAATACTCCCCTCCAGAGGTCAGTAGCCCCCCAGCCCCGTATATTGTGTGGCGGGGATCATCTCCCTCATATTGCGGGGGCAGTGACAGGAGACCCCGTATATTAGACATGTTACCCCCTGATAATGATGGAGACAGCGGAGATCGGGGGAGCAGGAAGCGGAGCTGGTCACATTAGAGCGGGATTTCCCGGCCACTGTCGCCGCTCAGAAGCCCCCCATGACTGTAATTGGGGAGGGGAGACCCCTGCCAGCCGGGCGGCCGCACACAGGGGGCGCACCGCTACTCTCCGGGGGGAATAAACCCACTTTTCTCCCGGCGAGGAAACACAAGCAGAGAGCCGAGGAGTGACAGCTGTGTGAAGAGGCGGGCAGCTCAGAGTCCGGATCCCACCAATAGGTAGACGGGACGCGCTACTATCAGCAGCCAATGGCAGCGCAGCCGGGGAGGGTATATAAGCGCTCACTGGCGGTCACTTGCAGTGTTACACTTTGTAATATAACTAGGAAGATGGCAGAGACCGCCCCAGCAGCCGCCCCTCCCGCAGCGGAGCCCGCCGCCAAGAAGAAGCAGACTAAGAAGGCGGCAGCCGGAGGAGGAGCCAAGAAAGCCAGCAAGAAGCCTTCCGGCCCCGCCGTGTCTGAGCTCATCCTCAAGGCCGTGTCCGCCTCCAAAGAGCGCAGCGGGGTCTCCCTGGCCGCCCTGAAGAAGGCTCTGGCTGCCGGAGGATACGATGTGGAGAAGAATAACAGCCGCCTCAAGCTGGCCATCAAGGGCTTGCTGACAAAGGGCAGCCTCGTCCATGTCAAAGGCACCGGCGCCTCCGGATCCTTCAAGGTCAGCAAGAAGGAGGCAGCCGGCAAAGAGCACAAGAAGCCGGCGGCGGCCAAGAAGAAGCCAGCGGCTGCCGCCAAGCCTAAGAAGCCGGCTACTGCCAGGAAGCCCAAAGCCGCCAAGTCCCCGAAGAAGCCTAAGAAAGCCCCCGGCGCCGCCAAGAAGAGCCCCGCTAAGAAGGCGGCCAAGAAACCAGCGGCAGCTGCTGCCAAGAAGCCCAAAGCTGCCGCTAAACCCAAGAAAGCCGCCAAGAGCCCCGCTAAGAAGGCAGCCAAGCCTAAGGCCGCCAAAAGCCCGGCAAAGAAGGCAGCAAAGCCCAAGAAGGCCGCTCCTAAGAAGAAATAAGCTGCAGCTTATCACTCCATAGACCCAAAGGCTCTTTTCAGAGCCACCCACCTCTCCTCTGAAGGGCTGTGATACTTTCTCATGTTTTATCAGCTGGTAAATGGTGTAAAAAAGTACCTGGAAAGGTTAGCATTAAACTACTTGCCAGGTGATCTGGTTCTCTTCTCCATCCTATCATTGATCGTAGTCCGCTCAGGCTGGAGCTGCGAGCAGTAGCATCCGCGCGTTACTATTATCCCGTTCTGGCTGCCGCAGATTACACCGCGCGGCCAACTGCATTTTTGTGAAGCCAGTTGCATACAATGCTGCTTCAATCACAATTCAGCAGAGCACGTAGTTATCTATGAAAATGAAGATTATCATGCAATGAAAGTTGCATGTAGCTCTGGTCCAATTCCTGCAGGTCACGCATATCTCTATGGCAGCCCAGAGTGCGGAGAACTGAAAACTGTAGTTATCGTAGTGCTGCAAAATACGATGCTACTTCAATATGCTGTATACTAGTTAAAATCAATTATGCATGAGCAATTACCTGCGCTGCAGCTCTAGTTACATTACAAATATGAGCTCTTCCCCTCATGTAGAAACGCAGCACCGCTCTAAAAAGTGCATACAGCATTGCATTTCACTTCTCATGCTATATGGAAATGGTGGAATTGCTAATTGTATTTGTAGAATTGGACTGTAAAATAAACAAGCTTAGACCGTATCAGCAGAAATTGTACAAAGAGCTCTGTGTAGAAAATTGAGGTGGCTCTGAAAAGAGCCTTTGTGTTGGGTGAGCTTATCAGAACGCTGCTTGATGTGATTATTATGCCCTCTCGCCGCGGATCCTGCGGGCCAGCTGGATGTCTTTGGGCATGATGGTGACCCTCTTGGCGTGGATGGCGCACAGGTTGGTGTCCTCGAAGAGCCCCACCAGATAAGCCTCGCTGGCCTCTTGCAGAGCCATGACGGCCGAGCTCTGGAAGCGCAGGTCGGTCTTGAAGTCCTGGGCGATCTCCCGCACCAGGCGCTGGAAGGGCAGCTTGCGGATCAGCAGCTCGGTGGATTTCTGGTAGCGGCGGATCTCTCGGAGAGCCACTGTACCGGGCCGGTAGCGGTGAGGCTTCTTCACTCCTCCGGTGGCCGGGGCGCTCTTCCGGGCGGCTTTGGTGGCCAGCTGCTTGCGGGGAGCTTTCCCTCCGGTGGACTTGCGGGCGGTCTGCTTGGTTCTGGCCATCGCTAGTTCGGCAAATTCTACTCACAGGCGAGAATAGACTGAAGAAACGGCCGGGAAGCGCCTCTTTATACAGCCCGCGCCGCTCTGTCATTAGCTACCTCACACCACGCCCTCTACATGCCATTAGGTCGCACGTGATACGTAGAGAACCAATTAGGGATCCAATCACCGGACAGCTCCACCTAATAATCCCGCCCAGAGCGGCCGCTGGGAACTCAGGACACACGCTCTGCATGCTAATACCTTCTAGTTATACAGCGCTCTGGGCTCTGATTGGCCGGGGCGATCGGGTGCTTTTATCTGGATGGCTAATTCAGCACATTTGTTATTTTTCAAATGTCCCTCCCGCCACAAGATTGCCTCGTTACACCAGCCCGCCATTCTGCAATGTTACCTTACTAGGTTCTTTGACTTCTTTACTGAATTTTCTATCATCTTATACAGCCCAGTCGTACTAACAGCGTAGAGTAAAAGTGGAGAGGAATAATAGACGATTCCTCTGCAGATCTGTATGTTACATGTATCCTATCTGCATCATTCAGTATCGGGTTGTAGTAACAAGTGGCGGCAGATCGGCCGGGTTGTGGTGGAAACATGAAGCCCCCCCTCACCCCCTGTGCGGGGCATGTTCTTATAATAAATATCAAAGTATTAAGGAAGTATTGTGAATGGAAAAATGTGCTGAAAACGGTGATTTCTGAATATGTTGCTGGCTAAGAGGCAGCGCTGTAGTGATACTTTTAACTTCCACCACCACACACGCTGTTACATTGCAGTTAGAGACGTTACAGACTCGTCAGGAATCAGGATAGATTATACAGATTAATGCTCGAGAAGTGCTGTCGCTGGCCGGTGCATCCGCATTATTCCATTCATATGTAATTCCATTATTACTCCATACAGACTATCGGCTTCTCTGAATAAACGCACAGGAAACCGCTATATCTCTGTATTATGGTTAATTTGCTGCATTTCCAAGTATCCAGAGGTCTCGAATACAAACGTGTGCCTCAGTTAAAAGCTGCAGAATGAACCTACTGAATTCCGTATTCCCCCAACTAGGGCTTCCCGCATACATGTAGAGCACCGCACGGCTGGAGGAGTAACTGCAGCGTGGAAATCCTCCCAGCACAGCCGATCTATGAGCGGGAGAGCCAGAATACTCGGGGAACACTATACAGCAGATACGGCAATAGCAGCACACCGCTCCGTAGTGAATGAGGCAGTGGCTACTAGTAGAGATTGTAAGGAGTAGGTAATGACATTCATAACAGTGTGTTGCAGCGGTACACAGCTCCGTAGTGCAGTAGTGGGTGGCTCTGAAAAGAGCCTTTGGGATTTTACTACATAGCTGGATGCGAGCCACATTACTTGGCGCTGGTGTACTTGGTGACGGCCTTGGTGCCCTCGGACACGGCGTGCTTGGCCAGCTCTCCCGGCAGCAGCAGGCGGACGGCGGTCTGGATCTCCCGGGAGGTGATGGTGGAGCGCTTGTTGTAATGAGCCAGGCGGGAAGCTTCCCCGGCGATGCGCTCGAAGATGTCATTGACGAAGGAGTTCATGATGCTCATGGCCTTGGAGGAGATGCCGGTGTCGGGGTGCACCTGCTTCAGCACCTTGTACACGTAGATGGCATAGCTCTCCTTCCTGGTCTTCCTGCGCTTCTTGCCGTCCTTCTTCTGGGTCTTGCTCACCGCTTTCTTAGAGCCCTTCTTGGGCGCCGGGGCGGACTTGGTTGGTTCAGGAGCCATGCTGATTCTCAGTAACTCTGCAGAGTGCGGAGACACAATGAGGAGCAGTGCCGCCTCCCCTCCTTATATAGGCGGCCTATGCTAATCAGGCTGCAGCGCTTCTCTCTATACTATTTGGCTGATGATTTCCTTCTCTCTCACTGGCTGGAGACGCGCCGTGTGCAAAAACACATTACTGAGAACCCGAAGATAATCCCATTGGCAGCTTCAGCGCAGAGGAACGCCCAGAGTTTGCTGATTGGTGAAATGCTGGTCCGGCATTCCATTGGCTGAATCGGACAGGGTCCAATCAGGGGACAGCGCGGGGCGGGCAGCAGAGTATATAGGGCAGGAGGAGGGGTGAAGGCGGCTATTCCTGCGTTATAGTCTATCACTGCTAATCCTGTGAAATCATCATGTCTGGAAGAGGCAAACAAGGCGGCAAGGCCCGTGCCAAGGCCAAGACTCGCTCCTCCCGGGCCGGGCTGCAGTTCCCAGTCGGCCGTGTTCACCGTCTGCTGAGGAAGGGCAACTATGCGGAGCGGGTGGGGGCCGGAGCTCCGGTCTATCTGGCCGCAGTGCTGGAGTATCTGACCGCTGAGATCCTGGAGCTGGCTGGCAACGCCGCCCGGGACAACAAGAAGACCCGCATCATCCCCCGCCACTTGCAGCTGGCCGTGCGCAACGACGAGGAGCTCAACAAGCTGCTGGGTGGGGTGACCATCGCCCAGGGGGGCGTCCTGCC
Organism: Hyperolius riggenbachi; assembly: GCF_040937935.1. NCBI lineage: Eukaryota > Metazoa > Chordata > Amphibia > Anura > Hyperoliidae > Hyperolius > Hyperolius riggenbachi. The sequence continues at coordinate 226,468,840 of NC_090655.1, read as the reverse complement.
CAACATCCAGGCCGTGCTGCTGCCCAAGAAGACCGAGAGCCACAAGGCCGCCAAGAGCAAGTAATTCCCTGCAGCAGCCAAGAGACACAGTACAGAACCACAAAGGCTCTTTTCAGAGCCACCCACATAGCCACTAAAGAGCCTGATGCGCGGTATCGTGTTTCCCTGGAAACCGTTTACTTATAATAATGAAAAGTACACCCCGTATTAGAGGATTATAATGTAATTGCACAATAGTTACATCCAATAGGTGGAAGTCGCGCTCCTTATCAGTCAAATACGTTACAAGCGAATGAGGGGGATTCTCTTGACTGCGACAGCAAGTTGCGTGTTCATGTTGCACATTGGGATGTAGTAGTTGCGTGTTCATGTTGCAGATTGGGATGTAGTACAGCGAAGCACAGTAATGTTTCACAATCTACACGCGTATAAGCAGAGCAGCCTGCAGAAAAGCACGTGTATGGGAAAGCGTGCACAATGCATAAGTGCTATCAGCAGGCAATAGAGCAGCATCTCCATATGCGGTGCTGGGAACGTTCCTCTGCAGGTCGGATCGCAACGGGCTTCTTTCAATAGAAATCAAAATACATTTTTTACTTTCTACAATTAAATTATTGTTTAATGATTGTGGGTAGTTAATAGAAACAGTAGTACAAAACCATTGCATATTTATCTACACGCTGAATGTCTGATCCACAACGTGGAGAGGATTATGGCCGTGCTATTGGCTGATGAGAGACGCTCCTGTAGCTGTGATTGGCTAAGAGGCAGGGCGGTTGCTATTTTCAAATTTGCCGCCGAATTTCCCCGGGACAGCCGGGCTGGATGTGCAGCTGTGTTGCGGCATTATGTGATGCAGTACCGGCAGCTGCCCCGCAATATTCAGCATTTCCCCGGCTGTGCTGCTCCCTGCAATGCCAGCTCAGAGTTCCGCTATAAGAGATATGGGAGGTTTGTGGTCATATTGTAACAATGTAACTTACTACAAGGGGAGGGGATCCCGGAGGAACAAATAGATCATTATTTAGCAGTGCACAGCTGTCATTAATATGTCCAGTGTTAGATAAACAGCAGTCGTTACAAGTTAAAGTAATATTAGAAGAGAAACAACCAGTATAACCAGCACTTACAGTATAAGACATTAGACGTATTAAAAAAAAAAGATATATTCGAATATATGCCAGATAATCGTGTGGCTCCGCCCCTTTAACTGCAGTCTCCCCTCAGGTCCGCCCACACTGTATAAGAGGAGGGGAGGCGGCAGCACAGATCAGTTGCTCTCTACAGCGGAAAAGAAGCAGCATTGTTATCATGTCTGGCCGCGGAAAGGGCGGGAAGGGACTCGGGAAAGGAGGCGCCAAGCGGCACAGGAAGGTGCTCCGGGATAACATCCAGGGCATCACTAAGCCCGCCATCCGCCGCCTTGCCCGCAGAGGGGGTGTCAAGCGCATCTCCGGCCTCATCTATGAGGAGACCCGCGGAGTGCTGAAGGTTTTCCTGGAGAACGTCATCCGGGACGCCGTCACCTACACCGAGCACGCCAAGAGGAAGACGGTCACCGCCATGGATGTGGTGTACGCCCTCAAGCGCCAGGGGCGCACCCTCTACGGCTTCGGAGGTTAATCCGGCTGCTTCACTGATTCCAACTACAACACAAAGGCCCTTCTCAGGGCCACCCACTGTTTCTATACAAAGTGCTGTGGTAGGATTTCTATCTAATGGAGATATTTATAATTCTTTTACTGTCGTTTCTGGGGAATACAGCAGTTTAGTATTTATACGGCAGGTTCACTATAGCAGCACTTTTAATTATACACGAATACTGATGATGAGCAAAGAATATTGAACAGTGTTCTACATTGTATTTGTAACACTAGCTGTTGCATCCGAGGATAGAATATGATACATCTGTAGATAAACAATGTAACGATATTCCTCCCATGAACACTGCACACTTGTTATCTGAGCATTAGTTATAGGACATAATGCAAATATCAGACAATAAAAACAAATAATTGAAGATACACGTATAGTTATTGGGATATAGTTTCAGTAAGGTGTTTCAGATGGGTTGGGTGGGAGTTTAGGAAGAGGACTGCTTGGAGGATGAGGGCGATCTTGTGCTTGGCAATGTTGGTGTGGTGGCCTGAGGGGAGCAGAAGTAGGGAGGATCACATACATCGACATGGCATTGAGCTGTTTTCAGGAGTGATTGGGTGTTCGGTGGGTTCCTGGGAGTACCCCTTCCTCTCCCTGGACTTCCTGTATTTCCTTGTCTTGTTTTCTTCCTCTCTTCCGGGTTTGTCTTCCTCTGTGTCTGTTTCTAAAAAGCTCACCCCTTCATGTGATCTGCCAGTTCAATCCTCTGCAACTTTCTGGAATTGTTCTGGTTGGTTGCTTACTGAGTTTAACGTTCCTCTGAATCCTTTCCACCTCCCTTTTAACCATGTGATTGTATTTACAAACATATAATTGAAGGACAACTGAAGTGAGAGGGATATGGAGGCTGTCATGTTTATTTCCTTAAGCAATACCATTTGTCTGGCTATCCTGCTAATCATCTGCCTGTAATACTTTAAGCAACAGTCCTGAACAAGCATGCAGCAGATTAGGTTTTTCTGAGATTGTCAGATCTGCAATGCGGGCAAACATTTCACCAGAAAAGAAACGCAATGCGGGCAAACATTTCACCAGAAAAGAAACGCAATGCAGGCAAACATTTCACCAGAAAAGAAATGCAGTGCGGGCAAACATTTCACCAGAAAAAAAACGGAATGCAGGCAAACATTTCACCAAAAAAGAAATGCAACGCGGGCAAATATTTCACCTGGAAAAGAAAGCATTTACTCACCTGGCAGAAGTCTCCGGCCTCTGGCGCGCTGCTCCCGGGACCACCTTCCTCCTGCACGTCTCCCGCGCTGACAGGGCTACGGCAAGATGGCGTCCGAAGCCCTGTACTGGAGACACAAATAGTCTCCAGTACAGGGCTTCGGCAGCCATCTTGCCGTAGACCTGCTCGCCTGAAGAAGGAGGCTGGAGCGGGGCTGCGGGCAATGAACTGGCACGGCATCTATAGACGCCGCTGCCAGTTCATGAGGATAGAGTGACCAGAGTCCCGAGGCCGGGACGTCCCGCTGCTGAAAGCGGGACGTTTCCCGGACCTCATGCAGCCTGGGACAGCGGACCCCGAATCCGGAGCGCGTCCCGGGAATCCAGTACGTCTGGTCACTCTATATAAAGTGAGTAGAGCAGTGGGGAAAGCACACAGCCCTGGGGTGCACAGTACTGACTGTCAGAGAGCTTGATGTGTGTTTCCCAATTCTAACATGCTTTCTCCTGTCGGTTAAGAAATTGGTTATCCATTTGCAGATGGATTCAGGTATGTGTAGCTGGGAGAGATTGCTGTGTAGCAGTGATGAAATGATGGTATTAAATGCAGAGCTGAAATCTATGAATACAATCCTGGTGTGTCTAGATGCATACACACAGTGCAGTGTCTAGGCTAAAATGCACCCAGGGCGAGGGTGTAAAAATTGCGCCTGCCCACGCCCGAAGCAAGGTATGGGTGCCCGCAGTATAGGTTAGCCAGGTCTAGTTGCACTCAGTATAGATTCCCCCAGTATAGGTAGCCCAGAATAGGTACCCCAGTATAGGTAGCCAGCCATAGGTCCCCCCCCCCCCCAGTATAGGTAGCCAGGCCTAGGTGAGCCAGTATAGTTGCCTCCGGTATAGGTTAGCCAGGTAGGTGCCTCCAGTATAGGTAGCCAATAGTTGCCCCCAGTATAGGTTAGATAGGCAGGCGCCCCCGGTATAGGTTAGATAGGCAGGTGCCCCCAGTACAGATTAGCTAGGTGGGTGCCTCTAATATAGGTAGCCAGAATAGTTGCCCCCAGCATAGGTTAGATAGGTAGATGACCCCAGTATAGGTTAGATTAGAAAGCTGCCCCCCAGTATAGGTTAGATTAGGTAGCTGTCCCCAGTATAGGTTAGATTAGGTAGCTGCCCCCCAGTATAGGTTAGATAGGTAGCTTCCCCCCCAGTATAGGTTAGATAGGTAGCTGCCACCCAGTAAAGGTTAGATTAGGTAGCTGCCCCCCAGTATAGGTTAGATTAGGTAGGTGCCCCCCAGTATAGGTTAGATTAGGTAGCTGCCCCCCAGTATAGGTTAGATTAGGTAGGTGCCCCCCAGTATAGGTTAGATTAGGTAGGTGCCCCAGTTACAGGTTAGGTAGGTGCGGTGCCCCCCATGATGGAGGGGGGAGCCGCAGCCGCGGGGAGGGCAGCCCGACCTCTCCCTCCCTTCCTCTCCCCGGCCGCCCTCCGTGCTCCCCCCGTCAGTGTGCAGACAGCAATGTGCAGGGAAGCGCTATGCAAAACTACTCACCTCCCTGGTTCCAATCGCTGCTCTCTCGCCGCCAGTCTCCTCTCTCCATAGACGCTGATACACACACACGCTGCTTCCTATTTCACAGTGCCCCCCTCCCAACAGCGCTCAGGGCGCCCGCACGGGCTGCACGGCCCTAGAAACGGCCATGCATACACACATGTTAACGGCGTTGTCTGCGGATTTATAAGGCCTGTAGGCAAATTGCAAAGTATACAGCAGGGGATCTGTGATGGGTTTCACATAAGCCATTATGAGTTTTTCGAATGCTTTCATAACCAATGATGTCAGTGTAACAGGCCTGTAATCGTTTAAGCATGTAGGTTTTGATTTTTTTGGAATTGGTACAATGATTGAGCTTTTAAAACAGGCAGGGAAAATTGAGAGATCCAGAGATGATTTGAAGATGTCTGTGAATACAGGCGCTAATTGATCGCCACAAAATTTCAGACATTTTGCAGTTACAGAGTCTGGTACAGGTGCTTTATTTGTATTCTGTCTTTTGAAGAGTTTGTTGACATCTGATTGGCATATTGGTAGAGCATGCACATCTGGGGACAGGTTAGCAGATTATGTCTGGCCTCCTGTGTTGTGTAGATGCTGAGGCACCGCAGGGGGTGGAGACGTTGGCTGGCTGGAGGAGTGCTCAGTTTGCCTGTTGCAGAGATGAAAATTGACTTGGTGTGTTTGTCTTTTGTTGGTAGTGTCAAACCTGCAATAAAATCTATTCAACGCATTTGCAAGCTGCAGGTTGTGTAGTGATTGTGGAGATTTCTTCCTGTAGTTGGTACTTTCATGTAGAGATTTCCATATTGTGGATGAGTCGGCCGTGGAACATTTTTCCTCAAGTTTTTTAGAGTAATCTTTTTTTACGTCAGTAATGTCTCTCTGCAGTTTGTATTTCGCAGCTTTGTAGAGGACTTTATCGCCTGTACGATATGCCCTTTCTTTATCGAGGTGCAACTTCATAAGATGTGATGTAAACCAGGATTTATCATTATTGTACCTGATATATAACACATGATATTAAAACATGAAAATGTGCGCTCACCTGTGTGACATCCCTGATATCTTAGAAAAGATGTTTTCCAAGAGAAACGTTTCCCACACTCTGGGCATGCAAAAGGATGCTCCCCTGTGTGACTCCTCTGGTGTGCAAGAAGGTCCCTATTGGGACAGAAACATTTCCGACATTCAGGCCCGGATTTACCTCATGGGAGCCTATAGGCACAGATGTCCTGGCAAAGGCCCTTGCCAAACCACACCACAAGTGTGCTTGCTGGCCCAGCTGTCACTTCTCCCTTACTTCCCTTGCCTGTCATAGGAAGCTACAGGTTCCCCTTAGCATTAGGTAGCCAGAAAAACCCTCAGTATTGAGTAGCTCGAGGTGTCCCCAAGTATTAGGTAGCTAGAGGAACCTCAGTATTAGTAGATAGAGGTAGTGGTGCTCAAATACCCCTTTTCAAAATTCGAGTTAGGTCGAATTCGAATAGTAAATTATTCGAGATCAGTCGAATATTCGAGTCGAATAATTTTTACTATTCGATTCGACCTCGAAATTCGAGCTCACTATTCGAGTCGGTATTCGAGCTCATTATTCGAGCTGACTATTCGAAATGGCCTTAAATAGCTTCCAACACTTGTTTTGAGGGTGAATGATGCAAGAAACCTCTTTTTTTCCAAGTAACAACAGCAAGTGATTATGTGGGGATGTTCCTTTAAAAAAAAAAGTTCAAAAGAGAAGTTGTGTCCAGAAATTTGTTCAGTACTGTATATACTTCTTCTTCTTCTTCTTTATCTTCTATATCTTCTTCTTCTTCTATATCTTCTTCTTCTATATCTTCTTCTTCTATATCTTCTTCTATATCTTCTTCTTCTTTTATATTGTCTTCTTCTTCTTCTTCTTCATCTTCTTCATCATCATCTTCTTCTTCTTCATCTTCTTTTTCTTCATCTTCTTCATCTTCTTCTTCATCTTCTTCATCTTCTTCATCTTCTTCTTCTTCTTCATCTTCTTCATCTTCTTCTTCTTCTTCATCTTCTTCATCTTCTTCTTCATCTTCTTCTTCATCATCTTCTTCTTCTTCATCTTCTTCATCTTCTTCATCTTCTTCATCTTCTTCTTCTTCATCATCTTCATCTTCTTCTTCATCTTCTTCTTCTTCATCATCTTCATCTTCTTCTTCTTCATCTTCTTCATCTTCTTCATCTTCATCTTCTTCATCTTCTCCTTCTTCTTCATCTTCTTCATCTTCTTCTTCATCTTCTTCTTCTTCTTCATCATCTTCTTCTTCTTCATCTTCTTCATCTTCATCTTCTTCATCTTCTTCATCTTCTTCTTCTTCATCTTCTTCATCTTCTTCTTCATCTTCTTCTTCTTCATCTTCTTCTTCTTCATCTTCTTCATCTTCTTCTATATCGTCTTCTTCTTCACTTATTTCTCTTTTCAAAATTTTTTTTTTAAAGAAATGCAGCTATTTTTGAGCGTAACAAATAGCTGGTGGCGCACGCATGTTGGAAGCGCCATTGTATGTGCTCCCTGGCAGTGGAAACACACAGACAGCAGGAGGTAAATTCAGCAGCAGGAGGAGGAGGATGAGTGTGTGGCAGCAGGCAGTCAATGAGGCAGGCAGCGTGACATAATAGCCCTGGTACCTAGCGGTGATACCAGGGCTGTAAATAAACACAGCAGGCAGGAGGTCCCAGACAGCGGTCGTGCAGCCCACATTGTGTCCAATACACAACTGGGACAACACAGTTTTCAACCCGGGCACCTCAGAAAAATTAAACCTTTTTTTTTTTTAATGGTTTTTTGGTTTTGTTTGTAAAACAAATTACACAGATATATAGCTATTGTTTGACGTAATAGCTGGTGGCAGAGTGGCAGCAGAATGTAATTCTGTGTACCCTGGCAGTGGGAAACACAGACAGACAGCAGCATCAGCAGGAGGAATGGAGGAGTAATGTGAGCAGCTATTGTTTGACGTAATAGCTGGTGGCAGAGTGGCAGCAGAAGCTAATTCTGTGTACCCTGGCGTTGGGAAACACAGACAGACAGCAGCATCAGCAGGAGGAATGGAGGAGTAGTGTGAGTGTGGCAGCAGGCAGGCCGCGTGCAGGGCCGGTCCTGGACTTTCTGCTGCCTGAGGCAAAGATCGTGAAGGCGCCCCCCCCCCCCCCCCCGGGCCCCAGGCCCCCCCCTCCCCCCCTCCTTAAAGCAAAATTAAAGAATTAAAGAAGACCGCTTCAGTTTCTGCTCTACAGTGAATTAACTATCACATACCTTGCATTACTGGAGACCTGTAGGAAGAGTATGCTTTGAAGGAGAATGAAAAGTTTGGTTTCAGGGCTCCAGATTGGCAATCCTAAAAAAAAAATTACAGAAAGTTTAATTCAATAGTCCATGAGAGGGAGAGAAAGGGAAAAGACAAAAAGAGGAGAGGGATAAGGCTACATAGTCTGTGTGTTTACTCTGTAAAGTAGATACCTTATCTTGCATGTATGTGAAGAGAATCCAACAAGTCATTGAAAAGGTATTCGAGGACCAAAGAACTCTAGGAAGAGTTAGGCTTCCAAAAGATTGACACCTATAAAAATAAAAATAATTGAGTCAAATAGTGAGACAGAAGAGGAGAGGGAGGAGTAGAGGAAAAGGTGAGGGGAGGAGAGAGGGGAGGGAAGAGAGGAGTAGTGCAGTCAACTAGAAAGACAGAAAATGAGAGGAGAGAGAAGAGGAACATCAAAGAGGGAAGAGGGGGGGGGGGAAGAGAGGAGAGAGAAGAGGAGATAGTGCAGTCAAATAGTGAGACAGAAGGAGGAACATGAGAGGGGATGGGAGAGGGAAGGAGGAGGAAAGGGAAGAGGGGAAGGAGAGAAAAGAGGAGATAGTGCAGTCAAATAGTGAGACAAAAAGGAACGGGAGAGGAGGGAACAGGAGAGGAGAGGGTCACATGGTCTGTTTACCTTGCATGCACGTTCGTTAAGTCCAGAGTGCCATTGAAGCCAAGCCATATTTTAGGACCAAAGACCTCTAGAAGTTTTCTCCCCAGGGCCAGGCCTCCACATTATTGAAGATTGGTGTGGCAGAACCCCGTCTGCGATCCAAACACACTCAATAGGCCATAAAGTAAAATCATGAGTACATTTATTGAATACAAAACATAACAAATAGTTAAAAGTCATAAATATAACCTGTAGCAGGAAAGAGGTATGCAGTCTAGTAACCAAGCAATATCAAACACCATAAGTTCTTGTGATTCACAATATGCATAGCTTGCCAGAACGCTAGAGATTAGGCTGACCTTTAGCGCCACCTAAAAAAAAACAGTCTCTTTATCAGAGTAACGTAGCCCAGTCAGGGCAAAATTTCTAGTCCCTTAATCCAGATAAACAGCTTGTTCAGCATAAGGTCCAAATTATTGACACCTATAAAAATAAATGGAGAGTCAAATAGTAAACCAGGAGAGGGAAGAGGGAAGGGGGAGAGAAGGACACATTGTCTGTTTACCTTGCATGCATGTTAGGGAAATCCAGAGTAACGTTGAAGCCATATTGTAGGACTAAAGACCTCTAGAAATTTGCTCCCAGGCCTCCAAATTGAAACCTATAAGAAATAAATGGAGTCAAATCGTAGAGGAGGAAAGGGGAAATGAAAGAGGAAAGGGTAACTGAAAGGGGAAATGAAAGAGGAAAGGGGAAATGAAAGAGGAAAGGGGAAATAAAAGAGGAAAGGAAAAAGGAAAGTGGAAAGGGTAACTGAAAGGGGGAAGGAAAGTGGAAAGGGTAACTGAAAGGGGAAAGGAAAAAGGAAAGAGGAAAGGGTAACTGAAAGGGGAAAAGGAAAGAGGAAAGGGAAAAGGAAAGAGGAAAGGGTAACTGAAAGGGGAAATGAAAGAGGAAAGGGTAACTGAAAAGGGAAATGAAAGAGGAAAGGGTAACTGAAAGGGGAAATGAAAGAGGAAAGGGTAACTGAAAGGGGAAATGAAAGAGGAAAGGGTAACTGAAAGGGGAAAGGGTAACTGAAAGGGGAAATGAAAGAGGAAAGGGGAAATGAAAGAGGAAAGGGGAAATAAAAGAGGAAAGGAAAAAGGAAAGTGGAAAGGGTAACTGAAAGGGGGAAGGAAAGTGGAAAGGGTAACTGAAAGGGGAAAGGAAAAAGGAAAGAGGAAAGGGTAACTGAAAGGGGAAAAGGAAAGAGGAAAGGGAAAAGGAAAGAGGAAAGGGTAACTGAAAGGGGAAATGAAAGAGGAAAGGGTAACTGAAAAGGGAAATGAAAGAGGAAAGGGTAACTGAAAGGGGAAATGAAAGAGGAAAGGGTAACTGAAAGGGGAAATGAAAGAGGAAAGGGTAACTGAAAGGGGAAATGAAAGAGGAAAGGGTAACTGAAAGGGGAAATGAAAGAGGAAAGGGTAACTGAAAGGGGAAATGAAAGAGGAAAGGGGAAATGAAAGAGGAAAGGGTAACTGAAAGAGGAAAGGGGAAATGAAAGAGGAAAGGGGAAATGAAAGAGGAAAGGGCAACTGAAAGGGGAAATGAAAGAGGAAAGGGGAAATGAAAGAGGAAAGGGTAACTGAAAGAGGAAAGGGGAAATGAAAGAGGAAAGGGGAAATGAAAGAGGAAAGGGTAACTGAAAGGGGAAATGAAAGAGGAAAGGGGAAATGAAAGAGGAAAGGGGAAATGAAAGAGGAAAGGGGAAGTGAAAGAGGAAAGGGTAACTGAAAGGGGAAATGAAAGAGGAAAGGAAAAAGGAAAGAGGAAAGGAAAAAGGAAAGAGGAAAGGGTAACAGAAAGGGGAAAAGGAAAGAGGAAAGGGTAACTGAAAGGGGAAAAGGAAAGAGGAAAGGGTAACTGAAAGGGGAAAAGGTAAGAGGAAAGGGTAACTGAAAGGGGAAAAGGAAAGAGGAAAGGGTAACTGAAAGGGGAAAAGGGTAACTGAAAGAGGAAAGGGGAACTGAAAGAGGAAAGGGGAACTGAAAGAGGAAAAGGGAACTGAAAGAGGAAAGGGTAACTGAAAGGGGAAATGAAAGAGGAAAGGGGAAATGAAAGAGGAAAGGGGAAATGAAAGAGGAAAGGGGAAATGAAAGAGGAAAGGGGAAATGAAAGAGGAAATGAAAGAGGAAAGGGTAACTGAAAGGGGAAATGAAAGAGGAAAGGAAAAAGGAAAGAGGAAAGGGTAACTGAAAGGGGAAAAGGAAAGAGGAAAGGGTAACTGAAAGGGGAAAAGGAAAGAGGAAAGGGTAACTGAAAGGGGAAAAGGAAAGAGGAAAGGGTAACTGAAAGGGGAAAAGGAAAGAGGAAAGGGTAACTGAAAGGGGAAAAGGTAAGAGGAAAGGGTAAGTGAAAGGGGAAAAGGAAAGAGGAAAGGGTAAGTGAAAGGGGAAAAGGAAAGAGGAAAGGGTAAGTGAAAGGGGAAAAGGAAAGAGGAAAGGGTAAGTGAAAGGGGAAAAGGAAAGAGGAAAGGGTAACTGAAAGGGGAAAAGGAAAGAGGAAAGGGTAACTGAAAGGGGAAAAGGGGAACTGAAAGAGGAAAGGGGAACTGAAAGAGGAAAGGGGAACTGAAAGAGGAAAGGGGAACTGAAAGAGGAAAGGGGAACTGAAAGAGGAAAGGGGAACTGAAAGAGGAAAGGGGAACTGAAAGAGGAAAGGGGAACTGAAAGAGGAAAGGGAAACTGAAAGAGGAAAGGGGAACTGAAAGAGGAAATTAAAGGGGAAAAAGGAAAGGGAAGAGGAAAGGGGCAGAGGAGGACGCATGGTCTGTTTACCTTGCATGCATGTTAGGGAAATCCAGAGTGTGACGTTGAAGCCATATTGTAGAACCAAAGACCTCTAGAAGTTTGCTCCCAGGCCTCCAAATTGCCACCTGTAAGAAATAAATAAATGGAGTCAAATCGTAAAAGGGGAGAGGGCAGAGGAAAGGGGAGAGGGCAGAGGAAAGGGAAGATGGCAGAGGAAAGGGAAGATGGCAGAGGAAAGGGAAGATGGCAGAGGAAAGGGAAGGGGGCAGAGGAGGACACATTGTTTACCTTGCATGCATGTTAGGGAAATCCAGAGTGTGACGTTGAAGCCATATTGTAGGCCCAAAGACCTCTAGAAGTTTGCGTCCAGGCCTCCAAATTGACACCTATAAGAAATAAATAATGGAGTCAAATCGTAAAAGGGGAGAGGGCAGAGGAAAGGGGAGAGGGCAGAGGAAAGGGAAGATGGCAGAGGAAAGGGAAGGGGGCAGAGGAGGACACATTGTTTACCTTGCATGCATGTTAGGGAAATCCAGAGTGTGACGTTGAAGCCATATTGTAGGCCCAAAGACCTCTAGAAGTTTGCGTCCAGGCCTCCAAATTGACACCTATAAGAAATAAATAATGGAGTCAAATCGTAAAACAGAACAGGAGAGGGAAGGAGGAAAGGGAAGGGGAGAGGGAAGGTAAGGAGGAGGAGGAGAATGGAGAGGGAAGAGGAGAGAAGGTCACATGGTCTCTGTTTTATAAAGGTGGAATCAAAATACCTTAGATGCATGTGAAGAGAATCCAAAGAGTGACACCCGTTTCTTTAACTTCTGTAACATTCTTTAAACAGTTTCTTCTTAGTATGCCCAACCCATGGCAACTTTAGTCTTCAACTCGTTATAAACGTCAACTCGTGCATCTTCAACTCGTGCATCTTCAACTCGTGCATCTTCAACTCGTGCATCTTCAACTCGTGCATCTTCAACTCGTGCATCTTCAACTCGTGCATCTTCAACTCGTGCATCTTCAACTCGTGCATCTTCAACTCGTGCATCTTCAACTCGTTATAAAACGTCAACTTGTGCATCTTCAACTCGTTATAAACGTCAACTTTTAAAAAACTTGAATTACAAGAAAGGTGCCCTTCGTGCCTTGGCGGAGGCAAAGGCTGTAATTGCTTCATCCACATTAATATTCTCGGCCAACTCATGCTCTATTGATATTGTAGCAAGCCCCAGAAGTCTCTCTTGTGTCATTGTAGACCGCAAATAGGTTTTAATTAATTTCAGCTTCGAAAAACTACGTTCACCACTTGCAACAGTGACAGGAAGTGTAAGGAGAATACGAAGAGCAATGCAGGTGTTTGGATATATGGTAGACATTTTGGTTTTGTAAATGTACTCCAGAACAGCCCTTGGTGTCATGCAGTCTTTGGGTAAATATCTACACAGTGTATGAAGCTCATAACACAAGTCTGCAGCTTCAATATCTCGTTTTTTGTCTTGACAAAGTGCTGTGTCCAGCTGATCACATTGCTCACGTACTTCTTCTGCAGTCAGTTCCTTAACTGTCGGAATTTTGTACAGTATACCGAAGATGCTGCTATATTCTTTAACCTGCAGGAAACGGTCCTCCACTGACTGGAGTGCACAGTCTAGAATGCTGTTAAAAAACTGCACTTTAAAATTCTGTTTTGGATCAGTGACCTGCTCATCCAATGATTCATAGTCAAAGTGCCTTTTAGTGCGATGGATTCTCCCAACCGGAGCAGGTGGAAAATTAGCTTCAATCTTCAGCTCTTCAGCCAATGTTTGAGCAGTCTTGATGACCTTTTCAAACTCCTCATCTGTACGGTAATTTTGCAGAAACAATTTTGTTTTTTCAAGCTGTTCCATTGCTCCCGAAAGATCAGCTTCAATTTCCTGGAGTCTCTTGCTTGTGATGTTAATGTTGAACAAGATATCATACCACAACACTAATCCACACAAGAATTTAAAGCTGCAAATATTTTTTTGGATGCCTCTTGCTTCCGCTATGGTTTTTGATCGAGTTGCCCCTGTCAAAGCGGAATCTTCCATGGCAGCAGAAAGTGCAGCATCTACTTTTCCAATTTGATTCCGGACAGCTTTAACAGCATCAATTCGGCTCTCCCAGCGAGTGGTGCTCAATGGCTTGAGTGTAATCCATTGCGGTGTTACTGACAGGTGTTCCTTTAGAACAGTCCAGCGGTGTGTTGAAGCAGAAAAAAAAACATACAAACTCTGTATTATATTGAAGAACTCGACTGCCTCAATACAGGTAGATGCAGCATCACTAACAACCAGGTTTAATGAATGGGAGCTGCATGGGACATAAAAAGCTCGTGAATTTATCCGGCGCACTTGAGCCTGCACACCATTAATTTTGCCTTTCATGTTTGAACCGTTATCGTAACCTTGGCCCCGCATGTCATGAACACTAATACCAAATGATTCCAGTTCCTGAAGCAGTACTGTTGTCATGCCAGCTCCTGTCGTGTCATCTAGATCAATAAATGTTAAAAAGTGTTCTTTAATGGAGACAGCTGCAGAGTTGCTTTCCGTACTTTCGGTTGCTGTGACAAATCGCACAATTAATGTCATCTGCTCTTTATGGCTTATATCGGGAGTACAATCCAAAATAATAGAATAATACTTTGCAGCATGAAGATGTGCCAAAATCTTCTCCTTGATCTGCTGAGCTAGTAGCTGTATAATTTCGTTTTGAATTCTTTTTCCAAGATAATGATTGTGCGTTTCCTTGTTGGTAATTCTGTCCAAATGCCTCTTCATTACCTCATCAAATTCACTAATTGCCTCCACCAATTTTAGAAAGTTGCCATTGTTTGGTTGAAAAATTTTGTCACTATTTCCACGAAAAGCTAGGTTCTGCATAGCCATAGTTCTAACGAGCACCATTAGTCTCTTTAACACTTTTCTCCAATGCTGTGTTTCTGAATCAATAAGTTCTCTATTTGTGTCAGCAATGGTCAATCCGAGTCTCAGTCTAATCTCTAGGTCTTTCCATTTGTGGAATGCCATGGTATGGTATTCTGCTCGCTCATGACTTTCCAGATTCCTTATTAGATTGCTCCAATCACTAAATCCTGTTGAACACAGCAAAGAGACTGGAACTTTAGGTGGGAATAACTTGCAACAAAAGCAGAAGACAGCATCTCTGCTCTCTGAGTACATCAGCCACTGTCTTTCTGCTGTCTCCAAGTTTGGCAGGTGGCGTTTGTAATATTTGCGATGAAAGCTTCTGTGTTTTTTATCTTTTGGGAAACGAGCAAGTTTGACCTGCTTTGGACCATGCAGTACCAGATAATCTCTCAATTTGCTGCTCAAATCCATCCATAGGCCAGGGTCTTGCAGCACTGATGGATCAAATTGTGATTCTTCTGACAAGGTTTGTTCCTCAGTTTCTTCCATCTCTACATCCATTTGCACTCTTGAGGTAGCACTAGTAGACGCTTGACTGGTATCTCTTGAACCTTCATCGCCAGCAATATGCAGATCTGAAGAGTGAGAAATACTAATTATCGAAGCACTTCCGCCAGTATCAGAACTAGATGCTTGTGTCTCTTCAGGTTGTGTTGTTCCTTCTGATGTTTCTGGTGAAAGAAACTTCAGCATCGAGCCTTTCTGTTTTGCCAGAGCAGAAGCTTTAGCCTCCCTCTTCTTTTTGTATGCTGCCCCAGAGAGGCGTTTCCGCCCGTCTGACATTTTGATGTAATCTGGGGGGCGGGGGGAACGTGGGGGGGAACGTGGGGGAAGAAAGAAGAGAAAGGAAAAAAAAAATAAAGGAAAAATAAACATACAGTATACATACATTTATACAATGCTTCTGCAAAATATTCACTGCACATCATTTTTTTAAATTCATTTTTCGTAAGTGGAAGAGGTTCAAAACCATGACACTTCCTAGCGCTAACTACACTGACAGAAACAACCATCTCTGCAGCAATCAAGCCTGTATGGTTTGAGTGGTCAGACAGAAGCCACTCCTTAGTAAAAGGCATGTGACAAAATACACCTAAGGCCTGCTTTCACAGTGGGACGTTACAGGCGCACATTAGAGCAGCCTGTAACGCAGCCCACCGCACAGTAATGCAAAATCAATGAGGCTGTTCACAGTGCGGACGTTGCGTTACATTGTAACGCTGCGTCACAAGACAACGTACTGCATGCAGTACTTTAGATGCGGCTGAGCCACGTTAGACTGCTTGCACATGCTCAGTAATCTTGTGGAGGAGCGGAGAGCGGCCAGGCACATGGCTAATTAATATGCACTGCACTCAGTGACGTGCAGTGTTTACTTCCTGGAGCGGCCGCTCTGTGCGGCGATTGGCCGGCGGGACCACGTGATGCCGCATGCGCACAAGAGTACACATCACGGCATCACTGACGCCAGAGTGAGCTGCACAACGCGGCTCACTCTGACGTCCAGATCCAGCACCACCAGGCGTTGTTAGGGGGTTATGCGACCTTAACGCCCCCTCTAACGCAACGTCCTGGTGTGAAATTAGCCTAAAGGATTCAGACCATGAGAAACAAAATGATGCACGTTAAGGCTAAGGCCTCTCGCTCCCTGCCGCCATCTCATCCAGGCAGTCTGAGTGAAGCACAGAGGCAGTGACTGTGGTGTCTGGCTGCTGCTCTTGCTGTAGCTCCAGGAGAGGCAAAAAAGCTGTTGGATGGATAGGGCTATGGGGGGGGGGGGGGGGGGGGGGAGGGGGCGCAAGCTGCTCTGTGGATGGATGGGGCCATGATGGTGCAGAGAAGCTGCTGGTATGCAGCCTGTGTGTGGATGGATGGAAGCCATGATTGGGCAGATTGAAGCTGCTGCTATCATGCCTATGCAGGTGAATGGATGGATGCATCAGGATGGGACAAGAGAAGCTGCTGTTATAATGCAGGCTGCATTATGAAGCCTGTGTGAGAACAGGAGCTCAGCTACCTATGAGACGAGCTCAGCTACCTATGAGGCTCAGTAAGCCTCATAGGTAGCTGAGCTCCTGTTCTCACACAGGCTCAGAGTCCGGCTGGCAGCAACAGCAGAGTCTCATTAGCAGAAATAGTAAGATTAATTGCCTGACTGACAAACAAGGAAGCACACAGTACAGGAGAACTGGCCTGCATCTGACATTTGGGATGCAGAGTTAAATGGCCCCTTGGGAAGAGCTCTTATCAAGGGTAAATGTGGAGGAAATGCAGGGCTGTGGAGTCGGTACAAAAATCCACCGACTCCAAATCCTCTAATTTGCATATTACAATCTTGTTGATTGAAAGTATGTAACATAAAATGCATCTCTTCACTGCCAACACTTAGGAATTTTACAAGACAACTGAAGTGTGAGTGATATGGAGGCTGCCATATTTATTCCCTTTTAAACAATACCAGTTACCTGGCTATAAGGCTGATCTTCTGCCTCTAATACTTGTAGACATACACTAAAACTAGTCCTTGGTAAGAGTACTTGACGGTACAAACCGGAACAAAGAACATTTATCAGGCCCTAGGCAATGTAACTGTGGGTACATGTAAGAGTGATGTGCAGGTACTCTGCAGGGGAATATGGGGATTCTTCCTCTATTACACATTCTTCATGTACAATCTGAAACAGGTTTATGGGTGATAGACGACACTTCTGTGTTCAATGTGCACAACATTCTCAGTGGATTCCCTGCAGCTCTGTGGGGAGTGCATATGTAGAGTATAGTACTGCTGTGTAACAAAGTAAACCTGAGACAGATTAAAGTTTTATACGTACCTGGGGCTTCCTCCAGCCCCCTTCAGGCTAATTAGACCTTCGCTGTCCTCCTCCGTCACCTGGATCTTCTGCTGAGTCCAGGTACTTGAGGCAGTCTGGCGTAGCGTGCATGCACACACTCCGCCGCCGGGAGAGTACTACACCTGCGCAGCACTATTGCGCAGGTGCAGAACGCTCCTGGCTGTGGAAGCGGCATGCGGACGGACTGCGCTGACTGGCTGAATTACCAGGACTCATAGCAGAAGACCCAGGTGGTGGAGGTGGACAGCGAGGGACTGATTAGCCGGAAGGGGGCTGGAAGAAGCCCCCGGTATGTATAAAACTTTTCTTTTCATCCTTCTCAGGTAGTCACCAAACCAAATTTTACCGACATATCAAATTATTTGATTTCATGAGCAAAGAGTGCATACATTTGCATAAATCAGCATCAACGCAGAATTATTTCCATTTCATTGACCATCTCTATTAGTGACACGGCTACACATCAGGCTTTATTCTTACAGCGTAAATGATTTTTAGTATATATGAGATTCCTGTGTACACATCATATATACAGTCACAATCAGATATGTATATCTGACTTAAAAATACAGGGAATGTCTGCAGCACAACTAACTATTAATTGATTGGTTTATTTCATTTTTGTGGACCAAACACAGATAGATATATATATATATATATATATATATATATATATATATATATATATATATATATATATATATATATATATATAGATATATATATATATATATATATATATACGCCAACAGGATGTTAGATATACCCCCCCTGCAATGCAGGGCCGCAGCCTGTATATGCAGGGCTGGGCCTGCATACCAATACCACTATTCTAGGCACTGACGCATAGGGCCCAACCGTCCCGTTTTCTGCGGGACTGTCACGATTTTGGGGGGCTCTCCCGCTATCACGGTATGAGTCCCCCAAGTCCCAGGCGGCAGTGGGCAGTGATGGTAAAAAAAAAAAAATGATCGAGGCGCCAGCCGCGGGTAAGTGGGATGCGGGACGCGTGCATCCCATTACTACCTCCCTCCCTCGGAATCTGGCCCCTGTGTGTCCCCCCCGTTAGAGTGCGGAGCGGGCTGTCATTACCTGCCTCCATGCGTACCGATGTCCAGCTGCATTCTGCTTCCTGTGACGTCACAGGAAGCAGGAAGGCTGAATGAAGCTGGACATCGGTACGCATGGACGCAGGAAATGACAGCCCGCTCTGCACTCTGCTAACGGGGGGGACACACAGGGGCCATATTCCAAGAGAGGGAGGGAGGTAGTAATGGGATGCACGCATCCTCACCACCCACGGGCACCCTCACCCTCCTCCCCACCCACGGCCATCCTCACCACCCACGGGCACCCTTATCCTCCTCCCCACCCACGGCCATCCTCGCCCTCCTCACCACCCACGAGCACCCTTACCCTCCTTCCCACCCACGGCCATCCTCACCACCCACAGGCACCCTTACCCTCCTCCCCACCCACAGGCACCCTTACCCTCCTCCCCACCCACGGTCATTCATCCTCACCCTCCTCCCCAGCCACGGGCACCCTTACCCTCCTCCCCAGCCACGGGCACCCTCATCCTCCCCAGCCACGGGCACCCTCATCCTCCCCAGCCACGGGCACCCTCATCCTCCCCAGCCACGGGCACCCTCATCCTCCCCAGCCACGGCCATCCTCATCCTCCCCAGCCACGGCCATCCTCATCCTCCCCAGCCACGGCCATCCTCATCCTCCCCAGCCACGGCCATCCTCATCCTCCCCAGCCACGGCCATCCTCATCCTCCCCAGCCACGGCCATCCTCATCCTCCCCCTCCCCAGCCATCCTCATCCTCCCCAGCCATCCTCATCCTCCCCAGCCATCCTCATCCTCCCCAGCCATCCTCATCCTCCCCAGCCATCCTCATCCTCCCCAGCCATCCTCATCCTCCCCAGCCATCCTCATCCTCCCCAGCCATCCTCATCCTCCCCAGCCATCCTCCTCCTCCCCAGCCATCCTCCTCCTCCCCAGCCATCCTCCTCCTCCCCAGCCATCCTCCTCCTCCCCAGCCATCCTCCTCCTCCCCAGCCATCCTCATCCTCCCCAGCCATCCTCATCCTCCTCCTCCCCAGCCATCCTCATCCTCCTCCTCCCCAGCCATCCTCATCCTCCTCCTCCCCAGCCATCCTCATCCTCCTCCTCCCCAGCCATCCTCATCATCCTCCTCCCCAGCCCTCCTCATCATCCTCCTCCCCAGCCATCCTCATCATCCTCATCACCCTTGACTACACATACTACATTAAAAAGATACAAAAAACGGAATCCGACCCGATCCGACCCCAGCAGCAGCCAGAGGCCCAGAGGCAGCCGCAGCCCGCAGCAAAAGCTGACTCACCGGGGATGGTGCGGTGGGGTCCGGCGACGATGATGGCGGAGGGCAGGCCAGGCGGAGGGCACACGAGCCAGCCCAGCATCCATCTTGCGCCGGCGGCAAGAGGGCAGCGGGCTTGCTCCTCCATGCTCCATCTCTGGGCGGGCAAGGCCGGGGGGGGGGGGGGGGGCTTGCAACGGCGGTCGGCGGGCTCAATTTGTCACGGTCACGGGCGGTAGGCGGCAGCGTGCAGGTGCAGCCAGGAAAGCCTCACAGAGGCCTAGACCTAGTAGGCCGCCGCCCGCCTCAGGACTCGGAAGTCCGGACTCCGGCATGGTGGGTGGGGTGGGTGGGCCTGGGCCGGGCGTGGGCGGCACGTCAGTCAGGGCTGGTGCGTCACAGTCTGTGCAGCCAGGCCGGCCAGGGACTCACCGATTCAGTGTGCCACTGTGCCAGCAGCAGCAGGGTCGGACGGAGACTTCACTGCAGGCTCTGCAGCACTTGAGGCGGGCGGCGGCGATAGCACAGTGCCACTCCTCCAGTGACCAGTCCAGTCTCTCCAGAGGGCGGCAAGAACCAGGCACAGGCACTTCCTCTTAATGCCTGGTGCCGCCCCTCCACTTCCTGCCGCCTGAGGAACCCGCCTCACCCCGCCTCATGGGCGGGCCGGCCCTGGCCGCGTGACATAATAGCCCTGGTACCTAGCGGTAATACCAGGGCTGTAAATAAACACAGCAGGCAGGAGGTCCCAGACAGCGGTCGTGCAGCCCACATTGTGTCCAATACACAACTGGGACAACACAGTTTTCAACCCGGGCACCTCAGAAAAATTAAACCTTTTTTTTTTTTTTATGGTTTTGTAGTTTTGGTTTTACAACCAATTACACAGATATAGCTATTTTTTGACGTAATAGCTGGTGGCAGAGTGGCAGCAGAAGGTAAATCTGTGTACCCTGGCATTGGGAAACACAGACAGACAGCAGCATCAGCAGGAGGAATGGAGGAGTAGTGTGAGTGTGGCAGCAGGCAGGCAGCGTGACATAATAGCCCTGGTACCTAGCGGTGATACCAGGGCTGTAAATAAACACAGCAGGCAGGAGGTCCCAGACAGCGGTCGTGCAGCCCACATTGTGTCCAATACACAACTGGGACAACACAGTTTTCAACCCGGGCACCTCAGAAAAATTAAACCTTTTTTTTTTTTTTATGGTTTTGTATTTTTGGTTTTACAACCAATTACACAGATATAGCTATTTTTTGACGTAATAGCTGGTGGCAGAGTGGCAGCAGAAGGTAAATCTGTGTACCCTGGAGTTGGGAAACACAGACAGACAGCAGCATCAGCAGGAGGAATGGAGGAGTAGTGTGAGTGTGGCAGCAGGCAGGCAGCGTGACATAATAGCCCTGGTACCTAGCGGTGATACCAGGGCTGTAAATAAACACAGCAGGCAGGAGGTCCCAGACAGCGGTCGTGCAGCCCACATCGTGTCCAATACACAACTGGGACAACACAGTTTTCAACCCGGGCACCTCAGAAA
Organism: Hyperolius riggenbachi; assembly: GCF_040937935.1. Lineage (NCBI taxonomy): Eukaryota > Metazoa > Chordata > Amphibia > Anura > Hyperoliidae > Hyperolius > Hyperolius riggenbachi. Next base: position 226,448,035 of record NC_090655.1, on the reverse strand, counting down.
AATTAAACCTTTTTTTTTTTTTAATGGTTTTTTGGTTTTGTTTGTAAAACAAATTACACAGATATATAGCTATTGTTTGACGTAATAGCTGGTGGCAGAGTGGCAGCAGAATGTAATTCTGTGTACCCTGGCAGTGGGAAACACAGACCGACAGCAGCAGCAGCAGGAGGAATGGAGGAGTAATGTGAGCAGCTATTGTTTGAAGTAATAGCTGGTGGCAGTGTGGCAGCAGAAGGTAATTCTGTGTACCCTGGCAGTGGGAAACACAGACAGAAAGCAGCAGCAGGAGGAATGGAGGAGTAGTGTGAGTGTGGCAGCAGGCAGGCAGCGTGACATAATAGCCCTGGTACCTAGCGGTGATACCAGGCCGTAAATGAACACAACAGGAGGTCCCAGACAGCGGTCGTGCAGCCCACATCGTGTCCAATACACAACTGGGACAACACAGTTTTCAACCCGGGCACCTCAGAAAAATTAAACCTTTTTTTTTTTTTTAATGGTTTTTTGGTTTTGTTTGTAAAACAAATTACACAGATATATAGCTATTGTTTGACGTAATAGCTGGTGGCAGAGTGGCAGCAGAAGGTAAATCTGTGTACCCTGGCAGTGGGAAACACAGACAGACAGCAGAAGGGCAGTACACAGCAGCCCACTGTAGGTGTAAAATGTGTGGCTGCAGGCGACGTAATAGTCAAAGTGAACCAGGCTGGCTTAGTGAGCAGGAGCCAGGAGGTGGTAAAGGGTGGTAAGGCACATTAACGATGGTTCTTAGCCAGTTCATGTCCCCCTCTCGCCGACAACAGGGGCCAGGAACTCGCCTTCCACCCACGCCTGGTTCATCTTGAGAAACGTCAGTCTGTCCACAGACTTGTGAGACAGACGTGAGCGTTTCTCGGTGACCACACCACCAGCTGCACTGAAGCAGCGCTCGGACAGCACGCTGGAAGGGGGGCAGGACAGCACTTCCAGGGCGTACTGCGCCAGCTCGCTCCAGATCTCCAGGCGCTTGACCCAATACTCCATGGGATCAACAGGGGCATCGCTGTCAAGCCCGCTGTAGGACCCCATGTAGTCAGCCACCATGCGGGTCAGGCGCTGGCTGTGACCGGTGGAGGATGCTGCTGCATGCACCTCCTCTCTAGTCACTGCTGCCGGAGCCTCTACAGTCCTGTAGAGCTCGTGGCTGAGAGACAGCAGGTCTGTGGGGCGCTTGCTGCTGGATGCAGGCACCTGCTGCTGCCTCTGTGCTGGCTGCTGGACAGTGGGGGTGGAAGGCTGGGGGAAGGCTTCCTCCAAGCGCTCAACAAGGGCCTGCTGCAAGCTCCTTATTTGTTGCGCTGGGTCTCCTCCTGCAGGCGGCAGGAACTGGCTCAACTTCCCCTTGAGGCGTGGGTCCAACATCATGCTGATCCAGATGTCCTCCCTCTGCTTCATCTGGATCACCCTGGGGTCTCTGCGCAGGCACGTCAGCATGTGCGCTGCCATTGGGAAGAGGCGGGCCACGTCTGCTGGCACATCGACGGCAGTGCTGCTGTCCTCATCCTCCTCCTCTGCCTCGTCAGCCTCATCCTCTCTCCACCCCCGCACCAACTCAGCTGCACTGTGCTGATCCCCCTCATCAGCAGCAAGGTCAGGGACCTCCACCAAGTCCTCCTCCTCCTCCCCCTCAGAGGTGGACTGTGCAGCTGCTTGCCGCTCCTGCTGGTCCAAGGCTGCCGCTCCCTGTTCCAGCAAAGCATCGAGGGCCCTGTTCAGCAGACAAACCAGGGGCACCCACTCGCAGACCATAGCATGGTCCCTGCTCACCATGTTAGTGGCCTGCAGAAAGGGAGCCAGCACTAAGCACACCTGCTGCATGTGCCTCCAGTCATCATCGGGGACGATGGACGGGATGTTGCTGGTCTTGTCCCTTCTCTGAGCGGCGGAAACAGTGGCCAGGGCAAGGTACTGTTTGACAGCGCGCTTCTGTTCAACCAGACGCTCCAACATCGCCAGGGTGGAGTTCCAGCGAGTCGGAACGTCAAGGATCAGCCGATGGCGTGGCAGATCCAGCTCCTTTTGCACGTCTTCCAGGCTCGCACAGGCTGCAGCCGAGCGCCGGAAGTGACGCACAACGTTCCTTGCCGTTTCCAGCAGTTCGCCCATCCCCTGGTAGGTGCGCAAGAACTTCTGCACCACCAGGTTCAGCACGTGGGCAAGACAGGGGATGTGGGTCAGGTTTCCCCTGTCTATTGCGGCAACCAGATTGGCCCCATTGTCGGCCACCACCTCTCCGACTCTGAGGCCTCTGGGGGTCAGCCAAATCCTCTCCTGCTCCTGGAGTTTGGCCAACACATGGGTTGCCGTCAGCTTGGTCTTCCCAAGGCTGACCAAGTGCAGCAGCGCTTGGCAGTGGCGGGCCTTCACGCTGCTGCTGAGGCGGGGGGTTTGGCCAGGTGTGCCGGAGGATGGCAGAGGATCGGAGGAACCTGCTGCAGTTCCCCTGACCCTGCGGGGTGGCACCACCCACTGTGTTGCTGCTGCTGCTGTGCCCGCTGCTGCTCTCCCATCCTCACCCCCTTCCACCAAGCGGACCCAGTGGACAGTGAAGGACAGGTAGCGGCCTGTCCCGAAGCGGCTGCTCCAGGAGTCCATGGTGACGTGGACCCTTTCACCAACCGCGTGCTCCAGCCCTCGCTCCACATTGGCCATCACAAAGCGGTGCAGTGCAGGAATGGCCTTGCGGGAGAAAAAGTGTCTGCTGGGGAGCTGCCAGTCTGGGGCTGCGCAAGCAAGCAGCGCACGAATGTCGCTCCCCTCCTGCACGAGCGTGTACGGCAGGAGTTGGGAGCACATGGCCCGTGCCAGCAAGCTGTTCAGCTGCCGCACGCGACGGCTGCTGGGAGGCAGAGCCCTAACCACCCCCTGGAAGGACTCGCTCAAAAGGCTCTGGCGTGGCCTTTTGCTGGCACGGGAATCAGCAGACACAGCGGAGGAGGCCACTGAGGACTGGCTGCCAGAACAGGCCTCAGTGTTGGCGGCAGGAGTTGCAGAGGGGGGAGGAGCAGTGCGTTTCCGCACTCCTGCTGGTGCTGCTGGAGGAGCAGGAGGGCGGGTGGCTGCTGTTGCTGCTGCTGCTGAAGGCTGTGCAGTGATGGGTGTGGTGCCACTGCCAGCACCAGATGCCTTCAGCCTCTGGAACTCCTGATGCTGGTGGAAATGTTTCGCAGCAAGGTGGTTGATGAGCGAGCTGGTGCAGAACTTTAAGGGGTCTGCACCTCTGCTCAACTTCCGCTGACAGTGGTTGCAAGTGGCGTACTTGCTGTACACTGTGGGCATGGTGAAAAAGCGCCAGATTGGTGACAGAAACATCCCCCTACGGCATGGAAGCGCTGCTGCCTGTCTCCCTGTGGTGGTTGGGGGGGGGGGGGCTTGGGGGGCTTGGGTGCGGCTGGTGGTGGTACTGGCAGATGCTGCTGCTGCTGCTGCTGAGCCTGAGACACCAGCAGGCTGTGGGACCTGCCTACTGCTGCTGCCAATGCTTGCAATGATGCGCCTCCTTGCAAGGCCCACAAGAGCATCCTCCTCCTCCTCAGAGCTGCTGAGGACGACATCCCCTGGAGGTGGTGGCACCCAGTCTCTGTCTGTCACCGGGTCATCATCATCCTCCCCCTCCTGAAACATGTCCTGCTGGGATGAGGACCCCCCAAACTCCTCTCCTGATGCATGGATGGGCTGCTTGACTGTCGCCACAGTCTTGCTGTCCAATCCCTCATCCCCCAAAGTGCCCATCAGCATCTCCTCCTCAAAATCGCCAACAACAGCAGACAATTGACTCATGATGCCTGGGGTCAAAAGACTGCTGAATGACAGGTCGCCAACTGACGGTGAACTGGCCTCCTCCCCAGGCCCTGCTGGGCGGCTGCTGCGAACAGGGGTGGTGGTGAGGGTGGAGGCCTCGGATGCAGAGCTGATGGCGGGCTGCTCATCCTCCGTCATCAGTTGCACCACAGTGTCTGCATGCTTTTCCTCAATGGGACGTTTCCGACCCGGCTGGAGGAAAATCGGAGCAGGTGCTACACGCTGCTGCTGCTGTGTCTCTGCAGCGTGAGTTGCAGATGCTCCTGCTGGGCGGCGCCCAAGGCGTCCACGGCCAGTGGCTATGGGAGGAATGTTAGCCACTGACGCTGCTGCTGCGGAACTGTGCATGGTGGCGCGCCCGCGCCCGCGGCTTGCCACAATGCTGCTCCCTCTCCTCCTGATTCCCTTGCTGCCCTTCCCCTTGCCCAAACCGCGCTGGCTGCCACTTCCAGACATCTTCGATGTTTTGGGCGTATAGACAAAAGTTTTTTAAAAGGGCGGGTGAAAAGTGGGGTACTTTAATGGAGTGGGTTGGTGGGTGAGGTGACTGAGTGAGTGTTCCTAGTACAGTAAGTAAGTAGTAACAGTCAGGAAGTACAACTAGCAGTTACAATAATCAGTAGTAATCACAAGTAAATTTAGTGTGTGTACACTACAGACAGTGAGTGCACGCACGCGCAAACACGCGCAGGAGCTAGCCTATGAACAGTGACTGAGTGAGTGTCCCTAGTACAGTAAGTAAGTAAGTAGTAACAGTCAGTAAGTACAACTAACTAATTACAATAAGCAATCAGTTATCAGAAGGAAATAGAGTGTGTGTAGTGTGTGTACACAGACAGTGAGTGCACACACGCAGGAGCTAGTAGCCTATGAACAGTGACTGAGTGTCCTAGACTCCTAGTACAGTAAGAGTAAGTAGTAACAGTAAGTACAACTAACTAATTACAATAAGCAATCAGTTATCAGAAGGAAATAGAGTGTGTGTAGTGTGTGTACACAGACAGTGAGTGCACACACGCAGGAGCTAGTAGCCTATGAACAGTGACTGAGTGTCCTAGACTCCTAGTACAGTAAGAGTAAGTAGTAACAGTAAGTACAACTAACTAATTACAATAAGCAATCAGTTATCAGAAGGAAATAGAGTGTGTGTAGTGTGTGTACACAGACAGTGAGTGCACACACGCAGGAGCTAGTAGCCTATGAACAGTGACTGAGTGTCCTAGACTCCTAGTACAGTAAGTAGTAACAGTAAGTACAACTAACTAATTACAATAATCAATCAGTTATCAGAAGGAAATAGAGTGTGTGTAGTGTGTACACAGACAGTGAGTGCACACACGCAGGAGCTAGTAGCCTATGAACAGTGACTGAGTGTCCTAGACTCCTAGTACAGTAAGTAGTAACAGTGAGTACAACTAACTAATTACAATATTCAATTACAATAATCAATCAGTTATCAGAAGGAAATAGAGTGTGTGTAGTGTGTACACAGAAAGTGAGTGCACACACGCAGGAGCAGCTAGTAGCCTATGAACAGTGACAGTGAGTGTCCTAGTACAGTTACAGTATATAACTACAATACTAATACAATCAGTAGTAAAGGACAGCAGAAATACTGGTATAGAATAGAGAGAAATAAACAGAGGACAGGAGGACAGCTGCCCACACAGGCAAGGCCCTGAGGCCTAAAGCTGTAAGCCTGCAGCAGCTGGCCTGTCTCTATGTAACACAAAAGCTACTAACTAAAATACAATGTCTAACTAACTAACAACAATATAGGTGTGTATAGGAGGTGTATGTGAGCAAAAACGCTAGGTAAATGACCACAATAAAGCTCTTGCTAAGCCAAAGCACAAAGGAGCAACTCTCTCTCTATGCAAGTCTCAGGCAAGGACGGAGAAACGTAACATGGCGGACGCTATTTATAGGGTAGGGGCTGGCCAGGGTCCCCCTCTGTGATTGGCTGCTGTCAGAGGGCCTGGGAGCCCTCTGATTGGCTCTAAGGACATCAATCTGGGCTATGACGCTATTCGAGCTCGGTACCGAGCTCGAATAGCGCCGTTTGCTCGAATAGCTCGAATAGTGAATGGGCTATTCGAGTGTACGCGAATAGCCCATTCGAATAGCTACAGCTATTCGGAGATCGAATACCGAGCTCAAATAGCTGGAAAAGAGCTCGAATATTCGAGCTACTCGAATATTCGAGCTCTGCTGAGCACCACTGGATAGGATAGGTGAGGAGCCTGCCATTTACACTCTCATCAGGACTCTGCATAGGGAAGGAGGGAGAGAGGCGCTCTGGGAGGGGAGTGAGCCACCTTTCCATCATCAGGCGCCTGTAGGCACATACCTACAGTGCCTTATGGTAAATCCGGCCCTGCCGACATTATGAACAGAAAAATCTGCTTTGGTTTTGGTGGCTTTCGTTATGATTTAAAGGACAGTGGGGTTCATTCACTAACATAACAGCACTTGTCACTTGACAGTAGTGTTGGGCGAACAGTGTTCGCCACTGTTCGGGTTCTGCAGAACATCACCCTGTTCGGGTGATGTTCGAGTTCGGCTGAACATCTGATGGTGTTCGGCCAAACTGTTCGGCCATATGGCCGAACTAAGAGCGCATGGCCGAACGTTCCCCGAACGTTCGGCTAGCGCTGTGATTGGCCGAACAGGTCACGTGTAGTGTTGGGCGAACATCTAGATGTTCGGGTTCGGGCCGAACATGGCCGCGATGTTCAGGTGTTCGAGCCGAACTCCGAACATAATGGAAGTCAATGGGGACCCGAACTTTCGTGCTTTGTAAAGCCTCCTTACATGCTACATACCCCAAATTTACAGGGTATGTGCACCTTGGGAGTGGGTACAAGAGGAAAAAAAATTAGCAAAAAGAGCTTATAGTTTTTGAGAAAATTGATTTTAAAGTTTCAAAGGGAAAACTGTCTTTTAAATGCGGGAAATGTCTGGTTTTTTTGCCCAGGTAACATGCTTTTTGTCGGCATGCAGTCATAAATGTAATACAGATAAGAGGTTCCAGGAAAAGGGACCGGTAACGCTAACCCAGCAGTAGTGTTGGGCGAACAGTGTTCGCCACTGTTCGGGTTCTGCAGAACATCACCCTGTTCGGGTGATGTTCGAGTTCGGCCGAACACCTGACGGTGCTCGGCCAAACCGTTCGGCCATATGGCCGAACTAAGAGCGCATGGCCGAACGTTCCCCGAACGTTCGGCTAGCGCTGTGATTGGCCGAACGGGTCACGTGGTTCGGACCCGAACGCGCTCTGATTGGCCGAACTGTCACGTGGTTCGGGTAAATAAATACCCGAACCACGTCATATCTCCGCCATTTGTCTGTGGGTTTAGCTTTGGGTAGGCAGGCAGGGTAGTTCGCGCTCCAGCCACGCTAGCCAGGGTCCCCCCCAGTCATTGTGTGTCACTGCTGGGAACAGTAGTACACCGCTCGTTCAGCCACACTATATAGCATTCTGTGTACTGTTCTGTGTCTGCTGGGAACAGTGGTACACCGCTCGTTCAGCCACACTATATAGCATTCTGTGTACTGTTCTGTGTCTGCTGGGAACAGTAGTACACCGCTCGTTCAGCCACACTATATAGCATTCTGTGTACTGTTCTGTGTCTGCTGGGAACAGTAGTACACCGCTCGTTCAGCCACACTATATAGCATTCTGTGTACTGTTCTGTGTCTGCTGGGAACAGTAGTACACCGCTCGTTCAGCCACACTATATAGCATTCTGTGTACTGTTCTGTGTCTGCTGGGAACAGTGGTACACCGCTCGTTCAGCCACACTATATAGCATTCTGTGTACTGTTCTGTGTCTGCTGGGAACAGTAGTACACCGCTCGTTCAGCCACACTATATAGCATTCTGTGTACTGTTCTGTGTCTGCTGGGAACAGTAGTACACCGCTCGTTCAGCCACACTATATAGCATTCTGTGTACTGTTCTGTGTCTGCTGGGAACAGTAGTACACCGCTCGTTCAGCCACACTATATAGCATTCTGTGTACTGTTCTGTGTCTGCTGGGAACAGTAGTACACCGCTCGTTCAGCCACACTATATAGCATTCTGTGTACTGTTCTGTGTCTGCTGGGAACAGTAGTACACCGCTCGTTAAGCCACACTATATAGCATTCTGTGTACTGTTCTGTGTCTGCTGGGAACAGTAGTACACCGCTCGTTCAGCCACACTATATAGCATTCTGTGTACTGTTCTGTGTCTGCTGGGAATAGTGGTACACCGCTCGTTCAGCCACACTATATAGCATTCTGTGTACTGTTCTGTGTCTGCTGGGAATAGTGGTACACCGCTCGTTCAGCCACACTATATAGCATTCTGTGTACTGTTCTGTGTCTGCTGGGAACAGTGGTACACCGCTCGTTCAGCCACACTATATAGCATTCTGTGTACTGTTCTGTGTCTGCTGGGAACAGTAGTACACCGCTCGTTCAGCCACACTATATAGCATTCTGTGTACTGTTCTGTGTCTGCTGGGAATAGTGGTACACCGCTCGTTCAGCCACACTATATAGCATTCTGTGTACTGTTCTGTGTCTGCTGGGAATAGTGGTACACCGCTCGTTCAGCCACACTATATAGCATTCTGTGTACTGTTCTGTGTCTGCTGGGAACAGTGGTACACCGCTCGTTCAGCCACACTATATAGCATTCTGTGTACTGTTCTGTGTCTGCTGGGAACAGTAGTACACCGCTCGTTCAGCCACACTATATAGCATTCTGTGTACTGTTCTGTGTCTGCTGGGAACAGTAGTACACCGCTCGTTCAGCCACACTATATAGCATTCTGTGTACTGTTCTGTGTCTGCTGGGAATAGTGGTACACCGCTCGTTCAGCCACACTATATAGCATTCTGTGTACTGTTCTGTGTCTGCTGGGAATAGTGGTACACCGCTCGTTCGCCACTGTATAGCATTGTGCTCTGTGTCGCTGCTGGGAATAGTGGTACACCGCTCACCCGTCACTGTATAGCATTGTGCTCTGTGTCGCTGCTGGGAATAGTGGTACACCGCTCACCCGTCACTGTATAGCATTGTGCTCTGTGTCGCTGCTGGGAATAGTGGTACACCGCTCACCCGTCACTGTATAGCATTGTGCTCTGTGTCGCTGCTGGGAATAGTGGTACTGTATAGCATTTCTGTACTGCCACTGTACTGCTGCCAGTCAGCGTGTACTGTAAGGATAAGTGAAATGAGGAAGAAATCCGGTGAAAGAGGGAGGGGCAAGGGAAGAGGTGTTTCCCCTGACGGTTCACGTACAGGCCACAGGGGAGCACCCAAGAAAACCCACTCAATACCGCCCATGTTGTCCAGGACAACAACCCTCACAAATCCAAAAGAACAGGACCAGATAATTACTTGGATGACCTCTCAAGCGTCCAGCAGTGGGTTAAGCAGCACCAGCACATCACACACGAGGTCCGAGTCCTCAGCCAGTTACAAGGAGCCAGTGGGCACAAAGCTGACACAACCGGCAGCGACACCACGCACACAACTGCCAGATAACCAGTCCGATGAATTACCTCAGGACACAATGGGGTATTCGCAGGAGCTATTCCCAGCCCAACAAACTTCCACCTTTCAAAGGTCAATGGAGGAACAGCCAGAAATGTTGTGCCTGGATTCACAACCGTTAACTGTGGGAAATGCACCGCGCACTGAAATACAAGGCGAGTCCGAAGAGGACTCGGAAACCCAAATCCGAGAGCAATTTGGGCAGGAGGGGTTGCAATTGCAGGAGGTCGGCCGACAAGATCTGGAAGACGACGTTGGAGTGTGCTGCGCAGAGGTTGTTGTGGGGAGCTCTACTCCACGGCGGTGGCCCACAATGACATATGACGAGTTTGAGGAGATGGAAGAGGAGGGTATGGACAATGTGGACAGAGACCCAGATTTTGTTTGTGAACGAGAACATCGCCGTCGTAGCAGCAGCACAGATGAGTCTGTTGAAGAACACACTGCTGCACGAGTTCGCCTTGTGCCACAAGGTAGGCGGCGCGCAATTTCAGGCACCACAAGCGTGGAAGTTCAAGTGAGAGGCAAAAGAGGAGCAAACAGAAATCGCCAGCAAGGAGGCAGGTGCTCCAAAGTCTGGGCTTTCTTTGAAGACTGCACTGAGGATGTTACCATGGCGATTTGCAAGGTGTGCAAGACCCGCCTGAGCAGGGGGAAAAATATTAACAACCTCTCCACCACCAGCATGAGCCGTCACATGCTATCCAAACATCCCACTCTTTGGGCAAACGCGTCAGGACAGGGTACCAGAAACAACACTGCCTCCCTTGGGTTCACCAGACCCGCCTCAGCAGCAGCAGTAGCCCAGCCATTGCGTGGTTCACAACATTCACAAACATCAGACGACGCTGACACTGTCACTTTCCGGAGTAGTGCTCTTGAGGTCTCCCAGTGTTCATCAAACACAACAACCAACAGCCCTTCCGTGTGCAGCGCTACGGTTCAGTTGTCTGTGTCGGAGATGTTTGAGCGCAAGAGGAAATTGCCAGCAAATGACCCCCGGGCCGTGGCAGTAACAGCCAGCATAGCCAAGCTTCTGGCCTGCGAAATGCTGCCATATCGATTGGTGGAGACAAACAGCTTCAAGGGCATGATGTCAGTGGCCATCCCACGTTACGTGGTTCCCAGCCGCTACCACTTTGCACGCTCTGCAGTGCCTGAGTTGCATGAGCACGTGGTCAGCAAAATAACCCGAAGCTTGAAGAATGCCGTTGCCTGCAAGGTTCACCTCACCACTGACACCTGGACGAGTGCGTTCGGCCAGGGTCGATACATCTCCCTTACCGCGCACTGGGTGAACCTTGTGGAGCCTGGCAGCGATTCCTCACCTGCTACGGCACGGGTGTTGCCCACGCCACAAACAGCTGCACCGCCGTCCCTCCCACTGGATAACAGCAGCACCTACCTCTCTGACTCCTTCTCCTCCAACGCATCTCAAAGCTGTACCTCATCCGGAAACGCTAACCCAGCAGCAGTAGGATCGTGGAAGCAGTGCAGCACAGCTGTTGGCATGCGTCAGCAAGCGTTGCTGAAGCTAATCTGCCTTGGGGATAAGCAGCACACAGGGGAGGAAATTTGGAGGGGAATAAAGGAACAGACGGATTTGTGGCTGGCACCGCTGGACCTGAAACCGGGCATGGTTGTGTGTGATAATGGGAGTAATCTCATTCGCGCTTTAAGGTTGGCTAAGCTGACACACATCCCTTGCCTGGCGCACGTGATGAACCTAGTAGTTCAGCGGTTCCTGAGGACATACCCAGGCGTGCCCGATCTGCTGTTGAAGGTGCGTCGAGTGTCCAAACATTGTAGAAATTCCAGTACTGCTTCGGGGGCACTCGCCAAGATGCAGGAGCGCTTCAATCTCCCCCACCATCGCTTGCTGTGTGATGTCCCTACGCGCTGGAATTCTACGCTGCACATGCTAGCCCGCTTTTGCGAGCAGAAGAGTGCAGTGGTCCAGTACATGACGGCGCAGTACCGAGGCGCATCCGGCCAGCTGCCAAGCTTCTGTGGATCCGATTGGGCCAACATGTTGGACCTCTGCCAAGTCCTCCAAAATTTTGAGCAATCCACGTTGCTTGTGAGCAGTGACAACTCTTCAGTCAGCATTACCATACCACTGCTGTGTTTACTGAAGAGGTCGATGTTAAAAATCAAGGAAACAGCTGTCATGATGCAACTGGGGGAATCTGAAGGAGAAAACGATCAGCGTGATGGTACCAACATCAGGCCATCCGCCTCAGGGAACGCTGGCCCCAGCAGCTATGACGAAGAAGAGGAGGAGGAACAGCTGGAGTTGGAGCAGGAATTTCATGCCACCACTGACGAGGGCCAGAGCGGTGCACGTTGGACTTCCACAATTCAACGCGAATGGTCAGCAGAAGCAGACCAGGAGGAAGGTGACGACTATGATGCATCACAACAACTATCACAACGCTCACAAGAGGATGATGAGGATTCTGGTAGGACTCTGGCACACATGGCTCAATTCATGCTAGACTGCATTGAACGTGACCCACGCATTGTGCGCATTCTGGACAACACCAATTACTGGGTTTATACCCTTCTGGATCCACGGTACAAACACAATGTTCCAAAACTGCTTGAAGAAAGAGTCAGACAGGTCAAAATGGAAGAATACCAGCAGGCCCTTGTGGAGACTTTAGAGAGGAGATTGACATCCTCCCCCTCCTCTAGCCAGTTGTACGCAGACAGACTGACTTCCGCAAACCCAGGACGACCAGGAGGGCAGCAAACAACGCAAGCCGCAGCTAGTACCCAAAAGGGAATGGTATCGGCAGTGTCCTTGGAGTGGGAAAATTTTCTGACACCCATGCAGCCGCAGCCCACTGAACAGCAAGCGTGCAGATCCACCTCCAACACCGATCGCCTGGAGAAGATGGTCAAGGACTACATGTCAGATGGCATAGCTGTGTCGAACCATCCATCTGCACCCTTCAACTATTGGGTATCGAAGCTAGACACCTGGCACGAACTGGCAATGTACGCAATAGAGGTGCTGGCTTGCCCGGCAGCCAGCGTTATGTCGGAACGCTGTTTCAGTGCTGCCGGAGGCATCGTCACAGATCGGCGTATCCGCCTCTCTACAGAAAATGCAGACCGTCTGACTCAAATTAAAATGAATCAATCCTGGATTGGAAATGACTACGCAACACTCCAGGACCCCAACCAAGTAACATGACCAATGAACATCTGGGATGGTGTTGCGTTTCCGGGCCCTGTTTATTGAACCTCTCATCTGTATTACATTTATGACTGCATGGCGGCAAAAAGCATTGCTGCTATATCCGCACGCTTTTTGTCCACATGCAAGGCCTGGGTTGTTGTGTCTCACAAAGCGTGGCCTTCTCCTCCTGCGCCTGCTCCTGTTCCATCACGTCTGCTGCTGCTGGGTTAGCGTTGCCGCGTGGTCCCTGTTTATTGAACCACTTATCTTTATTACATTTATGACTGCATGGCGGTACAAAGCATGCTATCCGCACGCTTCTTGCCCTCATGCAAGGCCTGGGTTGTTGTGTCTCACAAAGCGTGGCCTTCTCCTCCTGCGCCTGCTCCTGTTCCATCACGTCTGCTGCTGCTGGGTTAGCGTTGCCGCGTGGTCCCTGTTTATTGAACCACTTATCTTTATTACATTTATGACTGCATGGCGGTACAAAGCATGCTATCCGCACGCTTCTTGCCCTCATGCAAGGCCGGGGTTGTTGTGTCTCACAAAGCGTGGCCTTCTTCTCCTCCTGCGCCACCCTCCTCCTGTTCCATCACGTGTGCTGCTGCTGGGTTAGCGTTACCGGTCCCTTTTCCTGGAACCTCTTATATGTATTACATTTATGACTGCATGCCGACAAAAAACATGTTACCTGTGCAAAGAAAACAGACATTTCCCGCATTTAAAAGACAGTTTTCCCTTTGAAACTTTAAAATCGATTTTCTCAAAAACTATAAGCTCTTTTTGCTAATTTTTTTTTCCTCTTGTACCCACTCCCAAGGTGCACATACCCTGTAAATTTGGGGTATGTAGCATGTAAGGAGGCTTTACAAACCACAAAAGTTCGGGTCCCCATTGACTTCCATTATGTTCGGAGTTCGGGTCGAACACCCGAACATCGCGGCCATGTTCGGCCTGTTCGGCCCGAACCCGAACATCTAGATGTTCGCCCAACACTACCCAGCAGCAGCACACGTGATGGAACAGGAGGAGGGCGGCGCAGGAGGAGAAGGCCACGCTTTGAGACACAACAACCCAGGCCTTGCATGAGGACAAGAAGCGTGCGGATAGCGATTTGCATTTTGTCGCCATGCAGTCATAAATTTAATACAGATGAGAGGTTCAATAAACAATAAACAGTAATTGGTGTTGTCCAGAATGCGCACAATGCGTGGGTCGCGTTCAATGCAGTCCTAGGCCGAAGAGGTCATAGCCTAGGGTCACAAAAACCTGTTTATTTGGGCAATTTCAATGGTGGCGAGTCTGACGTACATAAATCGCAGCAATGGCCGTTAGCAACGTCTGAATCTCACGAAATGTCTCATGCAGGTAGAAGACATATTGTTAGACTTGGGCTCCAAAGATGGGTTCCCTAAATCTCTGCAAACCAGAGTTACAGGGCTCCAAATTTGGTAAAATCCCCCATAGGCTTTCATTGGGCCTCCTATTTACAGTTCCAAAATCTCACATCTTTTCAAAGGGCAATTGCTCAGCAGTGGCAAATTTTCTAGCATTGTAGGGACCCTTAGGGGGAACATGACTGGTGAGTTTCAGGGCCCCTAGGCCAAAGAGGTCATAGCCTAGGGTCACAAAAACCTGTTTATTTGGGCAATTTCAATGGTAGTTATGCTGACGTACATAAATCTCAGCCATGGCCGTTAGCAACGTCTGAATTTCACGAAATGTCTCATGCAGGTAGAAGACATATTGTTAGACTTGGGCTCCAAAGATGGGTTCCCTACATCTCTGCAAACCAGAGTTACAGGGCTCCAAAATTGGTAAAATCCCCCATAGGCTTTCATTGGGCCTCCTATTTACAGTTCCAAAATCTCACATCTTTTCAAAGGGCAATTGCTCAGCAGTGGCAAATTTTCTAGCATTGTAGGGACCCTTAGGGGGAACATGACTGGTGAGTTTCGGGCCCCTAGGCCAAAGAGGTCATAGCCTAGGGTCACAAAAACCTGTTTATTTGGGCAATTTTAATTGTAGTTATGCTGACGTACATAAATCTCAGCCATGGCCGTTAGCAACGTCTGAATTTCACGAAATGTCTCATGCAGGTAGAAGACATATTGTTAGACTTGGATTCCAAAGATGGGGTCCCTACATCTCTGCAAACCAGAGTTACAGGGCTCCAAAATATGTTAAAATCCCCCTTTACAAAGCACGAAAGTTCGGGTCCCCATTGACTTCCATTATGTTCGGAGTTCGGCTCGAACACCCGAACATCGCGGCCATGTTCGGCCTGTTTAGCCCGAACCCGAACATCTAGATGTTCGCCCAACACTACTTGACAGTCAGCCTATTGGGCCAATCAAAGTGCAGGAATCTTGTCCATTGAAGCCACTGGACCTGCCAGACTCTGGGCGGGTTCAGTGGAGCCCTCGTTTAGTTTAATGAAGTGCTTGTTAAACTATTGTAGCATAACGTTATTTAGCAGCGCACACTATGGCTGCATAGCATGCGCTTGGGATTGCTGTAGCAGCGCAGCTTAGTGAATCAACCCCTTTGATTGGCCCAAAAGGCTGCCTGTCAAGTGACGTCACGCGTAGCGTGTGCTCCGGTGAGTGATGTCAATTGCGCGTGCTACGCTGCCAGTAACGCATGTAGTATGTGGACTGATTAAATAGCGCGTGTAGCAGAAGGTTACTTGCGCTATTATGTTAGTGAATCAATTACATAATATGGGGGCTTTAAACTTCAAAAATAATTTCTTTCCTTGTAACATTTTTCCCACATTACAAAATTGAAAATGGATGCTCACCAGTGTGGCTTATCTGGTGTACATGAAGGCTTGTTTTCTACCTGAAGTAGTGGCTGGATAGTGTACTGGATAAGGGCTCTGCCTCTGACACAGGTGACCTGCATTACCTCTCTGACTACCTCCCACGCATAACAACGCCACTCTATTGCAAACTTAAAAGTAACCCATTGGGTTGTCTCTGTACAATTTATCAAAGATGATCTTTTTAAAGGTGTATGTCACCAAGGTTTTAAATATTTTTTTGTTTTATATTTTTATGCGATGGAGACCTCTCTTTATGATTACAGAGGGTGCTACAAGGATGGTGGTGTTGCCAGAGAAGGCAGTGGGGTGGACATATACCGCCGGAGGTGCTGTTAAGCTGGGCATGGCTGCATCACCTGGTGAGCCGTTATATGTAGGGGGGGGGGGGACCCCACTGAGTCTGAAGTTGTGAATTTGTGGACTGATACAGAGTGCTAACACTATTATCCTCCATTGATTTCCCACACTCTGCATATAAGAAAGTCAATTAGCTTAGTGATGGATGAAGTAGATGCAAATAACTTCGAGTTGATGCAAATTTACACACATTTTAATGCACATGTATGCAACTTCAAAATGAACCAATCGAATTTTATTGGTTCATTTTTAAGCTGCATAAATTTGCATAAAAATTTTCATATTTGCATCAACACGAAATTTTTTGCATCTACTTGACCATCACTAATTAGTATATTTGTCAACAGCAACCATTGCTATTCGTCAAAAAGGTTGGAAATGACCATGACTGTAGAAATGACATTTAGGAACACAAAAGAGAATCTTTTCTCTGTATGTCAGTTATGTGATATTGGTGGGAATTCCCAATTCTCAATAGGTTAATGATAACCCCTGGACAGCCGATGTGAGAGGCTCATCCTAATGGCAGACAGCAGAGGAGAGCTCAGCCTGTGCTAACAACCGGGACATTCCCCAGCATAATACTCCCCTCCAGAGGTCAGTAGCCCCCCAATCCCGTATATTATGTGGCGGGGATCATCTCCCTCATATTGCGGGGGCAGTGACAGGAGACCCCGTATATTAGACATGTTACCCCCTGATAATGATGGAGACAGAGGAGATCGGGGGAGCAGGAAGCGGAGCTGGTCACATTAGAGCGGGATTTCCTGGCCACTGTCGCCGCTCAGAGGCCCCCCGTGACTGTAATGGAGGAGGGTAGACACCTGCCAGCCGGGCGGCCGCACCGCTACTTTCCGGGGGGAATAAACCCACTTTTCTCCCGGCGAGGAAACACAAGCAGAGAGCCGAGGAGTGACAGCTGTGTGGAGGGGAGGGGCGGCTGAGAGTCCGGATCCCACCAATAGGAAGACGGGACGAGTTACTATCAGCACCCAATGGCAGCGCAGCCGGAGAGAGTATATAAGCGCTCACTGGCGGTCACTTGCAGTTACACTTTGTAATATAACTAGGAAGATGGCAGAGACCGCCCCAGCAGCCGCCCCTCCCGCAGCGGAGCCCGCCGCCAAGAAGAAGCAGACAAAGAAGGCGGCAGCCGGAGGAGGAGCCAAGAAAGCCAGCAAGAAGCCTTCCGGCCCCGCCGTGTCCGAGCTCATCCTCAAGGCCGTGTCCGCCTCCAAAGAGCGCAGCGGGGTCTCCCTGGCCGCCCTGAAGAAGGCTCTGGCTGCCGGAGGCTACGATGTGGAGAAGAATAACAGCCGCCTCAAGCTGGCCATCAAGGGCTTGCTGACAAAGGGCAGCCTCGTCCATGTCAAAGGCACCGGCGCCTCCGGATCCTTCAAGGTCAGCAAGAAGGAGGCAGCCGGCAAAGAGCACAAGAAGCCGGCACAGGCCAAGAAGAAGCCAGCGGCTGCTGCCAAGCCTAAGAAGCCGGTTACTGCCAGGAAGCCCAAAGCCGCCAAGTCCCCGAAGAAGCCTAAGCCTTTTTTTTTTTAATGGCTTAAATCACCACTGTAAATGGGGCTATTAATTGGTAATACGTGGTGTTAAAAAGGGATATACGCGTTAAGCAATCAAAGAGGTGAAGGCGAGTTCCAATGGCACTTGGCGGCGAAGGTACCGCTGGAGGAGGATGAGTGGCTGATGCCAAAAAGGCCCCAGAGAGGTTTTTGTAATTTTTTTTTGTTTTTTTTGCAGCAATTAGCAATGACATCGCAGCAGAGTTGTCAGTGGACACGGGTGTGAACGCAGAGTGCAGTGGTGGTAGCGACTGAGTCAGGAGAAGGACTATGCGGGCGGTCAGTTCAGCAACACAGAAGGACCACGGCAACATACTGGTAGTAGTAGTAGCAGCACAGCGTCATAGTGCTGGCCAAAAAATTAAATGCACCCGGTGACCCGGGCAGTGTGAACGCAGACAGAGTACATTGGTGGAAGCGAGTGAGTCAGGAGGAGGAGGACAATGCCGGCGGTCAATTCAGCAGCACAGAAGGACCATGGCAACATACTGGTGCTAGTAGTAGCAGCACAGCGTCATAGTGCTGGCCAAAAAATTAAATGCACCCGGTGACCCGGGCAGTGTGAACGCAGAGTGTAGTAGCGACTGAGTCAGGAGGACAAAGCGGGCGGTCAGTTCAGCAGCTCAGAAGGAGGACCATGGCAACTTACTGGTAGTAGTACCATAACACCAAAAAATTAACCAAGGTAGGCACTAGGCAGGTAGTAACTGTCTTTATAAAGGCAGGCATAGTTAACAACAGCACATGCAGCAGCCACTTCATGTCCCCCTGTGTCCGACAATAGGGGCCAGGAACTCACCTTCCACCCAAGCCTGGTTGATTTTCAGGAAGGTGAGTTTGTCCACAGAGGCGTGGGAGAGCCGAGAGCGCTTCTCTGTGACCACGCCACCGGCCGCACTAAAGCATCTCTCGGAGAGGACACTGGAAGGAGGGCAGGATAGGAGTTCCAGGGCGTACTGGGAAAGCTCGCTCCAGATGTCCAGTCTCTTGACCCAGTACTCCAAGGGGTCCATGGGGCTGTCGGTGTGATTGGATGACCCCATATAGTCAGACACCATGGTGGTCAGTCGTTGCTTGTGCTGGTTGGTGGTGGATGCTGTGGCGGGCACCTCTGTTCTGGGCTGCTGCACTGCATACAGGCTCTTGCTTAGGCTCTTCAGGTCTCCGGGGCGCCAGTTGCTGCTGCTGCTGCTGGTGGTTGTTGTTGTGTTGCTAGTGGCAATGGCAGGCACCTCTTGCTGGCTTGGGAGAGCAGTTACAGTGGGGGTGGAAGGCTGGGGGAATGCTTCCAGTAGTCTGCGCACAAGGGCCTCCTTCAACTCCCTTGTGCGTTGCTCGGTGGTGGATGGCGTCATTAAGTCTCCCAGCTTCCCTTTCAGACGGGGATCAAGCATCAAGGTAATCCAGATGTCCTCCCTTGAACGCATCTGGATCACCCGGGGGTCCCTTCGAAGGCAGCGCAACATGTGCACAGCCATGGGAAACAAGTGGGCCCTGCCAGCAAGATCTTCCTCGTCCTCGCCATTGTCCCATAACGCATGCCTGTCCTCTTCCTGTGCCATGTCGTTGTCCTCCTCAAACCGCCATCCACGTACAACGCCTGCTGCACTCTGCTCCTCCTCCTCCTCCAGGTTAGGGACCTCCAACTCTTCCACTACCTGCTGTGAGCCCTCCTCTGAGCTGGACTGTGCTGCCATCTGCTCCTGTTCTTCCAACTGCCTCAGGGCTTCATCCCCACGCTCAATTAAATTGTCCATTGCCTGCTCCAGTAGACAAACCAAGGGCACCCACTGGCACACAGAGGCCCGCTCCTCACTGACCATCTTGGTTGCCTCCAGGAAGGGACTCAGCACCAGGCATACTTGCTGCATCAGTGTCCACTGAGTGGCAGTAATCATGGGGACTTGCTGGTTGCTGGGAACACTTGGGTCTAGCATGTAGGCCCTAAGAGCCAGCCTGTGCTGACACAGCCGCTCCAACATGGCCAGAGTCGAATTCCAGCGAACTGGCATGTCGATGATCATCCGGTGTTGTGGCCTTCCATACTGCTGCTGTAAGGTGGACAAGAGTGCAGAGGCAGTGGCTGACAGGCGGAAAAAGCGTACCACCGCCCGGGCATCCTGCAGCAGCTCGCTCATCCCCTGGTAGGTGCGCAAGAAGCGCTGCACCACAAGATTGAGCACGTGGGCCAAGCAGGGGATGTGCTGGAGGTTTCCCTGCTGCACTGCTGCCACCAGGTTGGCCCCGTTATCGGCTGCCACATACCCCACTTCCAGGCCTCTGGGGGTCAGCCACCTCCGCTCCTGCTTTCTGAGGGCGGCCAGGACGTTGGTGGCCGTAAGCCTCTCCTTCCCCAGGGTCACCAATTTTAAAAGGGCTTGGCAGTGCCGAGGCTTGGCGCTGCTGCTGCCGAGGCGGGCTTGCTTTCCGGGTGCAGAGGGAGTGTCGTGACAGGACCCTTCTGCATCCCCCCTGATCCCGCGTGGTGGCACCACTAGCTGGGCTGATGCGCTCTTGTCCTCCCTCCCTTCCATCAGTGTCACCCAGTGGGCCGTAAAGGACAGGTAACGACCTGTCCCAAATCTGCTACTCCACGAGTCCATGGTCACGTGGACCCGCTTGCCCACAGAGTAGTCCAGGGAACAGGCCACGTTTTCCACCGCAAACTTGTGGAGTGCTGGGATCGCGCTCCTGCTGAAATAGTGGCGACTGGGGACTTGCCACTCAGGGATGCCAAATTGGAGCAGCGTCCACATGGCGCTCCCCTCCTGCACCAGGGAGTAGGGAAGCAGCTGTGATGCCATGGCCCGGGCCAGCAAGCCATTTAGTTTGCGGATCCGCCTGTGGCTTGGAGGCAGAGGCTTGGTCAGACCCTGAAAGGTGTCGCTCAGCAGGGTCTGACGACGCTGGGATGCAGGGGAGACAGAGGAGAGAGACGAACACTGGCTGCCAGCCTCAATGTCTGTGTCCTGAGTAGCCGAGGTGGAAGAGCGCTTGCGTGCTACTACTGCTGCTGCTGTGGGGGATTCACGACCCTGAGGGAGGGATGATGCTGCTGCGCTGGTGGGCCTTCTGCTCTCAGGAACCCCTGCCAGCAGTGCCTGCTTCCTCTTAAACTCTGCATACTCGCGGCAGTGGCGGCTTCTCAGGTGGCCCTGGAGGGATGAGGTACCCATCTTGCTCAGACTTTTCCCACGGCTCAATCTTTTGCTGCATAACCTGCACACCGCATACCTTTTGTCATCAGTACACTCCTCAAAGCAATCCCACACTGGTGACTTTAATTTACTGCGGCCCCCACTAGCAGAGGGTGCAGCGGAACAATGTGTGGTAGTAGTTGCCGGGGGTTGCATGGTGGTGGTGCCGGCTGAAGCAGTGTCCTGTCTACTTCCTCCACGCCCACTGCTGCCGATGCCCCTGCCCCTGCCTGACATATGGCGATATCCTTGCCTAGGCCGAGGTGACTCGTCATACTGCTCTGCCTCTGACAATTCTTCCACGGACTCAGCAGGCTGCACATAGTTAGGGTCCACAACGTCGTCATCATCAGCAGCATCTTCATAATCCAGCTCTTCCTCTGACTCCACCGCCTCCTCTTCTGTCCCTACATCCCCAGACACAGACCCCTCTTCTTCATCACCAGAACTCAACAACGCTTGTGATTGTGGCCCGATCTCAATCTCTGCCACATCAGTCCCCAGTAAGTCCTGAGCTTCTTGCATCAGCAGGTTCCCAGAAGCCGGACTGAGGGACAGAACGCTGTCATCCTGGGAGGGCTGCTGACCAGTGGGTGCTGGGGTGGATGCCACAACAAGCGTGGGACGTTGGCTGCTGCTGCTGCTGCTGCTTGGAGTGGTGCTCACAGTAGAGGTCTGGGAGGAAGTCATGATGTCCATGAGTACGTCAGGTTCCATTTGCTCAACCACCACACGGGGACCAGAAACTTTAAAATATTTGGACAATGGCATCCGCTGACTCGGCCCAGGCTTTGCTGCCCCCCTTTCTGCTGCATCATGACCACGTACAGCTGGGCGTCCTCTCCCTGGACGTGGAGCAGTCCCAGAAGTGGCTGAGGCAATTGAACTCCCTTTCCTCTCACCCCGCGAAACCCTGCCAGACATGTTGCTAGTAATGAATCACTGGATGCAGTGGGCACAGTACAAGGTCACTGAAGGATGCACCAGGCACAGTACAAGGTCACTGAAGGATGCAGTGGGCACTGGATATACAACTAGGTCACTGAAGGATGCAGTGGGCACAGTACAAGGCCACTGAAGGATGCAGTGGGCACAGCAGTGGGCACTGGATATACAACTAGGTCACTGAAGGATGCAGTGGGCACACAAGGATGTCACACTGTGTAATGAGATGCTCATATGCCAGCGAGCGAGCAGTGGGCACTGGGCACGGCACAAGGTCACTGACAGAATGAATGAACAGCGCTGGCAGAGAGTGGCGGCGCCGGCGGTGTGACTGGCTGCCTGCAAATAGTACAAGTGTATAACTGTCACTGGAATATGCAAGTGAACACTGCAGTTGCACTAACCTGCCTTCCTGCACTACACACAGATAATCCCCACTCCCACTACACTGACTACACTGCAGCACTGAACCTGCCTGCACTACACACAGCTAAATAATCACTAGACTCCCACACTCCCACTACACTACACTGACTACAACTAACTACAGCAATCACTCACTGACTAGCTAACTGTGTACAGTATAAGAGCAGTGTTAGCAAAAAAAACGCTTTGTTTTTAACACAATAAATGCACTTGCTCAAACAACAATGGCCTGGAGATAATCCTCTCAGCACCACAGTCTAGCAAGGACAGAGCTTTTCCATCATGGCCGCCGCTTTATATTCAGGAGGGGAGGGCATAGCTCCCCTCCTGTGATTGGTTGCTAGGGCCTGGCTGGGGCCCTCTGATTGGCCTGCAATGTGTCACTTCTGCATAGTTTGACGCATTTCCGCAAACCACGACTTCAGCGCCGGGTTTCACGAGCGTGAATGCAGATTTCTGTCCGCATTCACGCGTAGCCGATGCAGATTTTCGTGGTTGAAAATCTATTCACGGATTTTCGTGTCCAAGGCGGAATGCGTCAAAATGGTTGTGAATCCACGCGTAAGCGTGATCACGACCTGGCGGTGAGCACCACTGCTTGGGATTGCTGTAGCAGCTCAGCTTAGTGAATCAACCCCTTTGATTGGCCCAAAAGGCTGCCTGTCAAGTGACGTCACGCGTAGCGTGTGCTCCGGTGAGTGATGTCAATTGCGCGTGCTACGCTGCCAGTAACGCATGTAGTATGTGGACTGATTAACCACCTGAGCGGTCTGGACGAGCTGAGCTCGTCCAACACCGCCGGAGGTCGCCGCTCAGGCCCTGCTGGGCCGATTTTAATCAAATAAAAAGCAGCACACGCAGCCGGCACTTTGCCAGCCGCGTGTGCTGCCTGATCGCCGCCGCTCTGCGGCGATTCGCCGCGAGCAGCGGCGAAAGAGGGTCCCCCCAGCCGCCTGAGCCCAGCGTAGCCGGAACAAAAAGTTCCGGCCAGCGCTAAGGGCTGGATCGGAGGCGGCTGACGTCAGGACGTCGGCTGACGTCGATGACGTCACTCCGCTCGTCGCTATGGCGACGATATAAGCAAAACAAGGAAGGCCGCTTATTGCGGCCTTCCTTGTTTATTCTGGGCGCCGGAGGCGATCGGAAGATCGCCTCCGGAGCGCCCTCTAGTGGGCTTTCATGCAGCCAACTTTCAGTTGGCTGCATGAAATAGTTTTTTTTTTATTCAAAAAAAACCCTCCCGCAGCCACCCTGGCGATATAATCAGAACGCCAGGGTGGTTAAATAGCGCGTGTAGCAGAAGGTTACTTGCGCTATTATGTTAGTGAATCAATTACATAATATGGGGGCTTTAAACTTCAAAAATAATTTCTTTCCTTGTAACATTTTTCCCACATTACAAAATTGAAAATGGATGCTCACCAGTGTGGCTTATCTGGTGTACATGAAGGCTTGTTTTCTACCTGAAGTAGTGGCTGGATAGTGTACTGGATAAGGGCTCTGCCTCTGACACAGGTGACCTGCATTACCTCTCTGACTACCTCCCACGCATAACAACGCCACTCTATTGCAAACTTAAAAGTAACCCATTGGGTTGTCTCTGTACAATTTATCAAAGATGATCTTTTTAAAGGTGTATGTCACCAAGGTTTTAAATATTTTTTTGTTTTATATTTTTATGCGATGGAGACCTCTCTTTATGATTACAGAGGGTGCTACAAGGATGGTGGTGTTGCCAGAGAAGGCAGTGGGGTGGACATATACCGCCGGAGGTGCTGTTAAGCTGGGCATGGCTGCATCACCTGGTGAGCCGTTATATGTAGGGGAGGGGGGGACCCCACTGAGTCTGAAGTTGTGAATTTGTGGACTGATACAGAGTGCTAACACTATTATCCTCCATTGATTTCCCACACTCTGCATATAAGAAAGTCAATTAGCTTAGTGATGGATGAAGTAGATGCAAATAACTTCGAGTTGATGCAAATGTACACACATTTTAATGCACATGTATGCAACTTCAAAATGAACCAATCGAATTTTACCTCAGCATAATTTGATTGGTTCATTTTTAAGCTGCATAAATTTGCATAACAATGTTCATATTTGCATCAACACTATTTTTTTTGCATCTACTTGACCATCACTAATTAGTATATCTGTCAACAGCAACCATTGTTATTCGTCAAAAAGGTTGGAAATGACCATGACTATAGAAATGACATTTAGGAACACAAAAGAGAATCCTTTTCTCTGTATGTCAGTTATGTGATATTGGTGGGAATTCCCAATTCTGAATTGGTTAATGATAACCCCTGGACAGCCGATGTGAGAGGCTCATCCTAATGGCAGACAGCAGAGGAGAACTCAGCCTGTGCTAGCATCCGGGACATTCCCCAGCATAATACTCCCCTCCAGAGGTCAGTAGCCCCCCAGCCCCGTATATTGTGTGGCGGGGATCATCTCCCTCATATTGCGGGGGCAGTGACAGGAGACCCCGTATATTAGACATGTTACCCCCTGATAATGATGGAGACAGCGGAGATCGGGGGAGCAGGAAGCGGAGCTGGTCACATTAGAGCGGGATTTCCCGGCCACTGTCGCCGCTCAGAAGCCCCCCATGACTGTAATTGGGGAGGGGAGACCCCTGCCAGCCGGGCGGCCGCACACAGGGGGCGCACCGCTACTCTCCGGGGGGAATAAACCCACTTTTCTCCCGGCGAGGAAACACAAGCAGAGAGCCGAGGAGTGACAGCTGTGTGAAGAGGCGGGCAGCTCAGAGTCCGGATCCCACCAATAGGTAGACGGGACGCGCTACTATCAGCAGCCAATGGCAGCGCAGCCGGGGAGGGTATATAAGCGCTCACTGGCGGTCACTTGCAGTGTTACACTTTGTAATATAACTAGGAAGATGGCAGAGACCGCCCCAGCAGCCGCCCCTCCCGCAGCGGAGCCCGCCGCCAAGAAGAAGCAGACTAAGAAGGCGGCAGCCGGAGGAGGAGCCAAGAAAGCCAGCAAGAAGCCTTCCGGCCCCGCCGTGTCTGAGCTCATCCTCAAGGCCGTGTCCGCCTCCAAAGAGCGCAGCGGGGTCTCCCTGGCCGCCCTGAAGAAGGCTCTGGCTGCCGGAGGATACGATGTGGAGAAGAATAACAGCCGCCTCAAGCTGGCCATCAAGGGCTTGCTGACAAAGGGCAGCCTCGTCCATGTCAAAGGCACCGGCGCCTCCGGATCCTTCAAGGTCAGCAAGAAGGAGGCAGCCGGCAAAGAGCACAAGAAGCCGGCGGCGGCCAAGAAGAAGCCAGCGGCTGCCGCCAAGCCTAAGAAGCCGGCTACTGCCAGGAAGCCCAAAGCCGCCAAGTCCCCGAAGAAGCCTAAGAAAGCCCCCGGCGCCGCCAAGAAGAGCCCCGCTAAGAAGGCGGCCAAGAAACCAGCGGCAGCTGCTGCCAAGAAGCCCAAAGCTGCCGCTAAACCCAAGAAAGCCGCCAAGAGCCCCGCTAAGAAGGCAGCCAAGCCTAAGGCCGCCAAAAGCCCGGCAAAGAAGGCAGCAAAGCCCAAGAAGGCCGCTCCTAAGAAGAAATAAGCTGCAGCTTATCACTCCATAGACCCAAAGGCTCTTTTCAGAGCCACCCACCTCTCCTCTGAAGGGCTGTGATACTTTCTCATGTTTTATCAGCTGGTAAATGGTGTAAAAAAGTACCTGGAAAGGTTAGCATTAAACTACTTGCCAGGTGATCTGGTTCTCTTCTCCATCCTATCATTGATCGTAGTCCGCTCAGGCTGGAGCTGCGAGCAGTAGCATCCGCGCGTTACTATTATCCCGTTCTGGCTGCCGCAGATTACACCGCGCGGCCAACTGGATTTTTGTGAAGCCAGTTGCATACAATGCTGCTTCAATCACAATTCAGCAGAGCACGTAGTTATCTATGAAAATGAAGATTATCATGCAATGAAAGTTGCATGTAGCTCTGGTCCAATTCCTGCAGGTCACGCATATCTCTATGGCAGCCCAGAGTGCGGAGAACTGAAAACTGTAGTTATCGTAGTGCTGCAAAATACGATGCTACTTCAATATGCTGTATACTAGTTAAAATCAATTATGCATGAGCAATTACCTGCGCTGCAGCTCTAGTTACATTACAAATATGAGCTCTTCCCCTCATGTAGAAACGCAGCACCGCTCTAAAAAGTGCATACAGCATTGCATTTCACTTCTCATGCTATATGGAAATGGTGGAATTGCTAATTGTATTTGTAGAATTGGACTGTAAAATAAACAAGCTTAGACCGTATCAGCAGAAATTGTACAAAGAGCTCTGTGTAGAAAATTGAGGTGGCTCTGAAAAGAGCCTTTGTGTTGGGTGAGCTTATCAGAACGCTGCTTGATGTGATTATTATGCCCTCTCGCCGCGGATCCTGCGGGCCAGCTGGATGTCTTTGGGCATGATGGTGACCCTCTTGGCGTGGATGGCGCACAGGTTGGTGTCCTCGAAGAGCCCCACCAGATAAGCCTCGCTGGCCTCTTGCAGAGCCATGACGGCCGAGCTCTGGAAGCGCAGGTCGGTCTTGAAGTCCTGGGCGATCTCCCGCACCAGGCGCTGGAAGGGCAGCTTGCGGATCAGCAGCTCGGTGGATTTCTGGTAGCGGCGGATCTCTCGGAGAGCCACTGTACCGGGCCGGTAGCGGTGAGGCTTCTTCACTCCTCCGGTGGCCGGGGCGCTCTTCCGGGCGGCTTTGGTGGCCAGCTGCTTGCGGGGAGCTTTCCCTCCGGTGGACTTGCGGGCGGTCTGCTTGGTTCTGGCCATCGCTAGTTCGGCAAATTCTACTCACAGGCGAGAATAGACTGAAGAAACGGCCGGGAAGCGCCTCTTTATACAGCCCGCGCCGCTCTGTCATTAGCTACCTCACACCACGCCCTCTACATGCCATTAGGTCGCACGTGATACGTAGAGAACCAATTAGGGATCCAATCACCGGACAGCTCCACCTAATAATCCCGCCCAGAGCGGCCGCTGGGAACTCAGGACACACGCTCTGCATGCTAATACCTTCTAGTTATACAGCGCTCTGGGCTCTGATTGGCCGGGGCGATCGGGTGCTTTTATCTGGATGGCTAATTCAGCACATTTGTTATTTTTCAAATGTCCCTCCCGCCACAAGATTGCCTCGTTACACCAGCCCGCCATTCTGCAATGTTACCTTACTAGGTTCTTTGACTTCTTTACTGAATTTTCTATCATCTTATACAGCCCAGTCGTACTAACAGCGTAGAGTAAAAGTGGAGAGGAATAATAGACGATTCCTCTGCAGATCTGTATGTTACATGTATCCTATCTGCATCATTCAGTATCGGGTTGTAGTAACAAGTGGCGGCAGATCGGCCGGGTTGTGGTGGAAACATGAAGCCCCCCCTCACCCCCTGTGCGGGGCATGTTCTTATAATAAATATCAAAGTATTAAGGAAGTATTGTGAATGGAAAAATGTGCTGAAAACGGTGATTTCTGAATATGTTGCTGGCTAAGAGGCAGCGCTGTAGTGATACTTTTAACTTCCACCACCACACACGCTGTTACATTGCAGTTAGAGACGTTACAGACTCGTCAGGAATCAGGATAGATTATACAGATTAATGCTCGAGAAGTGCTGTCGCTGGCCGGTGCATCCGCATTATTCCATTCATATGTAATTCCATTATTACTCCATACAGACTATCGGCTTCTCTGAATAAACGCACAGGAAACCGCTATATCTCTGTATTATGGTTAATTTGCTGCATTTCCAAGTATCCAGAGGTCTCGAATACAAACGTGTGCCTCAGTTAAAAGCTGCAGAATGAACCTACTGAATTCCGTATTCCCCCAACTAGGGCTTCCCGCATACATGTAGAGCACCGCACGGCTGGAGGAGTAACTGCAGCGTGGAAATCCTCCCAGCACAGCCGATCTATGAGCGGGAGAGCCAGAATACTCGGGGAACACTATACAGCAGATACGGCAATAGCAGCACACCGCTCCGTAGTGAATGAGGCAGTGGCTACTAGTAGAGATTGTAAGGAGTAGGTAATGACATTCATAACAGTGTATTGCAGCGGTACACAGCTCCGTAGTGCAGTAGTGGGTGGCTCTGAAAAGAGCCTTTGGGATTACTACATAGCTGGATGCGAGCCACATTACTTGGCGCTGGTGTACTTGGTGACGGCCTTGGTGCCCTCGGACACGGCGTGCTTGGCCAGCTCTCCCGGCAGCAGCAGGCGGACGGCGGTCTGGATCTCCCGGGAGGTGATGGTGGAGCGCTTGTTGTAATGAGCCAGGCGGGAAGCTTCCCCGGCGATGCGCTCGAAGATGTCATTGACGAAGGAGTTCATGATGCTCATGGCCTTGGAGGAGATGCCGGTGTCGGGGTGCACCTGCTTCAGCACCTTGTACACGTAGATGGCGTAGCTCTCCTTCCTGGTCTTCCTGCGCTTCTTGCCGTCCTTCTTCTGGGTCTTGCTCACCGCTTTCTTAGAGCCCTTCTTGGGCGCCGGGGCGGACTTGGTTGGTTCAGGAGCCATGCTGATTCTCAGTAACTCTGCAGAGTGCGGAGACACAATGAGGAGCAGTGCCGCCTCCCCTCCTTATATAGGCGGCCTATGCTAATCAGGCTGCAGCGCTTCTCTCTATACTATTTGGTAGCGTCACTGGCTGATGATTTCCTTCTCTCTCACTGGCTGGAGACGCGCCGTGTGCAAAACACATTACTGAGAACCCGTAGATAATCCCATTGGCAGCTTCAGCGCAGAGGAACGCCCAGAGTTTGCTGATTGGTGAAATGCTGGTCCGGCATTCCATTGGCTGAATCGGACAGGGTCCAATCAGGGGACAGCGCGGGGCGGGCAGCAGAGTATATAGGGCAGGAGGAGGGGTGAAGGCGGCTATTCCTGCGTTATAGTCTATCACTGCTAATCCTGCGAAATCATCATGTCTGGAAGAGGCAAACAAGGCGGCAAGGCTCGTGCCAAGGCCAAGACTCGCTCCTCCCGGGCCGGGCTGCAGTTCCCAGTCGGCCGTGTTCACCGTCTGCTGAGGAAGGGCAACTATGCAGAGCGGGTGGGGGCCGGAGCTCCGGTCTATCTGGCCGCAGTGCTGGAGTATCTGACCGCTGAGATCCTGGAGCTGGCTGGCAACGCCGCCCGGGACAACAAGAAGACCCGCATCATCCCCCGCCACCTGCAGCTGGCCGTGCGCAACGACGAGGAGCTCAACAAGCTGCTGGGTGGGGTGACCATCGCCCAGGGGGGCGTCCTGCCCAACATCCAGGCCGTGCTGCTGCCCAAGAAGACCGAGAGCCACAAGGCCGCCAAGAGCAAGTAATTCCCTGCAGCAGCCAAGAGACACAGTACAGAACCACAAAGGCTCTTTTCAGAGCCACCCACATAGCCACTAAAGAGCCTGATGCGCGGTATCGTGTTTCCCTGGAAACCGTTTACTTATAATAATGAAAAGTACACCCCGTATTAGAGGATTATAATGTAATTACACAATAGTTACATCCAATAGGTGGAAGTCGCGCTCCTTATCAGTCAAATACGTTACAAGCGAATGAGGGGGATTCTCTTGACTGCGACAGCAAGTTGCGTGTTCATGTTGCACATTGGGATGTAGTAGTTGCGTGTTCATGTTGCAGATTGGGATGTAGTACAGCGAAGCACAGTAATGTTTCACAATCTACACGCGTATAAGCAGAGCAGCCTGCAGAAAAGCACGTGTATGGGAAAGCGTGCACAATGCATAAGCGCTATCAGCAGGCAATAGAGCAGCATCTCCATATGCGGTGCTGGGAACGTTCCTCTGCAGGTCGGATCGCAACGGGCTTCTTTCAATAGAAATCAAAATACATTTTTTACTTTCTACAATTAAATTATTGTTTAATGATTGTGGGTAGTTAATAGAAACAGTAGTACAAAACCATTGCATATTTATCTACACGCTGAATGTCTGATCCACAACGTGGAGAGGATTATGGCCGTGCTATTGGCTGATGAGAGACGCTCCTGTAGCTGTGATTGGCTAAGAGGCAGGGCGGTTGCTATTTTCAAATTTGCCGCCGAATTTCCCCGGGACAGCCGGGCTGGATGTGCAGCTGTGTTGCGGCATTATGTGATGCAGTACCGGCAGCTGCCCCGCAATATTCAGCATTTCCCCGGCTGTGCTGCTCCCTGCAATGCCAGCTCAGAGTTCCGCTATAAGAGATATGGGAGGTTTGTGGTCATATTGTAACAATGTAACTTACTACAAGGGGAGGGGATCCCGGAGGAACAAATAGATCATTATTTAGCAGTACACAGCTGTCATTAATATGTCCAGTGTTAGTTAAACAGCAGTCGTTACATTACATTCTACTGGTTTCTAAGATGAAAGAACGAATTGCCACCGGGCATATAACCCACTGATCTGTACGTAGCGCTACTGCTAATATCAAAAATATAAAGTAATATTAGAAGAGAAACAACCAGTATAACCAGCACTTACAGTATAAGACAGACGTATTAAAAAAAAAAATATATTCGAATATATGCCAGATAATCGTGTGGCTCCGCCCCTTTAACTGCAGTCTCCCCTCAGGTCCGCCCACACTGTAGAAGAGGAGGGGAGGCGGCACCACAGATCAGTTGCTTTCTACAGCGGAGAAGAAGCAGCATTGTTATCATGTCTGGCCGAGGAAAGGGTGGGAAGGGACTCGGGAAAGGAGGCGCCAAGCGGCACAGGAAGTAGAGATGGGAAGTTCGGATCTTTTCAATGATCCGGATGATTCGAATCGGATCATTGAAGAGATCCGGATCTTTGATCCGAATCTCGGATCATTTTACTACCGGAAGCATTCGGGGGTGAAATGAACAGCAGGACAGAAGGGGAGGGGGGTGGACACACAGAGAAGGGGAGAAGATGGACAGAGGGCAGGGAGTGGACAGAGAAGGGAGGAGGGACGAGCAGAGAGCAGAAATGTTTGCACGTAATAACCACATGCTGAAGTCATATGCTTTACATGTATTTCACCTATATGTTCATCTGTACACTTTGAAAGAAAACGTCACACAGTGAAAGAAAGCATTCCCAGAAGATAAGTGCAGTTGTTTAGTGCCGAGTGCAGGAGGATTATATTGCCCTGCAATCACACTGTCTGCAAAGTTACTGAGCTGTGCTGAGCCAAAAGCTTCCCATGTGTTCACTGTGCAGCACTACGGAACAGCCAGCCTATAATGGGCAGCACGTTATAGCCAGTATGTGTGCTCTACACATATCTGGCAGTGGCACCCATGTCCCCTCTCTCTCATCTACCTCTCTCCCTGCAAGGCTGCCTCCCATCCAACAGAGCGATCCCTGCTTCCAGGACCCCGCTGCGAGGGGGCGTGTCGCTCCTGGCCCCGCCCCTTTTGCGATCCGAATCGTTCATTTTGATGATTCGGATGATCAACTCATAAAATAGATTCGGATCAAAGATCCGAATCGTTCATGATCCGGACAACACTAACAGGAAGGTGCTCCGGGATAACATCCAGGGCATCACTAAGCCCGCCATCCGCCGCCTTGCCCGCAGAGGGGGTGTCAAGCGCATCTCCGGCCTCATCTATGAGGAGACCCGCGGAGTGCTGAAGGTTTTCCTGGAGAACGTCATCCGGGACGCCGTCACCTACACCGAGCACGCCAAGAGGAAGACGGTCACCGCCATGGATGTGGTGTACGCCCTCAAGCGCCAGGGGCGCACCCTCTACGGCTTCGGGGGCTAATCCGGCTGCTTCACTGATTCCAACTACAATACAAAGGCCCTTCTCAGGGCCACCCACTGTTTCTATACAAAGCGCTGTGGTAGTATTTCTATCTAATGGAGATCTTTATAATTTTTTTATTGAAGTTTCTGGGGAATACAGTAGTTTAGTATTTCTACGGCAGGTTCACTGTAGCAGCACTTTCACTTATACACGAATACTGATGATGAGCAAAAATATTGAACAGCGTTCTACATTGTATTTGTAACATTAGCTGTTGCATCCGAGGAGAGAATATGATACATCTGTAGATAAACAATGTAACGATATTCCTCCCGTGAACACTGCACACTTGTTATCTGAGCATTAGTTATAGGACATAATGCAAATATCGGACAATAAAAACAAATTGAAGATACACGTATAGTTACGTATAGTTATTGGGATATAGTTTCAGTAAGGTGTTTCAGATGGGTTGGGTTGGGTTGGGTGGGAGTTTAGGAAGAGGACTGTTTATAGGATGAGGGCGATCTTGTGCTTGGCAATGTTGGTGTGGTGGCCTGAGGGGAGCAGAAGTAGGGAGGATCACATACATCGACATGGCATTGAGTTGTTTTCAGGAGTGATTGGGTGTACGGTGGGTTCCTGGGAATACCCCTTCCTCTCCCTGGACTTCCTGTATTTCCTTGTCTTGTTTTCTATGACATCTTCCTCTCTTCGGGGTTTGTCTTCCTCTGTGTCTGTTTCTAAAAAGCTCACCCCTTCATGTGATCTGCCAGTTCAATCCTCTGCAACTTTCTGGAATTGTTCTGGTTGGTTGCTTACTGAGTTTAACGTTCCTCTGAATCCTTTCCACCTCCCTTTTAACCATGTGATTGTATTTACAAACATATAATTGAAGGACAACTGAAGTGAGAGGGATATGGAGGCTGTCATGTTTATTTCCTTTTAAGCAATACCATTTGTCTGGCTATCCTGCTAATCATCTGCCTGTAATACTTTTAGCAACAGTCCTGAACAAGCATGCAGCAGATTAGGTGTTTCTGACATTGTCAGATCTGCAATGCATGCAAACATTTCACCAGAAAAGAAACGCAATGCGGGCAAACATTTCACCAGAAAAGAAACGCAATGCGGGCAAACATTTCACCAGAAAAGAAACGCAATGCGGGCAAACATTTCACCAGAAAAGAAACGCAATGCGGGCAAACATTTCACCAGAAAAGAAACGCAATGCGGGCAAACATTTCACCAGAACATAAACGCAATGCGGGCAAACATTTCACTAGAAAGTAAACGCAATGCGGGCAAACATTTCACCAGAAAAGAAACGCAATGCAGGCAAACATTTCACAAAAAAAGAAATGCAATGCGGGCAAATATTTCACCTGGAAAAGAAAGCATTTACTCACCTGGCAGAAGTCTCCGGCCTCTGGCGCGCTGCTCCCGGGACCACCTTCCTTCTGCTCGTCTCCCGCGCTGACAGGGCTACGGCAAGATGGCGCCCGAAGCCCTGTACTGGAGACACAAATAGTCTCCAGTACAGGGCTTCGGCAGCCATCTTGCCATAGCCCTGCTCGCCTGCCGGTGTCGGAACAGACACCGGAAGAAGGAGGCTGGAGCGGGGCTGCGGGCAATGAACTGGCACGGCGTCTATAGACGCCGCTGCCAGTTCATGAGGATAGAGTGACCAGAGTCCCGAGGCCGGGACGTCCCGCTGCTGAAAGCGGGACGTTTCCCGGACCTCATGCAGCCTGGAACAGCGGACCCCGAATCCGGGACGCGTCCCGGGCAATCCGGGACGTCTGGTCACTCTATATAAAGTGAGTAGAGCAGTGGGGAAAGCACACAGCCCTGGGGTGCACAGTACTGACTGTCAGAGAGCTTGATGTGTGTTTCCCAATTCTAACATGCTTTCTCCTGTCGGTTAAGAAATTAGTTATCCATTTGCAGATGGATTCAGGTATGTGTAGCTGGGAGAGATTGCTGTGTAGCAGTGATGAAATGATGGTATTAAATGCAGAGCTGAAATCTATGAATACAATCCTGGTGTAGGTTCCTGCGGTGTCTAGATGCATACACACAGTGCAGTGTCTAGGCTAAAATGCACCCAGGGCGAGAGTGTAAAAATTGCGCCTGCCCACGCCCGAAGCAAGGTATGGGTGCCCGCAGTATAGGTTAGCCAGGTCTAGTTGCACTCAGTATAGATTCCCCCAGTATAGGTAGTCCAGAATAGGTACCCCAGTATAGGTAGCCAGCTATAGGTCCCTCCCCCCCCAGTATAGGTAGCCAGGCCTAGGTGAGCCAGTATAGTTGCCTCCGGTATAGGTTAGCCAGGTAGGTGCCTCCAGTATAGGTAGCCAATAGTTGCCCCCAGTATAGGTTAGATAGGCAGTGTCACAGGAGCCCTAGTGGCTGACCGCACTTAGCCTTCTAAACGGTGCCAGCGCACAGATCGTGCGAACTCTGGTCGCAGTCAATGCGCAGGAACCGTTAAGAATTAGCCGCAGACAACTCGGAAGGGAGCCTGGGAGACACGGGTGATTACAACTTCACCCACTGGTTCAGAGTAAACTGCCACCACCGCGGTTACCATGGGACCGTGGAGCCCACTAACTGACTGACTAGTCCTGCGAATAAAACGGTTAAACACACGGTATCCTGTCTAGCCAACAACAAACAAACAGTAGCGTATCTTCAGAGACCCGGGATCAGTTCTGTGTGTGCTGATAAGCAGGGTAGCGGACAGTGAATGACTTGGAGAAAGTCGTTTATTCACGCAATATAAATAATTAATATATACAGACAATTATTAAAATCACAATTATTAAAACAGTAATAGCCAGTATAAAAAAATAAAAGAAGGGAGAAAAAAACTTAGTTCTTTGAAAGATGTCCTTTTTGTGGGAAAATCAGAGTTCTGGGTTTCAATCAGAGTTCAGAGTTCAGACCAGGTGGATGCCAGCATATCCTCAAGCTGGCACCTGATGAGTTCAAGATGTTTCAGTGTGGAGGACACTGAGTTTGGGTCCTCTGCCATTCTTATGCCCCTGCTTCAGTAGGAGGGAGTGAGGGCGGGGAGCCATACACCCCCTTAGAAGATGAGATGAGCCCTCCCCTTGTCCTGGGGGCTAGAAATCATATCTACCCATATATGGGCTCTATCTCACAGAACCGTACAGGTCAGGGCGGATTTATTAACATTTTCAGGTCTGTCTCGATTTACCTAGCGCCCTGATACCAGACATGAGGGGTGGGACCCCTGTGGTATCATCAGGGCATTTTCAAACTGCCTAACTGGCAGTCCTTACCTCAGAATGTTCTGAAACTTCCTCAGAACTAGCACCGGGGCTCATGCTACACTTCCCCCACGTTTGGCGAAGCTGCCATCTCAGGAACCCCAGAAATATGACAGATCTGGGGAGTTATGGATATGCTATGAGACTCAGGTTATTCCCAGGCAAAGGCTCTTTGAAGTTTGGAGCAGCCAGCTAGGTGTCACCTCCCCTGCTGGGAGGGAGCCAGTGGGTCTGGCTTCCCCCCAACTAGATTGCTTCTGCCATGGTGCTTGTCACCTTATACCTGATGGATGGGCCATCAGCACAGCTTGAAGCCAGGGACTCTCTGGGCCCAGGCTCATTAGCATATCAAAAGAGCCATCCAGCCTTTAGGATGGTGCTCTCTCTCTCTGCTAAGAAAAGGACTTCAGCTGCCCCTACACACTCAACCCAGATTGTATCGATTTGAAGCGCAATCGATGCAGGGAATCGAGTGCGATCGCTTTTTCTTCACCGGCGGCTCCAGGACGCGCCTGCGGCCCCGCAACCGTCCGTGACAGCCCTCCCTGGGGAGAAGGCAGATAGACATTCATCAGCAAGATGTGTGTCGTTGCCGCTAACCTGCGAGATCTGATCTAGTTCCCCGTTGGCGTTCTGGGGTCGGCTGCCCG
This sequence comes from Hyperolius riggenbachi, assembly GCF_040937935.1. NCBI lineage: Eukaryota > Metazoa > Chordata > Amphibia > Anura > Hyperoliidae > Hyperolius > Hyperolius riggenbachi. The sequence goes on along the minus strand of NC_090655.1, from coordinate 226,412,441 downwards.
CTGCGTGTCGGCCAACCTGGCTGACGGGTCTCGGGTTGCCGGTGTGGCGGGAAAACCTATTGGAGCCTGTGGCTCGGTTCCCCTGGACCGGTCGCGGTCTGCTACCCTCAGGGTTGACCCAACATGGACCGTTCTGGACAGGGCGTTTGCGCCACTGCAGTCGGACGTAGTGTCTGCCGGGACTGCTGACAACGGGCAGTGGGTTGGTTAGGTCAACAGCCAGCCCACGCAGGGTTCCCCTGCTAAGTGGCTGTGGACCTAAGGGAACCCCGCGGGAATCCCTGGACCTTCCCAGCTCCTGACAGACGGCACATGCTCTGCAGTAGTTTGCTACATCCCTGTTCATCCGGGGCCAATAAAACTGTTTCCGAATACCGGCAAGTGTCTTGCGGACCCCTGAGTGCCCTGTCAGAGGATTACCATGTGCGGATTTCAGCACATGTCCCCTGAACGCACTCGGGACCACAAGCCATTTGGTATTCGCGTGGGATCTACCTGTAGGGGGCTGCACAGACTCACTGTACAGTCTCCCACCTTCCCAGTACACCTTGAAAGCGGCCCCGTCTGCGAGGGGCTCAGCGGCTTGCTGCCTGAGCACCTCCAGGCTTGGGTCACTTTGTAGTGCGGCTGAGAATACGGCGCTGTCAGTTTCAGCCAACTGGCTCATGTCACACGAGGGCAGCGGCTGAAAGGTCTCATCCCTGCGGTCAGAGGAGGGGGAGGAGGCCGGAACCCCCTCCACCTGTTCTGAGCTCGGGTTCTGAGCAGTGCAGCTGCGCGGTACTGCTAGCACAGGTACACTGTCAGAATGGCACAGACGGACATTACTCAAATCATCATTGCATGCAGTAATGACATTGACAGGTATAGACATTTTTTCATTACAGACAGGTTGTACAGTAAACTCAGGTACAGTTACAGCATCATCACAACAGACAGTCTGTACATCAAACTCAGGTGCCTTTGAAGCAGGCACTATTGAACCTGGTACCCTTGAACTGGGCACATTCAACCCGCCTCCCCCTGGTGCTCCCCCAAGTGTATAAAGTACCTGGTGGTGGGTGGAGAGTCCGTCTCCTTCCGTGAGCGACAAGGCGGTCGTGGCAGGTTCATAGTAGGACACAAGCTTGCCCAAATCAGTCCCCAGCAACACAGGGACTGGGAGATCCTTCATAACCCCAACAACCCTTTCGTGGATCCCTAATCCCCAATCCAGCTTCACTGTCGCGTGGGCTATGTGAAAAAGGGTGCCCTCTACTCCAGTAAGGGCAAGGGATCGGCTGGAGCTGATGCTCTCCTTTGGCACAAGATGTGAGTGAACTAACGTGATGTCAGCTCCGGTGTCTCGAAATCCGGTGACAACTTTGCCGTTCACTCTAACAAGTTGCTGCTGGTCGGTTCGGTCGCAGATTTCCTTTCCGCGTGCAAACAGGACAAAATCTGATGATCCAGGCTGGCGGGTTGCCTCTGCTGTGGGTGAGGTACAGGTGATGCAGATGATCCAGGTGCTGGTGGTGTCTGTCTCCGCTCCGGACAGCCGAATTTCATGTGTCCGGGCTGGCGGCAGTAGTGACAGGTGACCTCTCCAGGCGCTGCAGGCCTGGGTGCAGCAGCTGCGCTGGGTGGCCTCTGTGGCGGACGGCTCACAGGGGCAGGAGGGTCTGCCGAGGTATTGGGCTGACCTCCTCTCCAGCTGGATGGGACAGTTCTGCGTGTATCAGCCACCCGGGTAGTTGCAAAAGTCTCAGCAAGGTCTGCAGCGACAGTGGCTGAAGCCGGCCTGCGTTCTAGCACAAACTGGCGTACATCAGCAGGGCAAATGTTCAGAAATTGTTCGAGGACTATCAAGTCCTCCAGGACGCCATAAGACCCTTTGGTGAGGCCTAGAGTCCACTGCCGTAGTGTGGTGAGCAAGCTGCTGGCCACATCTCGGTACGAATCAGAAGACTTTTTCTGCCAGGCCCTGAACTTTTTCCGATAGGCTTCTGGCGTCAGCTGGTACTTAGTAATGATAGCGTCTTTTATAGCAGCATAATCATTATCCTTCTCCGCAGGCAATTCTGCGAAGGCATCAAGCGCTTTGTAGCGCAGCAAAGGTGTCAGATGTCTGGCCCACTGGTCTTGGGACAGACGATACTGACGGCACGCTTTTTCAAAAGACCGCAAAAACAAGTCAATGTCTGTGTCTTTTTCAATATTAGCAAATTTAAATTTTGCACTTACGGGTGGTGCAGCTCCTTCAGCAGGGAGGCTGGGCGGTGAACTCCGGCTGGCCTGTTGAACCTTTGCCATGTTGAGCTCATGCTGTCGTCTCTCCCGCGCCTCTGCGGCATCCCTCTCCGCGTGGCGTTCAGCAGCAGCAGCAGCTGTGCGTTCTGCAGATTGGCGCTCCTCACGCATGTACTGCAGGTACTTGTCCAGGTCAGTCTCCATCAGCTTTTGTAATGCCTGCTGCATTACCGGGTCAGCACCCATGGACAGTCCAGTACTGGCCGGTTCCAGGCGAGTACTTTCAGAAACTCTGGGATTGGGGTCCATACTGACAGTCTCTGGCGTAACTGTTGCAACAGGGCCCGCAGGATGCTCAACCTCTGTACGCCTAGGATCTTCAGCCTCTGGTTCCCCTCGATTGTCAGATGGGCTGGTATCCACCTCAGCGGACACTCCCGGCTCCAGCAGTTGCTGGGTATCCCATCTGGACAAGTCTGCTATCAGGTCCTGTTGTTTCCTGCGGCCGACGTCAATGCCTCTCGCTTGGCAAAGATTTTGCAGGTCCGACAGGCACATGTTCTGGTAATTCCCGGACATTTCCATGCCAAATAAAATAAAACTTTTGGGGAGGGGTACTGGCTACCAGTGATGCTCAAATACCCCTTTTTAAAATTCGAGTTTGGTCGAATTCGAATAGTAAATTATTCGAGGTCAGTCGAATATTCGAGTCGAATAATTTTTACTATTCGATTCGACCTCGGACTTCGAGCTCACTATTCGAGTCGGTATTCGAGCTCACTATTCGAGCTGACTATTCGAATTGGCCTTAAATAGCTTCCAACACTTGTTTTGAGGGTGAATGATGCAAGAAACATCTTTTTTTCCAAGTAACAACAGCAAGTGATTATGTGGGGATGTTCCTTTAAAAAAAAATGTGGAAAGAGAAGTTGTGTCCTTAATTTTGTTCAGTAGTGTTACTGTGTATACTTGTTCTTCTTCTTCTTTATCTCTCTTCTTCTTCTAGATCTTCTTCTTCTATATCTTCTTCTTCTTCTTCTATATTGTCTTCTTCTTCTTCTTCTTCATCATCTTCTTCTTCTTCTTCTTCATCATCATCTTCTTCTTCTTCTTCTTCTTCTTCTTCTTCATCTTCTTCATCTTCTTCTTCTTCTTCATCTTCATCTTCTTCTTCTTCTTCTTCTTCATCTTCTTCATCTTCTTCTTCTTCTTCATCTTCTTCTTCTTCTTCATCTTCATCTTCTTCATCTTCTTCTTCTTCATCTTCTTCTTCTTCTTCATCTTCTTCTTCTTCATCATCTTCTTCATCATCTTCTTCATCTTCTTCTTCTTCTTCTTCATCTTCTTCTTCTTCATCTTCTTCTTCTTCATCTTCTTCATCTTCTTCATCTTCTTCTTCTTTTTCATCTTCTTCTTCATCATCTTCTTCTTCATCTTCTTCTTCATCTTCATCTTCTCCTTCTCCTTCTTTTTCAATATCGTCTTCTTCTTCTTCACGTATTTCTCTTTTCAATTTTTTTTTAAAGAAATGCAGCTATTTTTGAGCGTAACAAATAGCTGGTGGGCGCACGCATGTTGGAAGCGCCATTGTATGTGCTCCCTGGCAGTGGAAACACAAAGACAGCAGGAGGTAAATTCAGCAGCAGGAGGAGGAGGATGAGTGTGTGGCAGCAGGCAGTCAATGAGGCAGGCAGCTCGCCGTGACATAATAGCCCTCAGTGGTACCTAGCGGTGATACCAGGGCTGTAAATAAACACAACAGGAGGTCCCAGACAGCGGTCGTGCAGCCCACATTGTGTCCAATACACAACTGGGACAACACAGTTTTCAACCCGGGCACCTCAGAAAAATTAAACCTTTTTTTTTTTTTTAATGGTTTGTTTGGTTTTGGTTTTGCAACCAATATAGCTATTTTTTGACGTAATAGCTGGTGGCAGAGTGGCAGCAGAAGGTAATTCTGTGTACCCTGGCAGTGGGAAACACAGACAGACAGCAACAGCAGCAGGAGGAATGGAGGAGTAATGTGAGCAGCTATTGTTTGACGTAATAGCTGGTGGCAGAGTGGCAGCAGAAGGTAAATCATCTGTGTAGTGTACCCTGGCAGTGGGAAACACAGACAGACAGCAGCAGCAGCAGCAGGAGGAGGTATGGAGGAGCAGTGTGAGTGTGGCAGCAGGTAGGCAGCGTGACATAATAGCCCTGGTACCTAGCGGTGATACCAGGGCTGTAAATAAACACAACAGGAGGTCCCAGACAGCGGTCGTGCAGCCCACATTGTGTCCAATACACAACTGGGACAACACAGTTTTCAACCCAGGCACCTCAGAAAAATTAAACCTTTTTTTTTTTTTAATGGTTTGTTTGGTTTTGGTTTTGCAACCAATATAGCTATTGTTTGACGTAATAGCTGGTGGCAGAGTGGCAGCAGAAGGTAATTCTGTGTACCCTGGCAGTGGGAAACACAGACAGACAGCAACAGCAGCAGGAGGAATGGAGGAGTAATGTGAGCAGCTATTGTTTGACGTAATAGCTGGTGGCAGAGTGGCAGCAGAAGGTAAATCATCTGTGTAGTGTACCCTGGCAGTGGGAAACACAGACAGACAGCAGCAGCAGCAGCAGGAGGAGGTATGGAGGAGCAGTGTGAGTGTGGCAGCAGGTAGGCAGCGTGACATAATAGCCCTGGCACCTAGCGGTGATACCAGGGCTGTAAATAAACACAACAGGAGGTCCCAGACAGCGGTCGTGCAGCCCACATTGTGTCCAATACACAACTGGAACAACACAGTTTTCAACCCGGGCACCTCAGAAAAATTAAACCTTTTTTTTTTTTTTTAATGGTTTGTTTGGTTTTGGTTTTGCAACCAATATAGCTATTGTTTGACGTAATAGCTGGTGGCAGAGTGGCAGCAGAAGAAGGTAATTCTGTGTACCCTGGCAGTGGGAAACACAGACAGACAGCAGAAGGGCAGTACACAGCAGCCCACTGTAGGTGTAAAATGTGTGGCTGCAGGCGACGTAATAGTCAAAGTGAACCAGGCTGGCTTAGTGAGCAGGAGCCAGGAGGTGGTAAAGGGTGGTAAGGCACATTAACGATGGTTCCGGCAGCCAGTTCATGTCCCCCTCTCGCCGACAACAGGGGCCAGGAACTCGCCTTTCACCCACGCCTGGTTCATCTTGAGAAACGTCAGTCTGTCCACAGACTTGTGAGACAGACGTGAGCGTTTCTCGGTGACCACGCCACCAGCTGCACTGAAGCAGCGCTCGGACAGCACGCTGGAAGGGGGGCAGGACAGCACTTCCAGGGCGTACTGCGCCAGCTCGCTCCAGATCTCCATGCGCTTGACCCAATACTCCATGGGATCAACAGGGGCATCGCTGTCAAGCCCGCTGTACGACCCCATGTAGTCAGCCACCATGCGGGTCAGGCGCTGGCTGTGACCGGAGGAGGATGCTGCTGCATGCATCTCCTCTCTAGTCACTGCTGCCGGAGCCTCTACAGTCCTGTAGAGCTCGTGGCTGAGAGACAGCAGGTCTGTGGGGCGCTTGCTGCTGCTGGATGCAGGCACCTGCTGCTGCCTCTGTGCTGGCTGCTGGACAGTGGGGGTGGAAGGCTGGGGGAAGGCTTCCTCCAAGCGCTCAACAAGGGCCTGCTGCAAGCTCCTTATTTGTTGCGCTGGGTCTCCTCCTGCAGGCGGCAGGAACTGGCTCAACTTCCCCTTGAGGCGTGGGTCCAACATCATGCTGATCCAGATGTCCTCCCTCTGCTTCATCTGGATCACCCTGGGGTCCCTGCGCAGGCACGTCAGCATGTGCGCTGCCATTGGGAAGAGGCGGGCCACGTCTGCTGGCACATCGACGTCAGTGCTGTCCTCATCCTCCTCCTCTGCCGCCTCATCCTCTCTCCACCCCCGCACCAACTCAGCTGCGCTGTGCTGATCCCCCTCATCAGCAGCCAGGTCAGGGACCTCCACCAAGTCCTCCTCCTCCTCCCCCTCAGAGGTGGACTGCGCAGCTGGTTGCCGCTCCTGCTGGTCCAAGGCTGCCGCTCCCTGTTCCAGCAAAGCATCGAGGGCCCTGTTCAGCAGAGAAACCAGGGGCACCCACTCGCAGACCATAGCATGGTCCCTGCTCACCATGTTTGTGGCCTGCAGGAAGGGAGCCAGCACTAAGCACACCTGCTGCATGTGCCTCCAGTCATCATCGGGGACGATGGACGGGATGTTGCTGGTCTTGTCCCTTCTCTGAGCTGCGGAAACAGTGGCCAGGGCAAGGTACTGTTTGACAGCGTGCCTCTGTTCAACCAGACGCTCCAACATCGCCAGGGTGGAGTTCCAGCGAGTCGGAACGTCAAGGATCAGCCGATGGCGTGGCAGATCCAGCTCCTTTTGCACGTCTTCCAGGCTCGCACAGGCTGCAGCCGAGCGCCGGAAGTGACGCACAACATTCCTTGCCGTTTCCAGCAGTTCGCCCATCCCCTGGTAGGTGCGCAGGAACTTCTGCACCACCAGGTTCAGCACGTGGGCAAGACAGGGGATGTGGGTCAGGTTTCCCCTGTCTATTGCGGCAACCAGATTGGCCCCATTGTCGGCCACCACCTCTCCGACTCTGAGGCCTCTGGGGGTCAGCCAAATCCTCTCCTGCTCCTGGAGTTTGGCCAACACATGGGTTGCCGTCAGCTTGGTCTTCCCAAGGCTGACCAAGTGCAGCAGCGCTTGGCAGTGGCGGGCCTTCACGCTGCTGCTGAGGCGGGGGGTTTGGCCAGGTGTGCCGGAGGATGGCAGAGGATCGGAGGAACCTGCTGCAGTTCCCCTGACCCTGCGGGGTGGCACCACCCACTGTGTTGCTGCTGCTGTGCCCGCTGCTGCTCTCCCATCCTCACCCCCTTCCACCAAGCTGACCCAGTGGACAGTGAAGGACAGGTAGCGGCCTGTCCCGAAGCGGCTGCTCCAGGAGTCCATGGTGACGTGGACCCTTTCATAGAGATGAGCGTAATGACCTAATTACGATTTCGCGAAATTTCGCGTAATTAGTGTAATTACGATTATGGCCGTAAGTACATAATCGTAATGAAGAAGGATTTCGCGAAATTTCGCGTAAGCGTAATTTTCGCGTAATTTTCGCATTACAGTGGGTTCATGCCGTAATTTCGCATTAAACGCTACCGTAATTTCGCGTTAAACCGTAACGCTCCGTATAATATAAAAAAGCCGCCGACTTTAAGGGTTAATAGCAAAGTCCCCTTAAATGCTAAGAGCCTCAAATTTGGAGAATATATTAAGGAGATCAGGAGGAATAAGAAGAAAAATTTTTTTTTCAAAAAGACCTTATAGTTTTTGAGAAAATCGATGTTAAAGTTTCAAAGTAAAAATGTATACATATACAAAAACCCGCCGACTTTAACGGTTAATAGCAAAGCCTGCTTAAAGTTTAGGAACACCAAATTCCTAGGGTATATTAAGGGGATCAGTGGAAATAAGAGGAAAAAAATTTTTTTCAAAAAGACCTTATAGTTTTTGAGAAAATCGATTTTTAAGTTTCAAGGGCGAAAATGTCTTTTAAATTCGGAAAATGTCAGTTTTTTTTGCACAGGTAACAATAGTGTATTATTTTCATAGATTCCCCCAAGTGGGAAGAGTTTTACTTACTTCGTTCTGAGTGTGGGAAATATAAAAAAAAACGACGTGGGGTCCCCCCTCCCAGACCTCTTTAACCCCTTGTCCCCCATGCAGGCTGGGATAGCCAGAATGCGGAGCACCGGCCGCGTGGGGCTCCGCACCCTGACTATACCAGCCCGCATGGTCCATGGATTGGGGGGTCTCGGAAGGGGAGGGGCAGCCAAGCTTTCCCCTCCCCCTCCGAGCTCTTGTCCAATCCAAGGACAAGGGGCTCTTCTCCACCTCCGATGGGCGGTGGAGGTGGAGGCCGCGATTTCCTGGGGGGGAGGTTCATGGTGGAATCTGGGAGTCCCCTTTAAAAAGGGGTCCCCCAGATGCCCACCCCCCCTCCCAGGAGAAATGAGTATAGAGGTACTTGTACCCCTTACCCATTTCCTTTAAGAGTTAAAAGTAAATAAACACACAGACACTTAGAAAAAGTATTTTAATTGAACAAAAAACATAACCACGAAAAAAGTCCTTTAATATTCTTAATTAACCATTAATACTTACCTGTCCCTTTAAAAGCCAGTTCCCACGCAATATCCTCGGAAATATACTAAACAGTTACAATATAACAAAGTTATTACAATGTAACAACTTTGTTACATTGTAACTACGCCGCACCCGACGCCACTCGCCGCTCAGCCGCCGCACCCGCACGCACGCTCAGAGCTCCCTAAGCATCTTTGTATTTGGGCTCCAAGGAGCCCCATTGGTCCTTAGCAGACCAATGGGGTTCCTTTAAATCAGAAGGAACCCCATTGGTCTGCTAAGGACCAATGGGGCTCCTTGGAGCCCAAATACAACGATGCTTACAGAGCTCTGAGCTATATAGCTCAGAGCTCTGTCGGGTGCGTGCGGGACGCTAAGTCCCCGCCGGCTCCCGCTGTCCACCCCGCCCACATCTGTCACCCACATGTCACCCACATGTGGGTGACATGTGGGTGACATGTGGGAGAGGCGGGGAAGGCAGCGGGAGCCGGCGGGGACTTAGCGTCCCGCACGCACCCGACAGAGCTCTGAGCTATATAGCTCAGAGCTCTGTAAGCATCTTTGTATTTGGGCTCCAAGGAGCCCCATTGGTCTGCTCCAAGGAGCCCCATTTAAAGGAACCCCATTGGTCTGCTAAGGACCAATGGGGCTCCTTGGAGCCCAAATACAAAGATGCTTAGGGAACTCTGAGCTATATAGCTCAGAGCTCTGTCGGGTGCGTGCGGGTGCGGCGGCTGAGCGGCGAGTGGCGTCGGGTGCGGCGTAGTTACAATGTAACAAAGTTGTTACATTGTAATAACTTTGTTATATTGTAACTGTTTAGTATATTTCCGAGGATATTGCGTGGGAACTGGCTTTTAAAGGGACAGGTAAGTATTAATGGTTAATTAAGAATATTAAAGGACTTTTTTCGTGGCTATGTTTTTTGTTCAATTAAAATACTTTTTCTAAGTGTCTGTGTGTTTATTTACTTTTAACTCTTAAAGGAAATGGGTAAGGGGTACAAGTACCTCTATACTCATTTCTCCTGGGAGGGGGGTGGGCATCTGGGGGACCCCTTTTTAAAGGGGACTCCCAGATTCCACCATGAACCTCCCCCCCAGGAAATCGCGGCCTCCACCTCCACCGCCTATCGGAGGTGGAGAAGAGCCCCTTGTCCTTGGATTGGACAAGGGCTCGGAGGGGGAGGGGAAAGCTTGGCTGCCCCTCCCCTTCCGAGACCCCCCCAATCCATGGACCATGCGGGCTGGTATAGTCAGGGTGCGGAGCCCCACGCGGCCGGTGCTCCGCATTCTGGCTATCCCAGCCTGCATGGGGGACAAGGGGTTAAAGAGGTCTGGGAGGGGGGACCCCACGTCGTTTTTTTTTTTATATTTCCCACACTCAGAACGAAGTAAGTAAAACTCTTCCCACTTGGGGGAATCTATGAAAATAATACACTATTGTTACCTGTGCAAAAAAAACTGACATTTTCCGAATTTAAAAGACATTTTCGCCCTTGAAACTTAAAAATCGATTTTCTCAAAAACTATAAGGTCTTTTTGAAAAAAAAATTTTTCCTCTTATTCCCACTGATCCCCTTAATATACCCTGGGAATTTGGTGTTCCTAAACTTTAAGCAGGCTTTGCTATTAACCGTTAAAGTCGGCGGGTTTTTAAATGTTTACATTTTTCCTTTGAAACTTTAACATCGATTTTCTCAAAAACTATAAGGTCTTTTTGAAAAAAAAAAATTTCCTCTTATTCCTCCTGATCTCCTTAATATATTCTCCAAATTTGAGGCTCTTAGCATTTAAGGGGGCTTTGCTATTAACCCTTAAAGTCGGCGGCTTTTTTAGATTATACGGAGCGTTACGGTTTAACGCGAAATTACGGTAGCGTTTAATGCGAAATTACGGCATGAACGAAACGCGAAATTTCGCATTGAAAATTACGCTTACGGTATTTTCAATTACGAATTTAATGGCAATTACGCTACCGCAATTTCGCATCGTAATCGCAAATTTCGCATGCGTAATTATAGTAATGCGAAATTTCGAAAATTTCAGCTCAACTCTACCCTTTCACCAACCGCGTGCTCCAGCCCTCGCTCCACATTGGCCATCACAAAGCGGTGCAGTGCAGGAATGGCCTTGCGGGCAAAGAAGTGTCTGCTGGGGAGCTGCCAGTCTGGGGCTGCGCAAGCAAGCAGCGCACGAATGTCGCTCCCCTCCTGCACGAGCGTGTACGGCAGGAGTTGGGAGCACATGGCCCGTGCCAGCAAGCCGTTCAGCTGCCGCACGCGACGGCTGCTGGGAGGCAGAGCCCTAACCACCCCCTGGAAGGACTCGCTCAAAAGGCTCTGGCGTGGCCTTTTGCTGACACGGGAATCAGCAGACACAGCAGAGGAGGCCACTGAGGACTGGCTGCCAGAACAGGCCTCAGTGTCGGCGGCAGGAGTTGCAGAGGGGGGAGGAGCAGTGCGTTTCCGCACTCCTGCTGGTGCTGCTGGAGGAGCAGGAGGGCGGGTGGCTGCTGTTGCTGCTGCTGCTGCTGAAGGCTGTGCAGTGATGGGTGTGGTGCCACTGCCAGCAGCAGATGCCTTCAGCCTCTGGAACTCCTCATGCTGGTGGAAATGTTTAGCCGCAAGGTGGTTGATGAGCGAGCTGGTGCTGAACTTTAAGGGGTCTGCACCTCTGCTCAACTTCCGCTGACAGTGGTTGCAAGTGGCGTACTTGCTGTACACAGTGGGCATGGTGAAAAACCGCCAGATTGGTGACAGAAACTTCCCCCTACGGCATGGAAGCGCTGCTGCCTGTCTCCCTGTGGTGGTTGGGGGGGGGGGCTTGGGTGCGGCTGGTGGTGGTACTGGCTGATGCTGCTGCTGCTGCTGCTGAGCCTGAGACACCAGCAGGCTGTGGGACGCTGCCAATGCTTGCAATGATGCGCCTCCTTGCAAGGCCCACAAGCGCATCCTCCTCCTCCTCCTCAGAGCTGCTGAGGACGACATCCCCTGGAGGTGGTGGCACCCAGTCTCTGTCTGTCACCGGGTCATCATCATCATGCCCCTCCTGAAACATGTCCTGCTGGGATGATGACCCCCCAAACTCCTCTCCTGATGCATGGATGGGACGCTTGACTGTCGCCACAGTCTTGCTGTCCAATCCCTCCTCCCCCAAAGTGCCCATCAGCATCTCCTCCTCAAAATCGCCAACAACAGCAGACAATACCCTGATGGTGCCTGGGGTAAAAAGACTGCTGAGTGACAGGTCGGCGACTGATGGTGAACTGGCCTCCTCCCCAGGCCCTGCTGGGCGGCTGCTGCGAACAGGGGTGGTGGTGGTGGTGGTGGTGGTGGTGGTGAGGGTGGAGGCCTCGGATGCAGAGCTGATGGCGGGCTGCTCATCCTCCGTCATGAGTTGCACCACAGTGTCTGCATCCTTTTCCTCAATGGGACGTTTCCGACCCGGCTGGAGGAAAATGGGAGCAGGTGCTACACGCTGCTGCTGCTGTGTCTCTGCAGCGTGAGTTGCAGATGCTCCTGCTGGGCGGCGCCCAAGGCGTCCACGGCCAGTGGCTATGGGAGGAATGTTAGCCACTGACGCTGCTGCTGCTGCTGCGGAACTGTGCATGGTGGCGCGGCCGCGGCCGCGGCTTGCCACAATGCTGCTCCCTCTCCTCCTGATTCCCTTGCTGCCCTTCCCCTTGCCCAAACCGCGCTGGCTGCCACTTCCAGACATCTTCAATGTTTTGGGCGTATAGACAAAAGTTTTTTAAAAGGGCGGGTGAAAAGTGGGGTACTTTAATGGAGTGGGTTGGTTGGTGAGGTGACTGAGTGAGTGTCCCCTAGTACAGTAAGTAAGTAGTAACAGTCAGGAAGTACAACTAGCAGTTACAATAATCAGTAGTAATCACAAGTAAATTTAGTATGTGTACACTCAGACAGTGAGTGCACGCACGCAGGAGCTAGTAGCCTATGAACACAGTGACTGAGTGTCCTAGACTCCTAGTACAGTAAGAGTAAGTAGTAACAGTAAGTAGAACTAACTAATTACAATAATCAATCAGCGATCAGAAGGAAATGGAGTGTGGGTGTGTGTACACTCAGACAGTGAGTGCACGCACGCAGGAGCTAGTAGCCTATGAACACAGTGACTGAGTGTCCTAGACTCCTAGTACAGTAAGAGTAAGTAGTAACAGTAAGTAGAACTAACTAATTACAATAATCAATCAGCGATCAGAAGGAAATAGAGTGTGTGTTGTGTGTGTACACTCAGACAGTGAGTGCACGCACGCAGGAGCTAGTAGCCTATGAACACAGTGACTGAGTGTCCTAGACTCCTAGTACAGTAAGAGTAAGTAGTAACAGTAAGTAGAACTAACTAATTACAATAATCAATCAGCGATCAGAAGGAAATGGAGTGTGGGTGTGTGTACACTCAGACAGTGAGTGCACGCACGCAGGAGCTAGTAGCCTATGAACACAGTGACTGAGTGTCCTAGACTCCTAGTACAGTAAGAGTAAGTAGTAACAGTAAGTAGAACTAACTAATTACAATAATCAATCAGCGATCAGAAGGAAATGGAGTGTGGGTGTGTGTACACTCAGACAGTGAGTGCACGCACGCAGGAGCTAGTAGCCTATGAACACAGTGACTGAGTGTCCTAGACTCCTAGTACAGTAAGAGTAAGTAGTAACAGTAAGTAGAACTAACTAATTACAATAATCAATCAGCGATCAGAAGGAAATGGAGTGTGGGTGTGTGTACACTCAGACAGTGAGTGCACGCACGCAGGAGCTAGTAGCCTATGAACACAGTGACTGAGTGTCCTAGACTCCTAGTACAGTAAGAGTAAGTAGTAACAGTAAGTAGAACTAACTAATTACAATAATCAATCAGCGATCAGAAGGAAATGGAGTGTGGGTGTGTGTACACTCAGACAGTGAGTGCACGCACGCAGGAGCTAGTAGCCTATGAACACAGTGACTGAGTGTCCTAGACTCCTAGTACAGTAAGAGTAAGTAGTAACAGTAAGTAGAACTAACTAATTACAATAATCAATCAGCGATCAGAAGGAAATGGAGTGTGGGTGTGTGTACACTCAGACAGTGAGTGCACGCACGCAGGAGCTAGTAGCCTATGAACACAGTGACTGAGTGTCCTAGACTCCTAGTACAGTAAGAGTAAGTAGTAACAGTAAGTAGAACTAACTAATTACAATAATCAATCAGCGATCAGAAGGAAATAGAGTGTGTGTTGTGTGTGTACACTCAGACAGTGAGTGCAGTGCGCACACGCAGGAGCTAGTAGCCTATATGAACAGTGACAGTGAGTGTCCCTACGGGTACAGTAAGAGTAAGTAGTAAGTAAGTACAACTAACTAACAATAATCTATCAGTAATCAGAAGGAAATAGAGTGTGTGTACACACAGACAGTGAGTGAGTGCACACACGCAGGAGCTAGCTAGTAGCCTATAAACAGTGACAGTCAGTGAGTGTCCTACTCCTAGTACAGTATAACTACAATACTATTAGTAAAGGACAGCAGAAATACTGGTATAGATGAGAGAAATAAACAGAGGACAGCTGCCCACAGAGGCAAGGCCCCCCTGAGGCCTAAACCTGTAAGCTTGCAGCAGCTGCCTGTCTCTAATGTAACACACAAGCTACTAACTAAAATACAATGTCTATCTAACTAACAACAATATAGGTGTGTATAGGAGGTGTATGTGAGCAAAAACGCTAGGTAAATGACCACAATAGAGCTCTTGCTAAGCCAAAGCACAAAGGAGCAACTCTCTCTCTGTACAAGTCTCAGGCAAGCACGGAGAAACGGAACATGGCGGCCGCTATTTATAGGGTAGGGGCTGGCCAGGGTCCCCCTCTGTGATTGGCTGCCGTCAGAGGGCCTGGGAGCCCTCTGATTGGCTCTAAGGACATCAATCTGGGCTATGACGCTATTCGAGCTCGGTACCGAGCTCGAATAGCGCCGGGTTGCTCGAATAGCTCGAATAGTGAATGGGCTATTCGAGTGTACTCGGATAGCCCACTCGAATAGCTCCAGCTATTCGGAGCTCGAATACCGAGCTCGAATAGCTGAAAAAGAGCTCGAATATTCGAGCTACTCGAATATTCGAGCTCTGCTGAGCACCACTACTGGCTACACAGTCTCTCTGTATATATAAAAAATATATTGCCTTCCAGCTACACCAACAAATTAGTTCGTTTCTTGATAGCGCTAGCGCTATCTTAGATACTTTCAGCACAACACAGATCCCAACCGCTGCCTAACACTGTCACAGGAGCCCTAGTGGCTGACCGCACTTAGCCTTCTAAACGGTGCCAGCGCACAGATCGTGCGAACTCTGGTCGCAGTCAATGCGCAGGAACCGTTAAGAATTAGCCGCAGACAACTCGGAAGGGAGCCTGTGAGACACGGGTGATTACAACTTCACCCACTGGTTCAGAGTAAACTGCCACCACCGCGGTTACCATGGGACCGTGGAGCCCACTAACTGACTGACTAGTCCTGCGAATAAAACGGTTAAACACACGGTATCCTGTCTAGCCAACAACAAACAAACAGTAGCGTATCTTCAGAGACCCGGGATCAGTTCTGTGTGTGCTGATAAGCAGGGTAGCGGACAGTGAATGACTTGGAGAAAGTCGTTTATTCACGCAATATAAATAATTAATATATATAGACAATTATTAAAATCACAATTATTAAAACAGTAATAGCCAGTATAAAAAAATAAAAGAAGGGAGAAAAAAACTTAGTTCCTGGAAAGATGTCCTTTTTGTGGGAAAATCAGAGTTCTGGGTTTCAATCTGAGTTCAGAGTTCAGACCAGGTGGATGCCAGCATATCCTCAAGCTGGCATCTGAGGAGTTCAAGATGTTTCAGTGTGGAGGACACTGAGTTTGGGTCCTCTGCCATTCTTATGCCCCTGCTTCAGTAGGAGGGAGTGAGGGCGGGGAGCCACACACCCCCTTAGAAGATGAGATGAGCCCTCCCCTTGTCCTGGGGGCTAGAAATCATATCTACCCATATATGGGCTCTATCTCACAGAACCGTACAGGTCAGGGCGGATTTATTAACATTTTCAGGTCTGTCTCGATTTACCCAGCGCCCTGATACCAGACATGAGGGTTGGGACCCCTGTGGTATCATCAGGGCATTTTCAAACTGCCTAACTGGCAGTCCTTACCTCAGAATGTTCTGAAACTTCCTCAGAACTAGCACCGGGGCTCATGCTACACTTCCCCCACGTTTGGCGAAGCTGCCATCTCAGGAACCCCAGAAATATGACAGATCTGGGGAGTTATGGATATGCTATGAGACTCAGGTTATTCCCAGGCAAAGGCTCTTTGAAGTTTGGAGCAGCCAGCTAGGTGTCACCTCCCCTGCTGGGAGGGAGCCAGTGGGTCTGGCTTCCCCCCAACTAGATTGCTTCTGCCATGGTGCTTGTCACCTTATACCTGATGGATGGGCCATCAGCACAGCTTGAAGCCAGGCACTCTCTGGGCCCAGGCTCATAAGCATATCAAAAGAGCCATCCAGCCTTTAGGATGGTGCTCTCTCTCTGCTAAGAAAAGGACTTCAGCTGCCCCTACACACTCAACCCAGATTGTATCGATTTGAAGCGCAATCGATGCAGGGAATCGAGTGCGATCGCTTTTTCTTCACGGGCGGTTCCAGGACGCGCCTGCGGCCCCGCAACCGTCCGTGACAGGCAGGCGCCCCCGGTATAAGTTAGATAGGCAGGTGCCCCCAGTACAGGTTAGCTAGGTGGGTGCCTCTAATATAGGTAGCCAGAACAGTTGCCCCCAGCATAGGTTAGATAGGTAGATGCCCCCAGTATAGGTTAGTTAGGTAGGTGCCTCCAATACAGGTTAGATAAGTTAATGTTCCCACTATAGGTTAGATAGGTAGCTGCCCCCCAGTATAGGTTAGATAGGTAGGTGCCCCCCAGTATAGGTTAGATAGGTAGGTGCTCCCCATTACAGGTTAGATTAGGTAGCTTCCCCCTCAGTATAGGTTAGATTAGGTAGCTGCCACCCAGGTTAGATAGGTAGCTGCCCCCCAGTATAGGTTAGATAGGTAGCTGCCCCCCAGTATAGGTTAGATAGGTAGCTGCCTCCCAGTAAAGGTTGGATTAGGTAGCTGCCCCCCAGTATAGGTTAGATTAGGTAGCTGTCCCCAGTATAGGTTAGATTAGGTAGCTGCCCCCCAGTATAGGTTAGATAGGTAGCTGCCCCTCAGTATAGGTTAGATAGGTAGCTGCCACCCAGTAAAGGTTAGATTAGGTAGCTGCCCCCCAGTATAGGTTAGATTAGGTAGGTGCCCCCCAGTATAGGTTAGATTAGGTAGATGCCCCCCAGTATAGGTTAGATTAGGTAGCTGCCCACAGTATAGGTTAGATTAGGTAGCTGCCCCCAGTATAGGTTAGATTAGGTAGGTGCCCCCCAGTATAGGTTAGATTAGGTAGGTGCCCCCAGTATTATTAGAAGAGGAACAACTAGTATAACCAGCACTTACAGTATAAGACATTAGACGTATTAAAAAAAAGATATATTGGAATATATGCCAGATAATCGTGTGGCTACGCCCCTTTAACTGCAGTCTCCCCTCAGGTCCGCCCACACTGTATAAGAGGAGGGGAGGCGGCACCACAGATCAGTTCATCTCTACAGCGAAGAAGAAGCAGCATTGTTATCATGTCTGGCCGAGGAAAGGGCGGGAAGGGACTCGGGAAAGGAGGCGCCAAGCAGCACAGGAAGGTGCTCCGGGATAACATCCAGGGCATCACTAAACCCGCCATCCGCCGCCTGGCCCGCAGAGGGGGTGTCAAGCGCATCTCCGGCCTCATCTATGAGGAGACCCGCGGAGTGCTGAAGGTTTTAGAGATGGGAAGTTCGGATCTTTTCAATGATCCGGATGATTCGAATCGGATCATTGAAAAGATCCGGATCTTTGATCCGAATCTCGGATCATTTTACTACCGTAGCATTCGGGGGTTGAAATGACTAGCAGGGCAGGAGAAGGAGAGGGGGGTGGACACACAGAGAAGGGGAGAAGATGGACAAAGGGCAGGGAGTGGACAGAGAAGGGAGGAGGGACGAGCAGAGAGCAGAAATGTTTGCACACAGGGCCGGCCCGCCGATGAGGCGGGGTGAGGCAGGTTCCTCAGGCGGCAAAAAAGTGGAGGGGCGGCACCAGGCATTAAGAGGAAGTGCCTGCGCCTGGTTCTTGCCGCCCTCAGAAGAGACTGGAGTGTCACTTACCGGCTACCGCCGCCCGCCTGCCTGGCCGCCTCAAGTGCTGCAGTGAAGTCTCCCCTGCCTGGCAGTGGCAGCACGCAGCACACCGAATCGGTGAGTGACCCTGGTGGCCCTGGCTGCCTGTGTGCACAGTGACGTGCGGCGGCACCAGCCCTGCCACTTGCGTGACGTGCCGCCCACCCACCCACCATGCCGCCAGACTTCCGAGACGAGCTCTGTTGCGGCGCCGCCTACTAGGCCTCTGTGAGGCTGTCCTGGCTGCACCGCTGCGCTGCCTCCGCTCCGCCTGCAGAATCCGGGCGGGAACGGAAGTAACTGGAGTCACGCTGCCTCCGCCCGCTACGCCATGATAGGCACGGTCACTGAGTGCTGCCGTCCGTGACCGTGACAATGATGAGCCCGCCCCCCAGCCTTGCCCGGCTCCAGTGAGAAATGGAGGAGCAAGCTCGCTGCCCTCTGCCCGCCGGATCAAGATGGATGCTGCCTGGCTCATGCCCGACGCCTGGCCGGCTGGCCTGCCCTCCGCCATCATCGTCGCCAGACCCCACCATCCCCGGTGAGTCACTTTGATGCGGCTGCCCCTGGCTCTGGCTGCTCTTAGCGGTGGAGTCGGGTCGGGTCGGATTCCTATTTTGTATTTTAATGTTTTGTAATGTAGTCAGTCAGACTGACTGGTGGATGAGGTGGTACATTTATTTGTAATGGGTGGGGAGGAGGGTAAGGGTGCCTGCTGTGGGTGGGGAGGAGGGTGATGGTGCCAGTGGGTGGGGAGGAGGGTAAGGGTGCCTGTGGCTGGGGAGGAGGATGAGTATGGCCGTGGCTGGGGAGGAGGATGAGTATGGCCGTGGCTGGGGAGGAGGATGAGTATGGCCGTGGCTGGGGAGGAGGATGAGTGTGGCTGGGGAGGAGGATGAGTGTGGCTGGGGAGGAGGATGAGTATGGCTGGGGAGGAGGATGAGTATGGCCGTGGCTGGGGAGGAGGATGAGTGTGGCTGGGGAGGAGGATGAGTGTGGCTGGGGAGGAGGATGAGTGTGGCTGGGGAGGAGGATGAGTATGGCTGGGGAGGAGGATGAGTATGGCCGTGGCTGGGGAGGAGGATGAGTATGGCCGTGGCTGGGGAGGAGGATGAGTATGGTCGTGGCTGGGGAGGAGGATGAGTATGGTCGTGGCTGGGGAGGAGGATGAGTATGGCCGTGGCTGGGGAGGAGGATGAGTATGGCCGTGGCTGGGGAGGAGGATGAGTATGGCCGTGGCTGGGGAGGAGGATGAGTGTGGCTGAGGAGGAGGATGAGGATGGCCGTGGCTGGGGAGGAGGATGAGTGTGGTTGGGGAGGAGGATGAGGATGGCCGTGGCTGGGGAGGAGGATGGCCGTGGCTGGGGAGGAGGATGAGGATAGCCGTGGCTGGGGAGGAGGATGAGGATGGCCGTGGCTGGGAAGGAGGATGGCCGTGGCTGGGGAGGAGGATGAGGATGGCCGTGGCTGGGGAGAAGGATGAGGATGGCCGTGACTGGGGAGGAGGGTAAGGGTGTCCGTGGGTGGGGAGGAGGGAGAGGATGAATGACTGTGGGTGGGGAGGAGGGTAAGAGTGTCCGTGGGTGGTGAGGAGGGTAAGGGTGCCCGTGGGGAGGAGGGTAAGGGTGCCCGTGGGTGGTGAGGATGGCCGTGGGTGGGGAGGAGGGTAAGGGTGCCCGTGGGTGGTGAGGAGGGTGAGGATGGCCGTGGGTGGGGAGGAGGATAAGGGTGCCCGTGGGTGGTGAGGAGGGTGAGGATGAATGACCGTGGGTGGGGAGGAGGGTAAGGGTGCCCGTGGGTGGGGAGGAGGGTAATAGGGCCCGGAGGGGGGCACCTGGGGCCCGGGGGGGGGGCGCCTTCACGATCTTTGCCTCAGGCAGCAGAAAGTCCAGGACCGGCCCTGTTTGCACACAATACCCACATGCTGCAATCATATGCTTTACATATATTTCACCTACATGCTTATCTGTATACCTTGAATGGAAACGTCGCACAGTGAAAGAAAGCGTTCCCCAAAGATAAGTGCAGCTGTTTAGTGCCCAGTGCAGGAGGATCATATTACGCTGCAATCACAGTGCCTGCAAAGTTACTGAGCTATGCTGAGCTGAGCCAAAAGTTTCCAATGTGTTCACTCACTGTGCAGCACAACTACGGAACAGACAGCCTGTAATGAGCAGCACATTACAGCCAGTATGTGTGCTCTACACATATCTGGCAGTGGCACCCATGTCCCCTCTACCTGTCCCTGCAAGGCTGGCTCCCCTGAGTCCCCTCCAACAGAGCGATCCATCTCTGCTCTGCTTCCAGGACCCCGCTGCCCGCTGAGAGGGGGCGTGTCGCTCCTGCCCCCCCCCTATTGCGATCCGAATCACTCATTTTGATGATTCGGATGATTCGACTCACAAAATAGATTTGGATCAAAGATCCGAATCGTTCATGATCCGGACAACACTAGAAGGTTTTCCTGGAGAACGTCATCCGGGACGCCGTCACCTACACCGAGCACGCCAAGAGGAAGACGGTCACCGATAACATCCAGGGCATCACTAAGCCCGCCATTCGCCGCCTTGCCCGCAGAGGGGGTGTCAAGCGCATCTCCGGCCTCATCTATGAGGAGACCCGCGGAGTGCTGAAGGTTTTCCTGGAGAACGTCATCCGGGGCGCCGTCACCTACACCGAGCACGCCAAGAGGAAGACGGTCACCGCCATGGATGTGGTGTACGCCCTCAAGCGCCAGGGGCGCACCCTCTACGGCTTCGGAGGCTAATCCGGCTGCTTCACTGATTCCAACTACAACACAAAGGCCCTTCTCAGGGCCACCCACTGTTTCTATACAAAGCGCTGTGGTAGTATTTCTATCTAATGGAGATCTTTATAATTTTTTTATTGAAGTTTCTGGGGAATACAGCAGTTTAGTATTTCTACGGCAGGTTCACTGTAGCAGCACTTTCACTTATACACGAATACTGATGATGAGCAAAGAATATTGAACAGCGTTCTACATTGTATTTGTAACATTAGCTGTTGCATCCGAGGATAGAATATGATACATCTGTAGATAACCAATGTAACGATATTTCTCCCATGAACACTGCACACTTGTTTATCTGAGCATTAGTAATAGGACATAATGCAAATATCAGACAATAAAAACAAATAATTGAAGATACACGTATAGTTATTGGGATATAGTTTCAGTAAGGTGTTTCGGGTGGGGTGGGAGTTTGGGAAGAGGACTGCTTGGAGGATGAAGGCGATCTTGTGCTTGGCAATGTTGGTGTGGTGGCCTGAGGCAGGGCCGGTTTAAGCAACAATGGGGCCCCAGGGCAAAATAAACCTGGGGGGCCCCCCAACATATACCCCGGAACAAAAATCGGCATTAGGGGACCTTTTTTGCAGCTGGTATAGTCAGGGTGTGAAGTCCCAATCGGTCAGAGCTCCACATTCTGGCTATCCCAGCCTGCATGGGGGACAAGGGGTTAAAAAGTTTCAGGAGGGGGGACCCCACATAATTTTTTTTTTTTTTTAAATTCCCACACTCTAAACAGAAAAAAAAATTGGGAAAATAGGAAAAAATGCCAGGGATCTTCATACAGCCATATTGCGGCTGTATAGCGATCCCTGGCTAAAGCGCTGCGGCTGCGTATAGACCCCCCGGAAACCCCGTCAGGAAATTTATTGCGCTTTCGTTTGATGCATGTAAAATTACACTACCGTTAGGTTTGCTACTAAAAGTTACATTTACCGCATTTAAAACTATACTTTTTTCCTTCTAAACTTTAAAATCGATTTTCTCAAAAACTATAAGGTCTTTTTGAAAAATTGTTTTTTCCTCTTATTCCTAATGATCTCCTTAACATACAGTGTTCTCCCCAGGCTCTTTTAGCCGGGTGCTCCACCCGGCTAGCTTTGGTGACCACCCGGCTGTCATCGGCTCCTTTCCTCCTATGCTGTAAGTAGAGTTGCTCACAGAAGCACTGGCCCTGCATTCTCATCTCGCCCCACCCGGTTACTTTTTCATGCCACCCGGCTACTATTTCATGCCACCCTGCTGGAAAAAGTTTCTGGGGAGAACACTGACATATCCTGCAAATTTAGGGTTTCTAGCATTTAAGGTGGATTTGCTATTAACCATTCAAGTCGGCAGGTTTTTAAATGTGTTTTTTTTTCCTTTGAAACTTTAAAATCGATTTTCTCAAAAACTATAAGGCCGATTTGAAAAAAAATGTTTTCCTCTTGTAGCCACTGGGGGCCCCTACAAGCTCTGGGGCCCTGGGGAAGCTGCCTCCTTTGCCTTAATGGTAGCGCCGGCCCTGGCCTGAGGGGAGCAGAAGTAGGGAGGATCACATACATCGACATGGCATTGAGCTGTTTTCAGGAGTGATTGGGTGTTCGGTGGGTTCCTGGGAATACCCCTTCCTCTCCCTGGACTTCCTGTATTTCGTTGTCTTGTTTTCTATGACATCTTCCTCTCTTCCGGGTTTGTCTTCCTCTGTGTCTGTTTCTAAAAAGCTCACCCCTTCATGTGATCTGCCAGTTCAATCCTCTGCAACTTTCTGGAATTGTTCTGGTTGGTGGCTTACTGAGTTTAACGTTCCTCTGAATCCTTTCCACCAGTGGTGCTCACTGCCAGGTCGTGATTACGCTTACGCGTGGATTCACGACCATTTTGACGCATTCCGCCTCGACACGAAAATCTGTGAATAGATTTTCAACCACGAAAATCTGCTTCGGCTACACGTGAATGCGGACAGAAATCCGCATTCACGCTCGTGAAACCCGGCGCTGAAGTCGTGGTTTGCGGAAATGCGTCAAACTATGCGGAAGTGACACATTGCAGGCCAATCAGAGTGCCCCAGCCAGGCCCTAGCAACCAATCACAGGAGGGGAGCTATGCCCTCCCCTCCTGAATATAAAGCGGCGGCCATGATGGAAAAGCTCTGTCCTTGCTAGACTGTGGTGCTGAGAGGATTATCTCCAGGCCATTGTTGTTTGAGCAAGTGCATTCATTGTGTTAAAAACAAAGCGTTTTTTTTTGCTAACACTGCTCTTATACTGTACACAGTTAGCTAGTCAGTGAGTGATTGCTGTAGTTAGTTGTAGTCAGTGTAGTGTAGTGGGAGTGTGGGAGTCTAGTGATTATTTAACTGTGTGTAGTGCAGGCAGGTTCAGTGCTGCAGTGTAGTCAGTGTAGTGGGAGTGGGGATTATCTGTGTGTAGTGCAGGCAGGCAGGTTAGTGCAACTGCAGTGTTCACTTGCATATTCCAGTGACAGTTATACACTTGTACTATTTGCAGGCAGCCAGTCACACCGCCGGCGCCGCCACTCTCTGCCAGCGCTGTTCATTCATTCTGTCAGTGACCTTGTGCCGTGCCCAGTGCCCACTGCTCGCTCGCTGGCATATGAGCATCTCATTACACAGTGTGACATCCTTGTGTGCCCACTGCATCCTTCAGTGACCTAGTTGTATATCCAGTGCCCACTG
Organism: Hyperolius riggenbachi; assembly: GCF_040937935.1. Lineage (NCBI taxonomy): Eukaryota > Metazoa > Chordata > Amphibia > Anura > Hyperoliidae > Hyperolius > Hyperolius riggenbachi. Next base: position 226,389,297 of record NC_090655.1, on the reverse strand, counting down.
CTGTGCCCACTGCATCCTTCAGTGACCTTGTACTGTGCCCACTACATCCTTCAGTGACCTAGTTGTATATCCAGTGCCCACTGCTGTGCCCACTGCATCCTTCACTGATCTTGTGCTGTGCCACTGCATCCTTCAGTGACCTAGTTGTATATCCAGTGCCCACTGCTGTGCCCACTGCATCCTTCAGTGACCTTGTACTGTGCCCACTGCATCCTTCAGTGACCTAGTTGTATATCCAGTGCCCACTGCTGTGCCCACTGCATCCTTCAGTGACCTTGTACTGTGCCCACTGCATCCTTCAGTGACCTAGGTGAATATCCAGTGCCCACTGCTGTGCCCACTGCATCCTTCAGTGACATTGTACTGTACCCACTGCATCCTTCAGTGACCTTGTACTGTGCCCACTGCATCCTTCAGTGACCTTGTACTGTGCCCACTGCATCCTTCAGTGACCTAGTTGTATATCCAGTGCCCACTGCTGTACCCACTGCATCCTTCAGTGACCTTGTACTGTGCCCACTGCATCCTTCAGTGACCTTGTACTGTGCCCACTGCATCATTCAGTGACCTTGTACTGTGCCCACTGCATCCTTCAGTGACCTTGTACTGTGCCCACTGCATCCTTCAGTCACCTAGTTGTATATCCAGTGCCCACTGCTGTGCCCACTGCATCCTTCAGTGACCTTGTACTGTGCCCACTGCATCCTTCGGTGACCTTGTACTGTGCCCACTGCATTCTTCAGTGACCTTGTACTGTGCCCACTGCATCCTTCAGTGACCTTGTACTGTGCCCACTGCATCCTTCAGTGACCTAGTTGTATATCCAGTGCCCACTGCTGTGCCCACTGCATCCTTCAGTGACCTTGTACTGTGCCCACTGCATCCTTCAGTGACCTTGTACTGTGCCCACTGCATCCTTCAGTGACCTTGTACTGTGCCCACTGCGTCCTTCAGTAACCTTGTACTGTGCCCACTGCATCCTTCAGTGACCTAGTTGTATATCCAGTGCCCACTGCTGTGCCCACTGCATCCTTCAGTGACCTTGTACTGTGCCCACTGCATCCTTCAGTGACCTTGTACTGTGCCCACTGCATCCTTCAGTGACCTTGTACTGTGCCCACTGCATCCTTCAGTGACCTAGTTGTATATCCAGTGCCCACTGCTGTGCCCACTGCATCCTTCAGTGACCTTGTACTGTGCCCACTGCATCCTTCAGTGACCTTGTACTGTGCCCACTGCATCCTTCAGTGACCTAGTTGTATATCCAGTGCCCACTGCTGTGCCCACTGCATCCTTCAGTGACCTTGTACTGTGCCCACTGCATCCTTCAGTGACCTTGTACTGTGCCCACTGCATCCTTCAGTGACCTAGTTGTATATCCAGTGCCCACTGCATCCTTCAGTGACCTTGTACTGTGCCCACTGCATCCTTCAGTGACCTAGTTGTATATCCAGTGCCCACTGCTGTGCCCACTGCATCCTTCAGTGACCTTGTACTGTGCCCACTGCATCCTTCAGTGACCTTGTACTGTGCCTGGTGCATCCTTCAGTGACCTTGTACTGTGCCCACTGCATCCAGTGATTCATTACTAGCAACATGTCTGGCAGGGTTTCGCGGGGTGAGAGGAAAGGGAGTTCAATTGCCTCAGCCACTTCTGGGACTGCTCCACGTCCAGGGAGAGGACGCCCAGCTGTACGTGGTCGTGATACAGCAGAAAGGGGGGCAGCAAAGCCTGGGCCGAGTCAGCGGACGCCATTGTCCAAATATTTTAAAGTTTCTGGTCCCCGTGTGGTGGTTGAGCAAATGGAACCTGACGTACTCATGGACATCATGACTTCCTCCCAGACCTCTACTGTGAGCACCACTCCAAGCAGCAGCAGCAGCAGCAGCCAACGTCCCACGCTTGTTGTGACATCCACCCCAGCACCCACTGGTCAGCAGCCCTCCCAGGATGACAGCGTTCTGTCCCTCAGTCCGGCATCTGGGAACCTGCTGATGCAAGAAGCTCAGGACTTACTGGGGACTGATGTGGCAGAGATTGAGATCGGGCCACAATCACAAGCGTTGTTGAGTTCTGGTGATGAAGAAGAGGGGTCTGTGTCTGGGGATATAGGGACAGAAGAGGAGGTGGGGGAGTCAGAGGAAGAGCTGGATTATGATGATGCTGCTGATGATGACGACGTTGTGGACCCTAACTATGTGCAGCCTGCTGAGTCCGTGGAAGAATGGTCAGAGGCAGAGCAGGATGACGAGTCACCTCGGCCTAGGCAAGGATATCGCCATATGTCAGGCAGGGGCATCGGCAGCAGTGGGCGTGGAGGAAGTAGACAGGACACTGCTTCAGCCGGCACCACCACCATGCAACCCCCGGCAACTACTACCACACATTGTTCCGCTGCACCCTCTGCTAGTGGGGGCCGCAGTAAATTAAAGTCACCAGTGTGGGATTGCTTTGATGAATGTACTGATGACAAAAGGTATGCGGTGTGCAGGTTATGCAGCAAAAGATTGAGCCGTGGGAAAAGTCTGAGCAAGATGGGTACCTCATCCCTCCAGGGCCACCTGAGAAGCCGCCACTGCCGCGAGTATGCGGAGTTTAAGAGGAAGCAGGCACTGCTGGCAGGGGTTCCTGAGAGCAGAAGGCCCACCAGCGCAGCAGCATCATCCCTCCCTCAGGGTCGTGAATCCCCCACAGCAGCAGCAGTAGTAGCACGTAAGCGCTCTTCCACCTTGGCTACTCAGGACACAGACATTGAGGCTGGCAGCCAGTGTTCGTCTCTCTCCTCTGTCTCCCCTGCATCCCAGCGTCATCAGACCCTGCTGAGCGACACCTTTCAGGGTCTGACCAAGCCTCTGCCTCCAAGCCACAGGCGGATCCGCAAACTAAATGGCTTGCTGGCCCGGGCCATGGCATCACAGCTGCTTCCCTACTCCCTGGTGCAGGAGGGGAGCGCCATGCGAACGCTGCTCCAATTTGGCATCCCCGAGTGGAAAGTCCCCAGTCGCCACTATTTCAGCAGGAGCGCGATCCCAGCACTCCACAAGTTTGCGGTGGAAAACGTGGCCCGTTCCCTGGACTACTCTGTGGGGAAGCGGGTCCACGTGACCATGGACTCGTGGAGTAGCAGATTTGGGACAGGTCGCTACCTGTCCTTTACGGCCCACTGGGTGACACTGATGGAAGGGAGGGAGGACAAGAGCGCATCAGCCCAGCTAGTGGTGCCACCACGCGGGATCAGGGGGGATGCAGAAGGGTCCTGTCACGACACTCCCTCTGCACCCGGAAAGCAAGCCCTCCTCAGCAGCAGCAGCGCCAAGCCTCGGCACTGCCAAGCCCTTTTAAAATTGGTGACCCTGGGGAAGGAGAGGCTTACGGCCACCAATGTCCTGGCCGCCCTCAGGAAGCAGGAGCGGAGGTGGCTGACCCCCAGAGGCCTGGAAGTGGGGTATGTGGCAGCCGATAACGGGGCCAACCTGGTGGTAGCAGTGCAGCAGGGAAACCTCCAGCACATCCCCTGCTTGGCCCACGTGCTCAATCTTGTGGTGCAGCGCTTCTTGCGCACCTACCAGGGAATGAGCGAGCTGCTGCAGGATGCCCGGGCGGTGGTACGCTTTTTCCGCCTGTCAGCCACTGCCTCTGCACTCTTGTCCACCTTACAGCAGCAGTATGGAAGGCCACAACACCGGCTGATCATGGACATGCCAGTTCGCTGGAATTCGACTGTGTCAGCACAGGCTGGCTCTTAGGGCCTACATGCTAGACCCAAGTGTCCCCAGCAACCAGCAAGTCCCCATGATTACTGCCACTCAGTGGACACTGATGCAGCAAGTATGCCTGGTGCTGAGTCCCTTCCTGGAGGCAACCAAGATGGTCAGTGAGGAGCGGGCCTCTGTGTGCCAGTGGGTGCCCTTGGTTTGTCTACTGGAGCAGGCAATGGACAATTTAATTGAGCGTGGGGATGAAGCCCTGAGGCAGTTGGAAGAACAGGAGCAGATGGCAGCACAGTTAGAGTTGAGCTGAAATTTTCGTAATTTCGCATTACTAAAATTACGCATGCGAAATTTGCGATTACGATGCGAAATTACAGTAGCGTAATTGCCATTAAAATCGTAATTGAAAATACCGTAAGCGTAATTTTAAACGCGTAATTTCGCATTTCGTTCATGCCGTAATTTCGCATTAAACGCTACCGTAATTTCGCGTTAAACCGTAACGCTCCGTATAATATAAAAAAGCCGCCGACTTTAAGGGTTAATAGCAAAGCCCCCTTAAATGCTAAGAGCCTCAAATTTGGAGAATATATTAAGGAGATCAGGAGGAATAAGAGGAAAAAATTTTTTCAAAGGGAAAATGTAAACATTTAAAAACCCGCCGACTTTAACGGTTAATAGCAAAGCCTGCTTAAAGTTTAGGAACACCAAATTCCCAGGGTATATTAAGGGGATCAGTGGGAATAAGAGGAAAAATTTTTTTTCAAAAAGACCTTATAGTTTTTGAGAAAATCGATTTTTAAGTTTCAAGGGCGAAAATGTCTTTTAAATGCGGAAAATGTCAGTTTTTTTTTGCACAGGTAACAATAGTGTATTATTTTCATAGATTCCCCCAAGTGGGAAGAGTTTTACTTACTTCGTTCTGAGTGTGGGAAATATAAAAAAAAAACCGACGTGGGGTCCCCCCTCCCAGACCTCTTTAACCCCTTGTCCCCCATGCAGGCTGGGATAGCCAGAATGCGGAGCACCGGCCGCGTGGGGCTCCGCACCCTGACTATACCAGCCCGCATGGTCCATGGATTGGGGGGTCTCGGAAGGGGAGGGGCAGCCAAGCTTTCCCCTCCCCCTCCGAGCCCTTGTCCAATCCAAGGACAAGGGGCTCTTCTCCACCTCCGATGGGCGGTGGAGGTGGAGGCCGCGATTTCCTGGGGGGGGGGGGTTCATGGTGGAATCTGGGAGTCCCCTTTAAAAAGGGGTCCCCCAGATGCCCACCCCCCCTCCCAGGAGAAATGAGTATAGAGGTACTTGTACCCCTTACCCATTTCCTTTAAGAGTTAAAAGTAAATAAACACACAAACACTTAGAAAAAGTATTTTAATTGAACAAAAAACATAACCACGAAAAAAGTCCTTTAATATTCTTAATTAACCATTAATACTTACCTGTCCCTTTAAATAAATGATCCCTTGAAATAGCCTCGGAAATGTTCTATCAGTTACAATGTAACAAAGTTATTACAATGTAACAACTTTGTTACATTGTAACTACGCCGCACCCGACGTCACTCGCCGCCGCCGCATACGCGTCTGCGCTGCACGGACCCGACAGAGCTCTGAGCTATATAGCTCAGAGCAGTGCTGGGCCGAAATTACGCATTAGCGTAATTACGCATCGTAATTCACTACAAATGCACCGTAAGCGTTACGTGTAAGGTTACGGTATTACGTGTAATTAATTACGCGTAGACCGTAGGGTTACGTTTTACGCGTAACAAATTACGCGTAAGACAGTAAACTCCCATTGAAATTACATAGTCTGCCGTAATCGCGTAATATTACGCTCCCGTATAATATAAAAAAGCCGCCGACTTTAAGGGTTAATAGCAAAGCCCCCTTAAGTGCTAAGAGCCTCAAATTTGGAGAATATATTAAGGAGATCACAAGGAATAAGAGGAATTTTTTTTTTTTCAAAAAGACCTTATAGTTTTTGAGAAAATCGATGTTAAAGTTTCAAAGGAAAAATATATACATTTAAAAACCCGCCGACTTTAACGGTTAATAGCAAAGCCTGCTTAAAATTTAGGAACACCAAATTCACAGGGTATATTAAGGGGTTCAGTGGAAATAAGAGGAAAAATTTTTTTTCAAAAAGACCTTATAGTTTTTGAGAAAATCGATTTTTAAGTTTCAAGGGCGAAAATGTCTTTTAAATGCGGAAAATGTCAGTTTTTTTTGCACAGGTAACAATAGTGTTTTATTTTCATAGATTCCCCCAAGTGGGAAGAGTTTTACTTACTTCGTTCTGAGTGTGGGAAATATTAAAAAAAACGACGTGGGGTCCCCCCTCCCAGACCTCTTTAACCCCTTGTCCCCCATGCAGACTGGGATAGCCAGAATGCGGAGCACCGGCCGCGTGGGGCTCCGCACCCTGACTATACTAGCCCGCATGGTCCATGGATTGGGGGGTCTCGGAAGGGGAGGGGCAGCCAAGCTTTCCCCTCCCCCTCCGAGCCCTTGTCCAATCCAAGGACAAGGGGCTCTTCTCCACCTCCGATGGGCGGTGGAGGTGGAGGCCGCGATTTCCTGGGGAGGGGTTCATGGTGGCATCTGGGAGTCCCCTTTAAAAAGGGGTCCCCCAGATGCCCACCCCCCTCCCAGGAGAAATGAGTATAGAGGTACTTGTACCCCTTACCCATTTCCTTTAAGAGTTAAAAGTAAATAAACACACAAACACATAGAAAAAGTATTTTAATTGAACAAAAAACATAACCACGAAAAAAGTCCTTTAATATTCTTAATTAACCATTAATACTTACCTGTCCCTTTAAAAGCCAGTTCCCACGCAATATCCTCGGAAATATACTAATCAGTTACAATGTAACAAAGTTATTACAATGTAACAACTTTGTTACATTGTAACTACGCCGCACCCGACGCCACTCACCGCCGCCGCCGCCGCCGCGTCTGTGCTGCAGGACCCGACAGAGCTCAGAGCTCTCTAAGCATCTTTGTATTTGGGCTCCAAGGAGCCCCATTGGTCCTTAGCAGACCAATGGGGTTCCTTTAAATCAGAAGGAACCCCATTGGTCTGCTAAGGACCAAAGGGGCTCCTTGGAGCCCAAATACAAAGATGCTTTCGAGAGCTCTGAGCTAATATAGCTCAGAGCTCTGTCGGGTGAAGGGACGCTAAGTCCCCGCCGGCTTTGCTATTAACCCTTAAAGTCGGCGGCTACCTAACATTGATCCATGCGTCAACTTTTCCGCTTGGCAGCATGACCTTACGCATTAATTGCTAGTAGGATTTTACGCGTAAGCCTATAACGTAATAACCTGAATTACGGTATACTTACGCGTAATTGCGTAAGTGCTATGCGTAATTATAGACATGTACCGAAATTGAATGTCAATGCCGTAAGAGTAATTTTGTAATGCGTAATAGCGTAAAATTACGCGTAATGATCCGTAAGCGTAGCTTTCTCCATTACGACCAGCAATGGCTCAGAGCTCTGAGAAGCATCTTTGTATTTTGGCTCCAATGAGCCCCATTGGTCCTTAGCAGACCAATGGGGTTCCTTCAAATCAGAAGGAACCCCATTGGTCTGCTAAGGACCAATGGGGCTCCTTGGAGCCCAAATACAAAGATGCTTTAGAGAGCTCTGAGCTATATAGCTCAGAGCTCTGTCGGGTCCGTGCAGGACGCTAAGTCCCCGCCGGCTCCGCTGCCCTCCCCGCCTCTCCCACATGTCACCCACATGTCACCCACATGTGGGTGACATGTGTGTGACAGATGTGGGCGGGGTGGACAGCGGGGGCCAGCGGGGACTTAGCGTCCTGCACGGACGTGTATGCGGCGGCTGAGCGGCGAGTGGCGTCGGGTGCGGCGTAGTTACAATGTAACAAAGTTGTTACATTGTAATAACTTTGTTACATTGTAACTGATAGAACATTTCCGAGGATATTGCGTGGGATCATTTATTTAAAGGGACAGGTAAGTATTAATGGTTAATTAAGAATATTAAAGGACTTTTTTCGTGGTTATGTTTTTTGTTCAATTAAAATACTTTTTCTAAGTGTTTGTGTGTTTATTTACTTTTAACTCTTAAAGGAAATGGGTAAGGGGTACAAGTACCTCTATACTCATTTCTCCTGGGAGGGGGGGTGGGCATCTGGGGGACTCCCAGATTCCACCATGAACCCCCCCCCCCCCAGGAAATCGCGGCCTCCACCTCCACCGCCCATCGGAGGTGGAGAAGAGCCCCTTGTCCTTGGATTGGACAAGGGCTCGGAGGGGGAGGGGAAAGCTTGGCTGCCCCTCCCCTTACGAGACCCCCCAATCCATGGACCATGCGGGCTGGTATAGTCAGGGTGCGGAGCCCCACGCAGCCGGTGCTCCGCATTCTGGCTATCCCAGCCTGCATGGGGGACAAGGGGTTAAAGAGGTCTGGGAGGGGGGACCCCACGTCGTTTTTTTTTTATATTTCCCACACTCAGAACGAAGTAAGTAAAACTCTTCCCACTTGGGGGAATCTATGAAAATAATACACTATTGTTACCTGTGCAAAAAAAACTGACATTTTCCGCATTTAAAAGACATTTTCGCCCTTGAAACTTAAAAATCGATTTTCTCAAAAACTATAAGGTCTTTTTGAAAAAAAAAAATTTCCTCTTATTCCCACTGATCCCCTTAACCACTTCCCGACCGCCGTATATACAATTGGCGGCCGGGAAGTGTACGCCGCAAGGACCGCCGTATTGACAATTGGCGGCGGTCCTTGTATGGGCATGGGCGGAGCGATCGCGTCATCCGTGACGCGATCCTCCGCCTCCGCCTGGCGCCGCTCACCCGCCGCAACATCCCGCCGATGTTAACCCGACGATCGCCGTGTACAAAGTGTATAATACACTTTGTAATGTTTACAAAGTGTATTATACAGGCTGCCTCCTGCCCTGGTGGTCCCAATGTCCGAGGGACATCCAGGGCAGGCTGCAGCCACCCTAGTCTGCACCAAGCACACTGATTTCCCCCCCCCTGCCCCAGATCGCCCACATCACCCATCAGACCCCCCCCTGCCCACCCCCCAGACCCCTGTTTGCACCCAATCACCCCCCTAATCACCCATCAATCACTCCCTGTCACTATCTGTCAACGCTATTTTTTTTGTACCCCCCCCTGCCCCCCCCCCGCTCCCTCCTGATCACCCCCCCACCCCTCAGATTCTCCCCAGACCCCCCCCCCCCAGACCCCCCCCCCCATGTACTGTATGCATCTATCCCCCCTGATCACCTGTCAATCACCTGTCCATCACCTGTCAATCACCCGTCAATCACCCGTCAATCACCCCCTGTCACTGCCACCCATCAATCAGCCCCTAACCTGCCCCTTGCGGGCAATCTGATCACCCCCCACACCAATAGATCGCCCGCAGATCCGACATCAGATCACCTCCCAAATCCATTGTTTACATCTATTCTCTCCTCTAAACACCCACTAATTACCCATCAATCACCCATCAATCACCCCCTATCACCACCTGTCACTTTTACCTATCAGATCAGACCCTAATCTGCCCCTTGCGGGCACCCAATCACCCGCCCACACACTCAGATTGCCCTCTGACCCCCCCTTATCAATTCACCAGTGCATTAATTACATCTGTTCTTCCCTGTAATAACCCACTGATCACCTGTCAATCACCTGCCAATCACCTATCACCCATCAATCACCCCCTGTCACCCCCTGTCACTGCCACCCATCAATCAGCCCCTAACCTGCCCCTTGCGGGCAATCTGATCACCCACCCACACCATTAGATCGTCCGCAAACCCGCCGTCAGATTACCTCCCAAATGTATTGTTTACATCTGTTATCTTCTCTAAACACCCACTAATTACCCATCAATCACCCATCAATCACCCCCTATCACCAACCGTCACTGTTACCTATCAGATCAGACCCTAATCTGCCCCTTGCGGGCACCCAATCACCCGCCCACACGCTCAGATTGCCCTCAGACCCCCCCCCCCCCCCCTTATAAATTCGCCAGTGCATTAATTACATCTGGCCTTCCCTGTAATAACCCACTGATCACCTGTCAATCACCTGCCAATCACCTATCACCCATCAATCACCCCCTGTCACTGCCACCCAACAATCAGCCCCTAACCTGCCCCTTGCGGGCAAACTGATCACCCACCCACACCAATAGATAGCCCGCAGATCCGACATCAGATCACCACCCAAGCGCAGTGTTTCCATCTATTCTCTCCTCTAAACACCCACTAATTACCCATCAATCACCCATCAATCACCCCCTATCACCACCTGTCACTGTTACCCATCAGATCAGACCCTAATCTGCCCCTTGCGGGCACCCAATCGCCCGCCTACACGCTCAGATTGCCCTCAGGCCCCCCCTTATCAATTCGCCAGTGCAATATTTACATCTGTTCTCCCCTGTAATAACCCACTGATTACCTGTCAATCACCTATCAATCACCCATCAATCACCCCCTGTCACTGCCACCCATCAATCACCCCCTGTCACTGCCGCCCATCAATCACCCGCTGTCACTGCCACCCATCAATCAGCCCCTAACCTGCCCCTTGCAGGCAATCTGATCACCCACCCACACCAATAGATCGCCCGCAGATCCGACGTCCGATCACCTCCCAAGTGCAGTGTTTACATCTGTTCTCTACCCTAAACACCCACTAATTACCCATCAATCACCCCCTGTCACTGCTACCTATCAGATTAGACCCCTATCTGCCCCTAGGGCACTCAATCACCCGCCCACACCCTCAGAATGCCCTCAGACCCCAGCCCTGATCACCTCGCCACATTGCTTGCATCTATTCCCCCCTCTAATCACACCTTGAGACACCCATCAATCACCTCCTGTCACCCCCTAGCACACCTACCCATCAGATCAGGCCCCAATTTGCCCCGTGTGGGCTCCTGATCACTCGGCCAAACCCTCAGATCCCCCTCAGACCCCCTTCCGATCACCTCCCCAGTGCATTGATTGCATCTATTTTCCCCTCTAACCACCCCCTGAGACACCCATCAATCACCTCCTGTCACCCCCCTAGCACTCCTATCCATCAGATCAGGCCCAATACAACCTGTCATCTAAAAGGCCACCCTGCTTATGACCGGTTCCACAAAATTCGCCCCCTCATAGACCACCTGTCATCAAAATTTGCAGATGCTTATACCCCTGAACAGTCATTTTGAGACATTTGGTTTCCAGACTACTCACGGTTTTGGGCCTGTAAAATGCCAGGGCGGTATAGGAACCCCACAAGTGACCCCATTTTAGAAAAAAAGACACCCCAAGGTATTCTGTTAGGTGTATGACGAGTTCATAGAAGATTTTATTTTTTGTCAAAAGTTAGCGGAAATTGATTTTTATTGTTTTTTTTTCACAAAGTGTCATTTTTCACTAACTTGTGACAAAAAATAAAATCTTCTATGAACTCGCCATACACCTAACGGAATACCTTGGGGTGTCTTCTTTCTAAAATGGGGTCACTTGTGGGGTTCCTATACTGCCCTTGCATTTTAGGGGCCCTAAACCGCGAGGAGTAGTCTAGAAAACAAATGCCTCAAAATGACCTGTGAATAGGACGTTGGGCCCCTTAGCGCACCTAGGCTGCAAAAAAGTGTCACACATGTGGTACCGCCGTACTCAGGAAAAGTAGTATAATGTGTTTTGGGGTGTATTTTTACACATACCCATGCTGGGTGGGAGAAATTTCTATGTAAATGGACAATTGTGTGTAAAAAAATCAAACAATTGTAATTTACAGAGATATTTCTCCCACTTAGCATGGGTATGTGTAAAAATACACCCCAAAACGCATTATACTACTTCTCCTGAGTACGGCGGTACCACATGTGTGGCACTTTTTTTTACACCCTAAGTACGCTAAGGGGCCCAAAGTCCAATGAGTACCTTTAGGATTTCGCAGGTCATTTTGCGACATTTGGTTTCAAGACTACTCCTCGCGGTTTAGGGCCCCTAAAATGCCAGGGCAGTATAGGAACCCCACAAATGACCCCATTCTAGAAAGAAGACACCCAAAGGTACGGAGTATGGTGAGTTCATAGAAAATTTTATTTTTTGTCACAAGTTAGCGGAAAATGACACTTTGTGAAAAAAAACAATTAAAATCAATTTCCGCTAACTTGTGACAAAAAAATAAAAACTTCTATGAACTCACCATACTCCTAACGGAATACCTTGGGGTGTCTTCTTTCTAAAATGGGGTCATTAGTGGGGTTCCTATACTGCCCTGGCATTTTAGGGGCCCTAAACCGTGAGGAGTAGTCTTGAAACAAAAATGACCTGTGAAATCCTAAAGGTACTCATTGGACTTTGGGCCCCTTAGTGCAGTTAGGGTGCAAATGTGGTATCGCCGTACTCGGGAGAAGTAGTATAATGTGTTTTGGGGTGTATTTTTACACATACCCATGCTGGGTGGGAGAAATAGTTCTGTAAATGACAATCTTTTGATTTTTTTACACACAATTGTCCATTTACAGAGGTATTTCTCCCCCCCAGCATGGGTATGTGTAAAAATACACCCCAAAACACATTGTACTACTTCTCCCGAGTATGGCGATACCACATGTGTGGCACTTTTTTGCACCCTAACTGCGCTAAAGGGCCCAAAGTCCAATGAGTACCTTTAGGATTTCACAGGTCATTTTGAGAAATTTCGTTTCAAGACTACTCCTCACGGTTTAGGGCCCCTAAAATGCCAGGGCAGTATAGGAACCCCACAAATGACCCCATTTTAGAAAGAAGACACCCCAAGGTATTCCGTTAGTAGTATGGCGAGTTCATAGAAGATTTTATTTTTTGTCACAAGTTAGCGGAAATTGATTTTAATTGTGTTTTTTCACAAAGTGTCATTTTCCGCTAACTTTTGACAAAAAATAAAATCTTCTATGAACTCACCATACTCCTAACGGAATACCTTGGGGTGTCTTCTTTCTAAAATGGGGTAATTTGTGGGGTTCCTATACTGCCCTGGCATTTTAGGGGCCCTAAACCGTGAGAAGTAGTCTTGAAACGAAATTTCTCAAAATGACCTGTGAAATCCTAAAGGTACTCATTGGACTTTGGGCCCTTTAGCGCAGTTAGGGTGCAAAAAAGTGCCACACATGTGGTATCGCCGTACTCAGGAGAAGTAGTATAATGTGTTTTGGGGTGTATTTTTACACATACCCATGCTGAGTGGGAGAAAGATCTCTGTAAATGGACAATTGTGTGTAAAAAAAATTAACAAATTGTCATTTACAGAGATATTTCTCCCACCCAGCATGGGTATGTGTAAAAATACACCCCAAAACACATTATACTACTTCTCCTGAGTACGGCAATACCACATGTGTGGCACTTTTTTGCAGCCTAACTGCGCTAAGGGGTCCAAAGTCCAATGAGCACCTTTAGGCTTTACAGGGGTGCTTACAATTTAGCACCCCCCAAAATGTCAGGACAGTAAACACACCCCACAAATGACCCCATTTTGGAAAGTAGACCCTTCAAGGTATTCAGAGAGGGGCATGGTGAGTCCGTGGCAGATTTCATTTTTTTTTTGTCGCAAGTTAGAAGAAATGGAAACTTTTTTTTTTTTTTTTTTTCTCACAAAGTGTCATTTTCCGCTTACTTGTGACAAAAAATAATATCTTCTATGAACTCACTATGCCTCTCAGTGAATACTTTGGGATGTCTTCTTTCCAAAATGGGGTAATTTGGGGGGTATTTATACTATCCTGGAATTCTAGCCCCTCATGAAACATGACAGGGGGTCAGAAAAGTCATAGATGCTTGAAAATGAGAAAATTCACTTTTTGCACCATAGTTTGTAAACGCTATAACTTTTACCCAAACCAATAAATATACACTGAATGGGTTTTTTTTAATCAAAAACATGTTTGTCCACATTTTTCGCGCTGCATGTATACAGAAATTTTACTTTATTTGAAAAATGTCAGCACAGAAAGTTAAAAAAATCATTTTTTTGCCAAAATTCATGTCTTTTTTGATGAATATAATAAAAAGTAAAAATCGCAGAAGCAATCAAATAGCACCAAAAGAAAGCTTTATTAGTGACAAGAAAAGGATCCAAAATTCATTTAGGTGGTAGGTTGTATGAGCGAGCAATAAACCGTGAAAGCTGCAGTGGTCTGAATGGAAAAAAAGTGGCCGGTCCTTAAGGGGTAGAAAGTCCTAGGTCCTCAAGTGGTTAATATACCCTGGGAATTTGGTGTTCCTAAACTTTAAGCAGGCTTTGCTATTAAGCGTTAAAGTCGGCGGGTTTTTAAATGTTTACATTTTTCCTTTGAAACTTTAACATTGATATCCTCAAAAACTATAAGGTCGTTTTGAAAAAAAAAAAATTCCTCTTATTCCTTCTGATCTCCTTAATATATTCTCCAAATTTGAGGCTCTCAGCATTTAAGGGGGCTTTGCTATTAACCCTTAAAGTCGGCGGCTACCTAACATTGATCCATGCGTCAACTTTTCCGCTTCGGGAGCATGGCCATACGCATTAATTTCGTAATACCCGTTGCAATGTGAAAATTACGCGAAAATTACTCTTACGCGAAATTTCGCGAAATCCTTCTTCATTACGATTATGCACTTACAGCCATAAACGTAATTACACTAATTACGCGAAATTTTGCGAAATTGTAATTACGCCATTACGCTCATCTCTAAGCACAGTCCAGCTCAGAGGAGGGCTCACAGCAGGTAGTGGAAGAGTTGGAGGTCCCTAACCTGAATGAGGAGGAAGAGCAGAGTGCAGCAGGCGTTGTACGTGGATGGCGGTTTGAGGAGGACAACGACATGGCACAGGAAGAGGACAGGCATGCGTTATGGGACAATGGCGAGGACGAGGAAGATCTTGCTGGCAGGGCCCACTTGTTTCCCATGGCTGTGCACATGTTGCGCTGCCTTCGCAGGGACCCCCCGGGTGAACCAGATGCGTTCAAGGGAGGACATCTGGATTACCTTGATGCTTGATCCCCGTCTGAAGGGGAAGCTGGGAGACTTAATGACGCCATCCACCACCGAGCAACGCACAAGGGAGTTGAAGGAGGCCCTTGTGCGCAGACTACTGGAAGCATTCCCCCAGCCTTCCACCCCCACTGTAACTGCTCTCCCAAGCCAGCAAGAGGTGCCTGCCATTGCCACTAGCAGCACAACAACAACCACCAGCAGCAGCAGCAGCAACTGGCGCCCCGGAGACCTGAAGAGCCTAAGCAAGAGCCTGTATGCAGTGCAGCAGCCCAGAACAGAGGTGCCCGCCACAGCATCCACCACCAACCAGCACAAGCAACGAATGACCACCATGGTGTCTGACTATATGAGGTCATCCAGCGGGCTCAATGACACCGACAGCCCCGTGGACCCCTTGGAGTACTGGGTCAAGAGACTGGACATCTGGAGCGAGCTTTCCCAGTACGCCCTGGAACTCCTATCCTGCCCTCCTTCCAGTGTCCTCTCAGAGAGATGCTTTAGTGCGGCCGGTGGCGTGGTCACAGAGAAGCGCTCTCGGCTCTCCCACGCCTCTGTGGACAAACTCACCTTCCTGAAAATCAACCAGGCTTGGGTGGAAGGTGAGTTCCTGGCCCCTATTGTCGGACACAGGGGGACATGAAGTGGCTGCTGCATGTGCTGTTGTTAAATATGCCTGCCTTTATAAAGACAGTTACTACCTGCCTAGTGCCTACCTTGGTTAATTTTTTGATGTTATGGTACTACTACCAGTAAGTTGCCATGGTCCTCCTTCTGAGCTGCTGAACTGACCGCCCGCTTTGTCCTCCTGACTCAGTCGCTACTACACTCTGCGTTCACACTGCCCGGGTCACTGGGTGCATTTAATTTTTTGGCCAGCACTATGACGCTGTGCTACTACTACTACCACCAGTATGTTGCCATGGTCCTTCTGTGCTGCTGAATTGACCGCCCGTATTGTCCTCCTCCTCCTGACTCACTCGCTTCCACCAATGTACTCTGTCTGCGTTCACACTGCCCGGGTCACCGGGTGCATTTAATTTTTTGGCCAGCACTATGACGCTGTGCTGCTACTACTACCACCAGTATGTTGCCATGGTCCTTCTGTGCTGCTGCTGCTGCTGAACTGAACGCCCGCTTTGTTCTCCTCCTCCTCCTGACTCAGTCGCTACCACGGTACCACCAATGCACTCTGTCTGCGTTATCACTGCCCGGGTCACCGGGTGCATTTAATTTTTGGCCAGCACTATGACACTGTGCTACTACTACTACTACCAGTATGTTGGCATGGTCCTTCTGTGCTGCTGCTGCTGAACTGACCACCCGCATTGTCCTCCTCCTCCTCCTGACTCAGTCGCTTCCCGCTGCTGCACTCTGCGTTCACACTGCCCGGGTCACTGGGTGCATTTAATTTTTTGGCCAGCACTATGACGCTGTGCTCATGGGCGTCCGCACATATGGCAAAACCGGGCTTCTGCCCGAGCCTGGCCGCCCGCTGCCCCCCCCCCCCCCCCCCCCCTGGCCGCGTGCCCGTGCAGCCAGCAGGAGGGGAACAGCGCAGAGAAGAGAGAGAGCTATGGGCACAGTGGGGAAGGGCGGACGTCTCCCCCCCCCCCCCTTTCCTCACCTTAGGGTCTCTCTCTCCCTCGCTGTCCCCTCCGGAATGAAGTGTGCAGCGGGCGGAACTTACCTCGTCTCGCTCCTGCGCCGGAAGTTCTGGTGCCGCACTCTGGTCTGGATCAGGCCAGAGTAGCGGCTAATCCATAGGGATGCTCGGAGAGAGAGAGAGAGTGAGAGAGAGTGAGAGAGAGAGAGATTTTAAAATTTTTCCGACGGAATTCCGTATACGTCGGAACAGCCCCGGAATACGGTCGGAATGAAACGGTAACGGAATTTCTGTATGACGGAATGCGGAATTGTCTCGGAAACAGAAATGGGCTCTTCCGACCATGCCTGCTAATCCATCCGGCGCGTGCGACGAGAGGAGGTAAGTTCCGCCTGCTGCCAGCCGCTGCACACTTCATTCCGGACTCCGGAGGGGACAGCGAGAGAGGGAGGGAGAGCCCCCTAAGGTGAGTGCCCATAGCTCTCCCTCTTCTCTCCGCTGCTCCCCTCCTCCTGCACACATGGCCACTTTTTCTGGAGACATATACCCCTGGCTACATATACTGGGACATATACCCCTGCCTACATATACTGGGACATATACCCCTGCCTACATATACTGGGACATATACACCTGCCTACATATACTGGGACATATACCACTGCCTACATATACTGGGACATATACCACTGCCTACATATACTGGGACATATACACCTGCCTACATATACTGGGACATATACCCCTGCCTACATATACTGGGACATATACCCCTGCCTACATATACTGGGACATATACCCCTGCCTACATATACTGGGACATATACCCCTGCCTACATATACTGGGACATATACCCCTGCCTACATATACTGGGACATATACCCCTGCCTACATATACTGGGACATATACCCCTGGCTACTTTTTCTGGGGACATATCCCCCTGGCTACATATACTGGGACATATCCCCCTGGCTACATATACTGGGACATATACCCCCTGCCTACATATACTGGGACATATACCCCCTGCCTACATATACTGGGACATATACCCCTGCCTACATATACTGGGACATATACCCCTGCCTACATATACTGGGGACATATACCCCTGCCTACATATACTGGGGACATATACCCCTGCCTACATATACTGGGCACATATACCCCTGCCTACATATACTGGGCACATATACCCCTGCCTACATATACTGGGCACATATACCCCTGGCTACCTGTTCTGGGGACATCTCTACCCCTGGCTACCAGTTCTGGGGACATCTATACCGCTGGCCACCTATTCTGGGGACACCTATAGACCTGGGGCTACCTATATTTGGGGAACCACTGCTGTCAGATTGAGTGTATTTTGGGGAACTGCTGCCAGGTGAGAGGTGTCTACATATTAAGGGGGCATTCTGCCTATTTATGTGAAAAGCTGTCTATTTATGTGCCTCATGACTGCTGAATTTGTCTTGTTGCGGGCCTCATGGTTACTGACTTTGTCTTGTTGGGGGCCTCATGATTTGTTGGGGGCCTCAAGATTGCTGAATTTGTCTTGTTGGGGGCCTCATGATTGCTGAATTTGTCTTGTTGGGGGCCTCATGATTGCTGAATTTGTCTTGTTGGGGGCCTCATGATTGCTGAGTTGGTCATGTTGGGGGCCTCATGATTGCTGAATTTGTCTTAATGGGGGGAGGGGCCTCATGATTGCTGAATTTGTCTTGTTGGGGGTCACATGATTGCTAACTGCGAGACTATGGAAAAAGCTGAATCATCATCATATGAGACAATAGCATTAAACCTACTTTTTCCGCTTTTTAAAACAGAAAATGAAACTGGGAGGTTCTAAAAAAAATGAATAATTTTTTTCAGGAGTACGATGGATGAAATTGTTTATCTTCACAGTTTATTTTCAACTTAATTTTCCATAATGTTCATGTATGAGTTAAAACGTTTGTATTTAGTTTAAATTGCTATTGGCACTTTGTGATAGTAAAGTGACTTTGCAGTTTGGACACTCGACCTCCAAAAGGTTCGCCACCACTGTCCTAATCTAATGTCCCACCATTGCTTAGTTCATGTAAACTTGTCTCCACCCACGACCACACCCACATTCTGGTTCATGACCACACCCATTTTTCAGCGCGGCGTAGCTCAATTTTTTGGCGCGCTACGCGCGCCACACAGCACCAGCTCGAATTTGCGTCGCGCAACGTGCGCCGCCCCGCTTTTTGCTCCCCACTTTTTGCCCCCCCTGGAAAATTTTCTGCGGACGCCCATGGCTGTGCTGCTACTACTACCACCAGTATGTTGCCATGGTCCTTCTGTGCTGCTGCTGCTGCTGAACTGAATGCCCGCTTTGTCCTCCTCCTCCTCCTGACTCAGTCGCTACCACGGTACCACCAATGCACTCTGTCTGCGTTATCACTGCCCGGGTCACCGGGTGCATTTAATTTTTTGGCCAGCACTATGACACTGTGCTACTACTACTACCACCAGTATGTTGGCATGGTATTTCTGTGCTGCTGCTGCTGAACTGACCGCCCGCATTGTCCTCCTCCTCCTGACTCAGTCGCTTCCCGCTGCTGCACTCTGCGTTCACACTGCCCGGGTCACTGGGTGCATTTAATTTCTTGGCCAGCACTATGACGCTGTGCTGCTACTACTACCACCAGTATGTTGCCATGGTCCTCCTGTGCTGCTGCTGCTGCTGAACTGAACGCCCGCTTTGTCCTCCTCCTGACTCAGTCGCTACCACGGTACCACCAATGCACTCTGTCTGCGTTATCACTGCCCGGGTCACCGGGTGCATTTAATTTTTTGGCCAGCACTATGACACTGTGCTACTACTACTACCACCAGTATGTTGGCATGGTCCTTCTGTGCTGCTGCTGCTGAACTGACCGCCCGCATTGTCCTCCTCCTCCTGACTCAGTCGCTTCCACCAATGTACTCTGTCTGCGTTCACACTGCCCGGGTCACCGGGTGCATTTAATTTTTTGGCCAGCACTATGACGCTGTGCTGCTACTACTACCACCAATATGTTGCCATGGTCCTTCTGTGCTGCTGCTGCTGCTGAACTGAACGCCCGCTTTGTCCTCCTCCTCCTCCTGACTCAGTCGCTACCACGGTACCACCAATGCACTCTGTCTGCGTTATCACTGCCCGGGTCACCGGGTGCATTTAATTTTTTGGCCAGCACTATGACACTGTGCTACTACTACTACCACCAGTATGTTGGCATGGTCCTTCTGTGCTGCTGCTGCTGAACTGACCGCCCGCATTGTCCTCCTCCTCCTGACTCAGTCGCTTCCCGCTGCTGCACTCTGCGTTCAACTTCACACTGCCCGGGGTCACTGGGTGCATTTAATTTTTTGGCCAGCACTATGACACTGTGCTACTACTACTACCAACAGTATGTTGCCATGGTCCTTCTGTTCTGTGCTGCTGAACTGACCGCCCGCATTGTCCTCCTCCTCCTGACTCAATCGCTTCCACCAATGTACTCTGTCTGCGTTCACACTGCCCGGGTCACCGGGTGCATTTAATTTTTTGGCCAGCACTATGACGCTGTGCTGCTACTACTACCACCAGTATGTTGCCATGCAGGGCCGGCCCTAGACTTTTTGCCGCCTGAGGCAAATTTATAAAAAAATTGCAGCAGAGCCGGAGGGGTAGCGGGCAGGACGGGGGTATTGGGCCTAGCGGTGGGGAGGGGGTCGGACTGTATTGTAAGCGGACGGCGATGCAGGAAGTGACGTCAGTGGAGCGCACGCTGGAACGCGGATAAGGTGAGTCCTCTCCGCCCGTGCCTCTTACGATTGGGCATCGGCTGCTTCCTATTACAGCTGGAGGGGAGCGCAGATCGGGGGACCCAGGCGAGGGAGGGGGGGTCCGACCCCCCTCCCCACCGCTAGGCCCAATACCCCCGTCCTGCTCGCTACCCCTCCGGCTCGGCGGCCGCCCCCCCCCCCCCACCCTCCACCCCCCCCCCGCACCCACGGACAGGCGGTTGCCGCCCCTAGAAGTTTGCCGCCTGAGGCAAACGTTTCACCCCGCCTCATGAGCGGGCTGGCCCTGTTGCCATGGTCCTTCTGTGCTGCTGCTGCTGCTGTACTGGACGCCCGCTTTGTCCTCCTCCTCCTCCTGACTCAGTCGCTACCACGGTACCACCAATGCACTCTGTCTGCGTTATCACTGCCCGGGTCACCGGGTGCATTTAATTTTTTGGCCAGCACTATGACACTGTGCTACTACTACTACCACCAGTATGTTGGCATGGTCCTTCTGTGCTGCTGCTGCTGAACTGACCGCCCGCATTGTCCTCCTCCTCCTGACTCAGTCGCTTCCCGCTGCTGCACTCTGCGTTCAACTTCACACTGCCCGGGGTCACTGGGTGCATTTAATTTTTTGGCCAGCACTATGACACTGTGCTACTACTACTACCAACAGTATGTTGCCATGGTCCTTCTGTTCTGTGCTGCTGAACTGACCGCCCGCATTGTCCTCCTCCTCCTGACTCAATCGCTTCCACCAATGTACTCTGTCTGCGTTCACACTGCCCGGGTCACCGGGTGCATTTAATTTTTTGGCCAGCACTATGACGCTGTGCTGCTACTACTACCACCAGTATGTTGCCATGGTCCTTCTGTGCTGCTGAATTGAACGCCCGCATTGTCCTCCTCCTCCTGACTCACTCGCTTCCACCAATGTTCTCTGTCTGCGTTCACACTGCCCGAGTCACCGGGTGCATTTAATTTTTTGGCCAGCACTATGACGCTGTGCTGCTACTACTACTACCAGTATGTTGCCGTGGTCCTTCTGTGCTGCTGAACTGACCGCCCGCATAGTCCTTCTCCTGACTCAGTCGCTACCACCACTGCACTCTGCGTTCACACTGCCCGTGTCCACTGACAACTCTGCTGCGATGTCATTGCTAATTGCTGCAAAAAAAAAAAAAAAATTACAAAAACCTCTCTGGGGCCTTTTTGGCGTCAGCCACTCATCCTCCTCCAGCGGTACCTTCGCCGCCAAGTGCCATTGGAACCCGCCTTCACCTCTTTGATTGCTTAACGCGTATATCCCTTTTTAAAACCACGTATTACCAATTAATAGCCCCATTTACAGTGGTGATTTGTCTTTAAAAGCCATTAAAAAAAAAAAAAAATTGGGGGAATTTTTTATGTTGAAGTTATGTTGCCCCTTATCACCTCGATAATCCATGCAATTTGGGGGATTGTAGCATGTACGGGGGCTTTGTTATTAACGTTAAAAGAAAATCCGCTTCCGGGCGGGAATCCACGCGTGATTACGCCAGTCACGGCAGAAAATTCGCGTGGTTGCGTGGACGCGGACGAAAATCCACATGCGGCGGGGCCGAATGCGGATTTTTTTTTGCAACCACGCGGATTGCCGAATTCGTGGATGAGGCACATCCGAGCATCCCTGCTGCTCCACACTTTTGTCTCCTTTTATGTCATAAGTATTCTATCTATATATATATATATATTCATTGTTATGCCCACATATACTGGGTACCCAGTGATAGTATGTGTTTACCTGTGGATGCATTGATTAAGCTGCACTAATTTCTGTGCAGTTTGGTAATATATCCCCATCTCTCTCCACAGGTAGACTCACAGATGTCCCAGAATTGTGGTTCGCTTCTAGGTTGATTATGTTTGCTCGTTTTCTTCCTTTTTTTGCTTTATTTACATACTAAGTTGTATTGACTGTTAGTGTAGGGGAACGGGCGGGCTGTCTCTCCGCCTCCTCGTTCCTGCGCATGCGCGCCTGGTTCCCCTTCTCCTGGCATGACACCGTTGGCACGCTTGGGGGTGACGCACTTCCGCCCGTTGGAACGCGGATTTCCGGTCTGCGGGCTGGGGTCCGGCACGCTAGGCGTGCCTCCACATGACGGCAATCAGCTGCGCGTTGGAGGTGGCCGGGGAGTCTGAGTGTGGGTGGGCGGAGTGGAGGAGGCGGCCAGCGGCCATAGCATGTATTTGAATGGCGTCCTTAGGACGCAATGGCAGAAATGCACTACAAGTTTTAGGATGCTAGTTCCTGATGAGGCTAAAGTAATTTAGCGAAACATGTCGAGCAATTAGGCATCCGCACACCACTGACTACCGGAGACTCCTCCGCATTGGCCTGGATTCATCCATCACTGGCAAGAACGCTGCTTGGAGGGGTAATATTGACACCTGTCTTTTCATATGTATATGAACTGTTGCCCGCTGCATATGCTACACTCTGCTTTCAAGCTTGCCATTAGCACCATCAACAATATTGCTTTGCTTTTGGGACTCAGTGGACTATATGTTCAGCATTACGGCTTTGGGCTCTTGACTCATTTACAGGTGTCTGGGAACCCCGCAGCTACCTGCAATATGCATTGAACTCTACAGCAATTGACATAGAGGCCTTTTTCGGACACAAGCTTCTGTCACGCTTGCAATATTACTATCCTGCATATGCTTCAATCTTGCTTGCTTGCACAGCTTATTTGCTCTGCTGGTTTCTTCGTGGAATTCCATCATATACATATATATCAAGCTGGAATCAAATGGTGTCCCTGAAGGGTACATGATAAATTGAACTATCACTCCAACTGCCGACATCTGCGATTGGGATTATCGGTGGACTCTGTGTTTGTGTTGGTTTGATCTTTATCCACCTACAAGCAGCTTACAATTGATTGAAGGTTATATGGTTACAAGTCTGGAACTCCTTGCTACAGTTGAGCTATCAGCAATCTCGATAGAGGCCTAGGAGTGAATAGTGTTTCCCTATGCTTCCATGTCATAACAACTGGGTAGTTGCCCCGCCCTCACTACCCCATAGGACCATGTGATTATAAATTTTAGCAGCCTCCGCCCCCCCCCCCCCCAGTCTTTATTTTTTCCTCGACCTCACCTCGTAGGACCATCGCAAGGGGGGCATGATTTGCCTGTCAATTTTTTTTTTTATATATATTTTGCCCTGCCTGGTCGCTTAAACAGTGACCTGTAAGTATTCATGGACCGCATAGGCTATAAATTAGCAAGGTCCCCCTCGAGTTTGCTGGTTTTGGAGGGAGGCGGAGTGACAGAGGTAGCCTAAAGGGCTCGTTTTCTGTTACATGGCCGCCATTACAGATGTCCGTCAACCTTCGGTTGACTGTTATGGTGCAGTGGGAGCTTCTTACCTCACTTTCTCTGTGCTAGCTCGCTGACTGCACGCCGGGCGCTTCCGGGGTTGCGGAATGGAGCGCAGACGTCACTTCCGATGACGTACTTCCGCCTCCTGCGCTGTTCGGCCTCAGGGATTGGTGGGGAGGCACCCACTCTAGCTGTCACTCCCCACTACGCGCCTCAATTGGAGGAACAGGACAACGGGGCGGGACGCCCAGGATCTCGGGGGAAATTTAAACTCCAGAGAGCAGTGGTCGGCGTCCATAGCAGCGTCGCCGGGCCACGCTATACAGGACAGCGAGCAGGCAGTATGGAGACAGGAGACGCTTTGGGTCCAGCTCCTGCGGAGATCCCTCAGCAATGTAAGTAGTGAGGGAAACAGTGAGTCTGTTTATTGGTTGTTTCTTCTCGGGGGGTAACTCTCTTTTCCTTTATTTCATGCGCCAGCCACTTCAGCTGCTCCTATTACTCCCACTGCACCCCAAAAAGACCAGCACCGGGTAGAAAGGTATGGGCAATAAGGTAGGTTCTTACCCATTACATGGTGCTAGTAGAAGGAGACTGAAACATTGTCCCACTTCTGTTACAGACCAAGAAAACACAAAAAGAAGAAGAGGACTAAATCAAGGTCAAGGTCAAGATCGAGATCCGGGAGAAGGAGCCAGTCTCCCACCTACAGACAGACCTACAGACTGAGAAGCAGATCAAGATCACCACGTCGATATAGAAGATGCTGGGCATGCGACAGGGAAGCTCTCCCAGACAAGACTGTGTGTAGGAAATGCTTTAATGAATTGGGAAGAGAAAAGGATCAAGCACCAATTGACGTTTCTCAGATGATAACCCAGGCGGTACAAGATTCCATGAAGGAATATCTAGCATCCCTGCCGAATATTCCGACACAACCCACGGAACAAAATCAGTCCCAGGTGGTCATGGATACGGAAGACCTAGCAATTGGTTTCGATTTCTCACTCGTCCAACCATACATTCAGGCGATCAGAGAGGCCATAGAATGGGAGGAGGATGAGACAGGAGAATCCTCCACTGGTACGAAACAGAAGGAATACTTTGCACATTTGAAGAAAAAAACTACCACGTTTCCGCTGATGACAGAAATATCGGACATTATCAAGGAGGAGTGGGAAAAGCTTGACAAGAGAGCACCAGTAAATAATAGAATTTCAAAGCTCTATCCGCTAAAGACGGAACAGACAAGGAGTCTAGACACTCCTCCAATAGTGGACGCCTCGGTGGTACGTCTGGCGAGACCCATGACTTTACCAAGAGAGAACGCAACAACATTTAGAGACGTACTAGAAAAGAAATTGGACTCGGAATTAAAGAAGATATATACACTTTCGGGTAATGCAGTTAAACCGGCAATAGCTCTGACATCAATATCTAGGGCCCTCAGAGCCTGGACGATGAACATTGAGGAAGCGGTGAAAGCTGACACAGATAAAGAAGCGATTCTAGCAGCACTAGATGACTACAACCTCACAGCCGATTTTATCGGAGAAGTAGCAGTAGATGTGATAAGGTGTAGCTCCAGAGCGATGGCCTCATCAGTCGTAGCTAAGAGGGCTCTCTGGCTAAAGACATGGGCAGCGGATCCAGCATCAAAGCAAGATTGGTGCAGAATACCGTACGATGGAGCCAATCTCTTTGGTAAGGAAATGGACGACGCCATCAAGAGAGTGACTGGGGGAGCGTCTGGTCTACTGCCTCAGGACAGGAAGAATAAGCGCTCTTTCCCACAGCAGACTGCCCGTTTTCAACAGTCGAGATACAGAAATGCAAAGTCATATAAGCCCGGGAGAGAATTCAAGAGAACCTGGCAGAGTTCACAATCGAACCTGCAGCGTCTGACTAAACAAAGATCGACTCAATCCACTCCTTCTCAGCAAAAGCCATTTTGACGGGCAACCCGCTCAGTCTTGCCCGGTGGGGGGAAGACTAACCCACTTCAGACAGGTCTGGGCGGACAATATAAAGAATCGGTGGGTTGTACGCACAATATCCCGAGGACATCGTTGGAGCTTTCGTACAACGCCCAGGGATCATTTTCAGGAGACAAGAATCCCAACACAACCGGGGAAAAGGCTGATCTTACAACAATATATCCTAACACTGAAGCAGAAGGAGGCTATAGTAGCCGTACCGATGAAACAGAGAGGCAGAGGGGTGTATTCCCCATTATTCTTAGTGTTAAAGAAAACAGGGGACTGGCGTCCAGTCCTGGATTTAAGAAGGCTGAACAAGAACATACGCATAAAAAGATTCAAGATGGAGTCTCTAGAATCGATCCGTCAATCCATAAGAGTATCAGACTGGATGCTTTCGGTGGACCTCGAGGACGCCTATTTGCATATCCCAGTACACTCGAGGTCCCAGAAATACCTAAGGTTTGCATTTGCGGAAGAGCACTTCCAGTTTACTTGCCTGCCATTTGGAATATGTACCGCTCCGAGGACCTTTTCCAAGACACTCTTGGCGGTGGTGTCCCTGTTACGAGAGAGGGGATTGAGGTTATACCATTACCTCGACGATCTGCTTCTGCTAGCGGCAGACAAAGAGACGATACTGCTCCACAGGGAGATGCTTCTGGAAACACTAGTATACTTCGGATGGAAAATCAACCACCTCAAGAGCCAGTTGGAGCCTACACAGTCCATGATCTTTCTAGGAGCCATGTTCAACACAGTTCAGAATTCTCTCACTCTTCCAGATCAGAAGATAGAGAGCTTAGTGCAGAACATACACAATGCATTAGACAGACCAGAAATGAAGGCAAGACAATGCCTAAGTCCATTAGGCCTGATGAACTCTACGATACCGATGGTAAGATGGGCTCACTGGCACATAAGGCCGTTCCAATGGGGTTTTTTGAGCCAATGGAACAAGAGATCGTTCAATCAGAGAATCCAGGTGTCATCACTTATGAAAAACAGCTTGAGGTGGTGGACGATAGAGGAAAATCTCAAAAGATATCACCTGATTCAGGAGAATGTGGAGACCATAATTACCACGGATGCCAGTCGGACAGGATGGGGAGCTCACTGCAGGGGCCATTTTGCTCAGGGCAGATGGACCTTGTCAACGATCCACGTTCCAGCAAATATATTGGAGATGCGGGCAGCACTCCACGCCTTATTCAACTTCCAACATCTCATTCAGGGAAAATCTATCTTGATGAAGATGGACAACAAGACGGCAGTGTCCTACATCAGGAGACAGGGAGGTACACGGAGCATGTCGTTACTCCAGGAGGCTGCATCCATTTTTCAATTTGCAGAGGAACACCTATGGAATATCAGAGTGGTTTATATACCGGGGAAAGAGAATCAGACGGCAGATCACTTAAGCAGGAAAAAGTTGAGCAACAACGAATGGAGCCTGTCTCAG